>NW_020219906.1:184424-491481 GCF_003070985.1 Temnothorax curvispinosus | reverse complement strand
AATGAAAGTTCGATACGTTGAAGTTGTCCGGCCAACTTCATAGAGGTGTCGTCGCGTCGCTCACCGCCAGGATCGCCAACTGGAGTACTAGCGTTAACTGGAGCCCCACGCTTCTGCCCCCGCGCATGCGCGCGATCGAAACAAATGCTCGCTCCGGCTCCGAGCTCCCGGCTCCGAACGTGCCTCCCTGTACGCGCGCAACTTCATGCACGATGCACGAGTCGGCCGACGGCGCGCGTAGTTGTGCGTGTTGTGGATGCGTGGAAGAATCCCGCTTCTCACGTATTATTTTCTTCGGTTCGTCGAGACAATCGAATCATCATGGTTTACGGCAATAAACACAAGGCCGTTTTGCAAGCTATTATACACGAGGGGGCTTTACACGAAGATAACGGAAAAGATTTGATTATTAGGTTATTTGGTACGTAAGCTTGACTGTGTCGACACGGCACAGAAAATGTAGAGCGCATCAAGTAAAGCAAATCAAATTTTACATTGGCGGTGAATTTCAGATCACAATAATACTGCGAAGGTATTGAGTGAGATAAATGCACAACTACGACCGTTATACATGACCATAAAGTGCATGACGTGCGAAGTTACCGGCCAGCTGTATTGGGTTTTCGCGAGCACGGTGCAAGACAAGAGTGCCAGGTAATACCTACTTAAATGTCGTCAACTGATGTGATATTACTGATATTACGGCTGGCAAAAGCTTCGCGGTAACCACTCGTCGTTTTTCAGCTTCCATCCTGAATTCTCGCAAGCCGAATTGGCTCTCTTGCGCAGCGTATATTCTGAAATTGTTACTTCAAGCAACGGCTATGTATCAAGTACGTTTTGCCTTAACTTGTGTTCGTCGTTGAATCTAAGACTGAGCAAGGCTGAAGCCGATGAGTTCTTACACGAAATGGTCACGAGAAAATGGTTATACTCCAAGGTGTATATATATTTTTATATTTTACAACTTTGACGGTATACTTTTTTACAACTGAATGTTGAAAAGACATGGATTTTTTTTTCAGGATGGTAAATATTATATGGGAGTAAGAAGCATAGCGGAGTTGTTGCAATATTTCAAGGATACCTATGAGAATAATCTTCAAATTTGTACTTTATGCAAGCAGGAACTTTTTTATGTACGTATTTCTGTGAATATATAACGCACGTATCCCATTTTTGATTTCGTTATCTTTGTCTTGCAGAGCGAGAAATGTAGCACGTGTGATGCTGCGACACACGTTTATTGCCTGGAGAACTATGCAAGAAATCATGGCGGTCCAACGGAATGTCCTAATTGTCATCATCCTATACCAGGAAATGATTCCAGTACGTTTCAATCTTTTTAATTTTATCTTTAGTTCTTAAATATTTTAATGATTTTACTATTATGTATATTATAAATGCTCAAATATTAATTTTTTTTTTTTTAATTGTATTACTTACAGGTAATGATGCCAAGGATGTTGAATGCGCACCACAAGTAGAAACAGACGTAGAGATGACACAGTCTAGTCAATCCAAAAGATCAAAACGGAGACATAAGAATTAATTCAAGATGCTACGTTTATGTTGTGACGCAAGAATATTTGGGATAAAACAAATGATGCAAACTGAAGAGTTACAAGTTTATTTTTCTATAAAATTATATTAAATTACTATGTACAATAAAGTTGAATTCAATATAATACTAATAATAATGCTTTATTATGTACATTTACTGTGACTCGCTTCGAATTTTTCTCTTAAATATTTCAGACCAGCCATAATGTTTACTTCATTTATATTTCGTGACAATGATTCTTGCTTGTTTGTGTGACCGACACTGTTGGAAGCGGAAGATGAAACGTCATTTTCACCAGGAAGGGGGATATTCATATCGTCTGTTTGTTTTTGCTGTTCAGGCGTATATATCTCAGACGAGTCATATACATTTCGTAAATACGTGCTGGATAGATGAGTAAACGGTGATGAAACGGTCGTTTGTTCCTGAGAAAAGGTCACAGCGGGAGTTGTTGCCGGTCCTCGTGTACTTTTCGACACGTCGTGGGAGCTGGTATTGGCCGCGTTGTTTCCCGGTAAATTGTTTTTGTCTATCTGACTCGTGCTATCGCGGTCTTGAGCACGGAAAACTGTCTCCGTACCGACAGACACGTTACTGTCTTGACGCGTCTGTAAATTGTTGATGGATTCTTCAATGAATTTCTGAGAGTTACTACAAGTGTCTGCGTTATCTGGCTTTTCGTTTTCTTTACGAATCAACTGCTCATCGTTCTGAGAATAGTTGTAAAATCCACCACTCGTAAAATTATCATAAACTGGCCCAAATTCGTTAATTCTTTGCGCTCTACATTTATCTACCCATTCTTCTTGCGACATTACGCGCCAGTGATTCTTCTTGCCCAGAAGTTCTCCAAAGGCTTTTATCTTATCCTCATCCTCATCCGTTTTTTTTTCCTGGATAGATGCATCCACGACACTTGTGGCTACACGATCAGCCGTCTCCGTAGACTTTTCAGCAGACTCGTCTTTATTTTCCGCAGATTTATTATACATTTCTTGGGCCAACTCCTCCTCCGTAGGCTCCGCTGGCAAGCCCGCTCTGATACGCTGTCTAATTCTCGCTGCCTTCAATCTATTCTGTTCCATTCTCTCCTTCAGTTCCTCGATCTCCTTCCGTTCCCTCTGCTTTCTCTCTGTCTCCTTCCTCAAGTTCGCCAGGTTTTCTTGCTGCTTTATTCTCTCCTCCTCGTCTTGCGAAAACGCGTAGTAACCGACGCCGTGCGCTCGCGCCTCGTCGAACAATATGTCTTGATAATGTATATCAGCTTTGTCCGCAAGCTTTCGCGTTTGTTCTTCCCATTTTCTTCTCATGATTTCTATCTCAGGTTCTTTCTCCTGCACAGAGTATTGCTCCTTGTTTTCCTCTTCTTCCTCTTCACCGAGATGTTTCTTCATTATTTCCTGCTTTATGAAATCATCCTTCTTCCGCATGTGCGGCAGATCCTCCCGCAAACACTTTCTCGTACGGCCAAAACAATCCTGATACTCGACCCACGTTTCCTCCGGCTCCAAGGGATCGTCTTCATTAATCGTCTCATCCACGACGTCTTGGTTGGGTTCGTCCAATTTATTCTCAAAATCGACCAGAAATTTATCGTTATTATTCTTCGATTTCTTCAACCTCTCATACAATCTTGATTTAGCTTCCAACATTAATTTTGACTTTTTGTGGGCGACAATATCCTCCGAGTCCATCCTCGGTCTCTTGGCCTTTTCTTCAGCACGACCGTCTGCAACAGTCTTTTTGCTCTTCTTCTTATTCTTACTCAACAGTGGCAGCGCCGTGACAGGCTCGGTCTTCAACTTGGCCTCGTTTACTTCAGCTTGTTTCCTCAACAGTTCTGCTTTCAGGCCCACCAAGGATGAAAAGTTGACGTTTATCTTTTTCGTCATGTTCATCGTTTTTTGGAGCGTATTCTCAACTTGAATAAATATCTCGGCAAGTAAAGAGAGCACTTTTTGCAAAAGTCCAGAATACAGACCGTCGATATATATATATATATATATATATATATATATATATATTTAATCCACGATTGTTTCCCCTGAAAAACAAGATATTATTAGATCGAATTTACTCACAATCAGAACGACTCATTCGTTTAACGATCTGTCATAATAACACTTACGTGAATTACTTGACGGAAGGCTCAAGACGTATGCTTTACGTATGCACGTGAACAAATTGCGTAAATAAATTTCATAACGTTCCAAATAAGTGGAAACGTGGAACGTTTTTTCGAGACAGTTCGAGATGACAGACGAGGTTATGTTATGTTTTGCAATCTGACCATAAAGGTACAATTTCACGGAGCGAAGAAAAGCCAGCGTTTTACCCCCACTCCATCAATTTTCGTCAAGGTGGCGTTACGGCGTTGCTTAGCTAAAAAGTTCAACACGGTTGAACTTTTAGCGAAGCAACGCCGAACGCCGAAAACACAGAGAGAAATAAGTACACGTGGTGACACAGAAAGAACGAAGTTAAAAAGTTATCAGAAAGAAGTTAAATAATTATAAGTATGGCTGAAGGGATGGATAATTTTACATCGCCAGAAAATACAAACGAAGTTAGTATCTATATATTATACAGTACTAAGCATACTTATAGGTTAGGTTGCTTTTTATTTTTTATTTATTTAAGTAATATAAATTTATTTGTTATATTGTGTTAATTTGTATTTGTTATATTGTAGGAAACTCTATTGTACACCTGTGACATATGTGAAAATGTCATTCATAAAAATGAAGTAGATCTGCATTCTTGCTTTGAGGGATTTAGTCATGTTTATATAAATAACGATTTACATATTTGTAAATTCGCAGAGCCTATGGATCGGCAACGAGGAGTTCGAGGATTTGGATGAGATCATCGCTCGACATGTGAATCCCATGGCCGCTTACGCCTCCGAATTATTGGACTTCAAATACTACAAGCCCAACGTGGAGGGAATCAAAGACAAAGCAGAGGATATACTGAAGGAACAGAAGAAGGAAAATCCTGGTGGAATTCCCTACATCATATCGGCAGCTAAGGTAAGTAAACGCGTAGCTGGTTTACGCACGTAACACCAGCAATTTCCCAAAAATTTTCTTCACTTTTAATTTAAAAATAATTTCATTAATTTTTTTCCCCCCATAGACCTATCCTGGAAAGTTCCTACTCTCGTATATATCTGCCGCGTACTCGCTGTCGCCACGAGTTCGTTACAGTGACATCCGAGGGCTTCAGATTTCGAGCGCAGATGTTCGGTAGGGTGAGCGATCTACTACGCTGGTTCAAGAAACACTTTAGGGATCCCGTCCCTGGACAATCCACTCCGAGTACACCACGCGGCGCGATGACTTCTAGGACACCTTACACTACTACGCCAGGAACAGTTAGCGGTAAGTCTGTCTATATCATCACCGCGAACTGTCAGTCATCATAATTTTTATATGAAAGTAATTCCTGGAATCTTAGTATAGGTCAAAATATATTTTACTAGGAAAAAATATTGTATTTCAAGATAAAATCATTCTACATATATATATATATTCTGTGTTAACAACTACAATTTTTCGCTAAAATGAAATGAAACGCACAAGTAAGAGCACAAGGACTGCAAATGTATTAATTGCTATTATTTCGATCGATATTGTTTCAGGAATGAATCAAGAAGCAATACAGCGAGTTGCACAGAACCTCCCACATCACATGTTGCACTCGCTATCGCAAGTGGCGAATCAGACGCCGCATCACTATCCGCCACACACACCCGGAGCGGCTAGCGCTACCGGCTACGGCGGAGTACACACGTATCCCAACACGCCGTATACGCCGTCTGGCCAAACTCCGTTTATGACCGCGTACCAGACGCCTCATCACACTCCGCATCATGGCCAGCCTACTCCCAGATACGGCCAACAAACCCCTAGCCATCATCAAGGGCCCTTCGTGCACCCGCCGCCGCCCTCGATGACACCCAGCCATCACAGGTCTGCTCAATCGCACAGACCTACACCACCTCTGTCCACTCCTTTCGGCGACCCGACGGATTGGAAGAAGGCCGCCGAGGATTGGGCAGCACGTATAAAAAGCGGTTCGCGAGTCTCGTAAGTGCAATAATAAATATGTATTAAATAACGATTATGTTTTCCTATTAAAAATTATTGATATTTGAAATGTTAATGTTCTTCATTCGATTATCATCAATGTGTTGAATGTGTTTTCAGCGGATCGACGCCCAGGTACGAGGAGTCTAGAAGAACTCCACGTAACTATGACGAGCCGGTCGGCAGAACAACGCCCTCCGGAAGGAGCAGACCTTCGTCTACGCGTACTCCGTCGTACAGATCTCCGCGAGGCACCCCACATACAAATTCTAGTCCACGAAGTATGTCGCTCAGCGGAGACGGTACTCCTCTGTACGACGAGAGCTAACGGGATTGTGCATAGCTGATTATATTTATTAGACAACGTCATATCACGCTATGAATGAATAATAAGAGTGCGCGTACTCTCGACGACGGGGCTTTCATCCTGAGACGTCGATTGCTAGCGAAATTGAACCGATCATTAATCGTTGCAGACATGCAACACGTAGTAAATTCTTCTACTTTTTTGCATGCGAGGTTTCGTTTGCGATCAAGAGAGGGATCGCCGATTGTAAACTACGGTGTTGTAGTGTACGATTGTAAAGTATGGTGTAATTTATTCTTTAACTATTCTTCCTATGTATATAATAAAATTTACGGAAACTTTACGAAGGCCTGAACACGCTCTGCAATCGTCTTGATTCATTTCCTTGCATACTGATGGCATCAATGAAAAGTAATTTATAAAAACTATTTATATCGAATTGTTAAATTTATTGGAATCATTTTTACTATATTGTAATAATTTTCGAAAACGTTTTATTTATTGGTTTATAATGGAAAGACATTAAATACAAGACTTATCAACTTATTGTTAGTTATTTTTTTGCGGGTATGTTGATAGGAAAATATTGAAAAAATGATTGTAACTGAATTATTGCTCAAATATATGTAAATATGTTCTACATTTTTCATTGGTGCCGTCATGCATGTTAATATAGAGAACTGATTCATCTAATTACTTATTGTATCAGCATCGGTACAACCTCTCTTGAATATTTTTTTTTTCGCGATGTACTGTCTATAATAATTGGAATACTCCATTTTTATTATACACAGTTCTTCTTCTTGTCGGTTAAGTAGCGTTAGCTCAGCGTTTAAATGCTACTTTGCATTGCGTGGGCTGGGGGTAATACGCCAGCTTTTCTTCGCTCCATGAAAATGATAGGGGCGATAGCGTTAGCTGTTCTACGCTGGCTTTACAGTGAGGTGGAGTGGGGATAAACGCTGGCGTTTCTTCGCTCGCATGAAATTTCAGCTTAAGATATAACGTAACGCAGATTAGTTCGTAGAGAGTGAGCGCCATAAATTTAAATGATAACAGACGTGTTGAAAATTTCTAGATGGCAAAAAAATAAAAAAAAAATCGCAAACGACTTGTAGAAAAGAGTAAAAGTACGACCTAATAAATTAATCGCCACGTAAATTAATTGGAGTTTGGTGTTTGGTCGCGTTAAGAAAGTCACAAAAAGAATAAACCTCGACTCGATTTATCGTGACATTCGTGACGTCACGTCTACCTCGTGCGAGAGCAAACCGGAGGCGGCCATCTTGCCCCCGGCGCGCGTCTGAACTTTCGAAAGTCACGTGACGCGTTTGAAAGCGAGAGCGAGGTTGCACCACGTTGGAGGACGTCTTCGAAATTTTCTCTTTTTCACGCCCGTCGCGAAACTGCGAAACCCGGCGACATCCTCGAGGCCTCGAGGTCGCGTTAGCCATCTTAATTCGAATTCACGCGTACGTGCAATCCGTATAGCTTCCAAGTCGAGAGATTTGCGCGCACGTAGATCGCTGGAAAAAAAGGGGCTGGAAGGGCCGGGGTGAAGCGAGACTAGCGAGAGGAAGGAAGAAAGGAAGAAGAGAGGACGCATTTCGAAATCTACCGATAGTACATGTAAAAAAAACGTATGTAAAATATCTGTAACGTTTATTAGAAGCGATACCGCAAGTCTACGGCATACATAACGCCAACTATAGATTTTCGGCGCGAGTATATTTCGGAACGCACCGGCCGCGGCACGGCACTCGCGGCTCGCGGCTCGCGGTAGAGGTCCAGACTCCAGAGGTGTCGAGGACGTCCAATGAAAGAATAGGCCGAATAGGCGGAAGAGGAGGAAGTCAAGTCCTCGTGATCGTCGCGACTCGGCACTCGGCACTCGGCAGTTATCGGCGACGGTTATCTATCCGCAAGATCGATTCTCGATTGCCCGGGGATCACTCGTGCCCGTGCCGCATATCGAGGGCGCCCGGCACAGTTCCGCCGTTTCGTTTCCTTGTCGACGTAGCGTCGTTGAGTCCTCGGGGAAAAGAAGAACCTTGGAAGACGCGGAAGCACGCGGGACTACGAAGCCGGGTGGATCGGTGCGCGCGCGCGCGCTCGATTTCCGAGGTAAGTAGAGGGAGGGAGAGAGAGAGAGAGAGAGAGAGAGAGTGAGTTTAGTCGTTGGTCGTTCCTCGTGGTCGACGTAAAATCTCGTAATTTCCAGTGATTCCATCTCAGCCCGTTCGCGACTATCCCTCGCGACGGTAGCCGTGCGCACGCGGTTTCTCGGCAAACCGTAGCGGAGACCAGTTACAGCAACAGTTAGCAGCAGCGGCAAGCCGGCTAAGGGCACCGGTCGGAGCTAAATGGCACCGCGCAGGCAGGCGAAGCAAGCGGCGGCGGAGAGCGTCGTGGCCGCCGCCGCCGCCGACGGCAACGTGACGCCGCCGAAGAAGAGGAAGGTGGTCGCGAAGCAGGCTTCGGACGAGCCGAAGCAGATCAAGGGCAGCCAGGGCAGGACGACTCGGCAAGCGAAGGCGGCGAAGCAGGAGAGCAAGGAGGCTGGCGGGCCGGCTAGTACGACGAACAAGTCACGCGGTAAGCAGAAAAATGCCGCCAGTCCTGCTGCCGCTGCGAAAACCGACACGAGGAGCAAGTCTAAGAAGCAAACCAACAAAGAACCGGAGGACGCGATGGTAGACAACCATGCCGGCGAGGAGGTAGCCGAAAAAAGGACTCGCGGCGGCAAGACCGCGACTGCGGCAAAAAAGGCGGGAACCAAGGCGACCACGGCGAAGCCAAAGGCCAAGACAGCACCGGCTGCTAAAAAGCAAAAGACCCGAGCCACGGATGAAGAAGATGCTGGAGATTCCGGGAAGAATGCCGCTGGTGCGAGTCCTGCGAAGAGGACAACTCGTCGCATGAAAATGGTTGCGGAAAGCGATGCGCAGGCAAAACCTCCTACAAAGGCATCTAGGAAACGCAAGAACGCGGAAGAAGCTATTCTGGAGGCACAAGCCACCAAGGAGGAGGAGGAGGAGGAAGAGGAAGAAGATGAAGATGAAGTAAAGGCGGCCAAAAAACCTCGCAGCAGAGCAAAGAAGGTGGAACCTGATGATGCACGTAAGTTGCATTCTTCTTCTTTTATCTCGTCAGATTTGCCAATGGTGTCTTTGGTGATGGTCACAGATATATTTGCAGAAAACTAGAATGGAAGAATTTTTATTTCAGAAAAGTTTTAATAAATTTTTGATAAATTCCAACAGTATTTCAACGAATTTTTCCAAGGAATTTGTGGCTTTTACCGCATGTTCAGGCATTCTGTATAATTTAGATGTGCACAAAATAATGAACAAATTTACAAAATGTACTGATCGATATATAAAAGTTTTTATTAATGTTTATTGTGAACCAAAGGCTTTCACATGGCTGACGTTAAAAAGTTGTCAATGTTTGGATGCCATTTGCCGTGTATATTTGTTTTAGAAAAATTTCTATTACCTGTACTCGTTGAGCAATCGTGTTACGTATACAACTTTTTGTCATTTGTAGCCATGACGACGTCCATGAGGGGAAGAGCCAAGAAAAATCCGGCAAACAAAGTTGCTAAACCACCGCCAGAGGAGGCAGAAATCAAAAAACAAAATGGCAAGGAACAAAACGCAGCGGTACAAGAAGACACGTCAAAAGCAAAAAATGTGAAAACTGCAAAGAAAGGAACGGCGAAAAAAGCTGCTCCTAGGGAAAAACTTGTTCCTGCGGCAGTCAAGGCCGATGAGCAGCAGGCTCAAGCAGAAGAGGCAGCAGCGATCCCTCAAGTGGTGGATGTCAAAGAAAATGGAGAAGCACACGTCGTGGCAGAGCTCAAACAGAAAAGGAGAAATGCGGGGAAAGCGATTGCAGAAGCAATGAATGGAAAAGTTGAAGCCAAGAAAAGACAGAAGAAAGGACAAGCGGCTGCGACGTCTATTGATGATGAGAAAGAAGCAACAAAGGACGGAACTAATGAAACATCAGATAATGAAAATACCGAGGTGAATGTGGCACCAGAAATAGAAAAGATTGACATCAAAGATGTTGACTCGATCAAAGATGACGACGTCTTACAGAGCGAAGAAAAAGCAACCGATTTTAATGATAGTAAAGCAGACTCGACGAAAAATGATTCAAGCACATCGATTAAAGAAGAGGAAAGATCAGGAACTTTTTTGTGCTTTTAAACAAATACCAAACTGTTACAAAGGATAGAATGGCACAAGCCACAGAGGTTGGAGGGAAATTTAATAATATTTCATATTTGTTCAATAGACGCACACGGAAAAATCGCGCTTATATGGGGGTAGGAAGAAGGAGGGGGGGGGGGTAATCTGATGTTTTAATATATTTATCGAAATACTTGCAGCGTAAACTGTTGAGTCTCAAGTCCCTGATCTATCGCTGTAGTCATGACCTAGGGGGTGATTTTAGTATCGGATCACAGGGAACTTGATGATATTCTTAGGATATTTATTTTTTTTTTACGAGAAAAAAAAAGCAAAGGATTTATACACGAAAGTTTCACACCAGCGTCTGTATTATTGTGTAAGTGCTTGTAATAAGCGTGATAAAGCGTGTTACCGGAAAATGTTTCGAGCAAAACATATTTTTTTAAAGATGTTTTTTATCGAAAATGTTTAATATTGGATTTTCAGCTATATATCGATAACATGTAGTGCCATAAGAAAGTTTTTGATAGGCTTTGTGCGATATTCTTGATTCCTATCTGGGCAGCATCTGCTAAAGTCTTACAAGAGATAAGATCTATTATGTATAAATAGTAAATATTTATATGTATAATAATAATAATTATAATTAATAGTAATATGTTAATATTATTATATATTATAATAAATATTGTTATCGAACAAACTGCTGCCTATGTAGGAGTTGGTACGTTACATATTTTTCTAAAAGGATAAGCGATACTTATAACGCGCGCACACACACACACACACACACACACACATACACATATGTACACATTGTTTCCGTTTCTCTAGTCCCGTAGTTTTACTTCAAACATTTATTCTTCTTAGTAACGATGCAGTTAATCAAAATTGCTTTTAACAAGAAAACTTCGAGTTTGCAGCTTCGGGCTTTTATGAAACAGAGAACCTTTTTGATGTTAAACAAATTTTGTATATTCTTTTTTTTTTTATTACCGTTAGACTCTACGATTATACTTAAAATGTCATTGGGCGCGTAAAAGTCAACAAAGCAGTCTGCTACGCAGTTGACAAACAGCAGCTCGTATATCATTGGGATGCATATACGAAATAACAACTGTACGCTGTATTGGAACTAAAATTAAATACTGGAAAATTGTATGTTTCTACCAACGGACGGATTTTCATCCTCTAATGATACTCTACATTTTGCAGTTAACTATCTGCTGTTGCCTTAAACGCGCCCATTAACTAATCAGAATGTTTGTACTTTTTAAAAAAAGGATTGTACATACGTCCGAATTCTGACCTTTCGCATTTTGTACGATTAAATATTGCAACATTACAAGCGTTCTGTTTAATAACAACCATGTATGTATAATACATTTACTTCCAATCAGCAAGACGTTTAAGAACGTGCGTGTATTTGTGTTTCTGTAATGTTAATATTCCTTACATTATATATATTACTATCCTCCACTATAAAATATTTTCCTTTCTCGTGTGTTGGAATAAATTGATTTTGTCTTTATAAGTATATGTTCTTTTGGGATAAACCCGTGATCGTTGATACTTGTAATAAAACCCCGTACCATGTGAACGTTTAAGTATTCGTATTTTCCCGCCTCCTCGTAACTTGCGTTGGCAACGCGAGTTGTGTTTAATTTCACAAGTCCACATGTTGGCGCGAGGGCGCCGCGGTCGCCGCGCTCAAGTCTTCCGCTTCCACGCCATTCCACGGACAGCAGGAGGCACTGCAGGCAGGACAGTTTGCAGAGGCAGAGACGTCGAAGGTGCGCCAAGCGTGGTATTTACGATCGAAAATATAAAGAAACGAGGATAATTCGCGAGGATGGCGGCAATCAGTCTGTTGAATCCGAAGGCCGAGTTTGCCCGGGCGGCACAGGCTCTGGCGGTAAACATCTCCGCCGCGAAGGGAATTCAAGACGTGATGAAGACCAACTTGGGGCCCAAGGGAACCATGAAGATGTACGTATCCGCGCGTTCACGTGTCGCGATGATCTCGCCGCTTCGCCGAGGCTGCCGTCCGCTCTGCGGTTCCCCGCGTTTATCCCGAAAAAGTATCTCGAAACTCTTTGACTCCGAATGCCCGTGCGCGAGCATGTCCAGCAACCGTGAGAAACGTGGCCGTGGAGCGACGCGCTATTCCGATTTCGCGTCATTCTCCTTATTAGGAAATGACTTACGAATTGCCGGCGAGAAGCGAGAAGAGGCGTTGACGTTACCTTCTTTGATTTATATACTTTAATGATTTGGTTTATAACATCATCATCATGCTAATTTTGAATCATTTGAATCATCAGGCTGGTTTCTGGAGCTGGAGATATAAAGATCACCAAGGACGGCAATGTGCTCCTTCATGAAATGCAGATCCAGCACCCTACGGCATCTCTGATAGCAAGAGCGTCCACCGCTCAGGACGATATGACTGGCGACGGCACAACCAGCACTGTACTGGTCATCGGTGAACTGTTAAAGCAAGCCGATTTGTATATAACGGAGGGGCTGCATCCTAGAGTGCTCGCAGACGGTTTTGACTTGGCTCGCGCCAAGGCATTAGAAATCTTGGACTCGATGAAAATTCCAATCGAGCCTGTCAAAGAGAACCTACTGGATATCGCGAGGACCTCGCTCAGAACAAAACTTCACCATACCATGGCTGACAAATTAACCGAGATCTGCGTGGACGCAGTGCTGGCAATCAGGCAGCAGGGCAAAGAGATCGACTTGCACATGGTCGAATTGATGGAAATGCAGCACAGAACGGCGGACGATACCACTCTGATTCGTGGTATAGTCACTGACCATGGAGCCAGACATCCAGATATGCCGAAAAGATTGGAGAACGCATATATTCTGACCTGTAATGTGAGCCTGGAATACGAGAAAAGCGAGGTATGTGATAATGCTAGATGGCATAAAAAGTTTAACTAATATGTTGCAATTAATAATATTACACATATATTAGACATATAATTTTGTGGATTTCCATTCCATAGGTGAATAGTGGATTCTTCTACAAGTCCGCGGAGGAACGCGAAAAGTTGGTGGCCGCCGAACGTGTGTTTATCGATAATCGCGTGAAAAAGATTATTGAGTTGAAGAAGAAGTTGTGCGACGGAACGGATAAATCGTTCGTCGTGATAAATCAGAAAGGGATCGATCCGTCGTCTCTCGATATGCTCGCGAAGGAGAACATTATTGCTTTGCGCAGAGCCAAGCGCAGAAACATGGAACGTCTGGCGCTCGCGTGTGGTGGCGTAGCCATGAATTCTGTGGATGATCTGAAAGAGGAGCATTTGGGATGGGCCGGCCTCGTGTATGAACACGTTCTGGTAACGTTCTGTACTTGGTTAACAAAAATAAGAGTTGTCACACACAACGGAGAACGCAACTTTTTACAACTTTTAATTTACTTTCAGGGAGAAACTAAATATACCTTTATAGAGGAGTGCAAAAAGCCAAATTCCGTAACTATATTATTGAAGGTAACGCAAATTATTTATGCTGACGCGCACACGCGATACACAAATATTCTTATTAATATATTGATATTCCAGGGTCCTAATAAATTTACATTGGAGCAACTCAAAGATGCTGTGCGTGACGGACTTAGGGCAATAAAGAATGCTATCGACGATCGTGCGGTCGTTCCCGGAGCCGGAGCCTTTGAGGTTGCGGTTAGTCAAGCCCTCCAACGATACAAAGAGCAAGTGAAAGGAAAGCAACGTTTAGGAGTACAGGCCTATGCCGAGGCTTTACTTATCATTCCGAAAACTCTCGGTAAACATAATAATTATTAATTTCTAATTTTTCCTAATACTGTCAACATTATCGTGATTAATCTTTTTTTATTCTTTCGATTTCAGCCGTTAATAGTGGATTTGATCTGCAAGACACGATCGTTAAATTATTTGAGGAACACACCGCTTTAGGAGAACCAGTAGGATTGGATTTATCTACGGGGGAAGCTATAAAACCCGCGGATGTTGGTGTTTATGACAATTATAATGTAAAGAAACAAATTATCAATTCTTGGTAAGATATCGTCGAAAACATGCTGTTAAATATTTGGTGATTTATATGCGCTGCAATAACTTCTATGGATAAATTTTTTTTACTTTCAGCACGATAATCGCCAGTAATCTCCTTCTAGTTGACGAAATAATGAGAGCAGGATTATCTTCACTAAAGGGTTAACATACCGATGCAACTCTTGTGAAATTAAAAGTAAAAGGACCACTAATAATTTTTTTTTTACGAAATCAAATTATATATTGATTATCATTTATTTTGCGTTATATCTGTTAACCAAACACGTCGCTTGATCTCTTGCTTTTAACGTAAATATTTAATAACACGATAATATGAATTTTCACATTGAACTTAATAAAATGATGTTTTCGTAAAAAAGTATTTTATTTACTTACAAAATTTCACAACGTCGAAGTCTAAGCTGAGGAATGTACAAAATATCTTTGAAAGTATAAAAAAAGTCAGATAATGTATAAATAATATGAATGCCACACGTCATATTTTCAAGAAAGAAAAAAATGCTGATGCAAAAAGATACTGATCATGTAAAATAAATCAAAATATACTGGTTTCCTTGCTTTTATGTTAAAGTAGTAAGTTTAAAATATGCTTAAAATGGAGCTCATATACTGGTCGATTTATAAAAATTAAAAATATTTATTTACGGTATGGTACATCATGGTACATATATTTACAAGGTTCTAAAAACTACTACATTTACAATAGTAGGACGCGTGTCAGTCTTATATTTTCACAGAAAAAAATTTACTATTTTCTATTATATTAAAATTAGTATTTTTTATGAAAAAAAAAAAAAAAAAAAAATCTGAAGATTGCAATGTAATGTAATAATTAAATTACATTGTAATGATCTGTATTATTTCTGTACATTCCCGAATGTAGTGCGATTTCATTACTGAAATACGTAATATGATCTCGAACAGAATGTTCGACTACATCTCATAAAATAAAACGCGTAATAGAATATTTAAATAAAATACTTACATAGCACAAAGGAAATATATATCTTACACTTTTGTTTCTTTTTAAGTATTAATTTTTTTGGTTATTTCGAATGACGTGAATATTATGTAATATTGATTGATGCAAATCGGCTAACGTAAGTGTGATTTTATGAAAGGTATTAAAAATAGTTTTATTTGACTATTCAGCACGTCACGATGTAAATCTGTGATGTAATCGTAAGTTTAACAATAATTTAAGACTTTAACAGACAACCCTTTCATATAGAAAAGTATCACATCAAACATATACTCGAGTTGATACATTTTATTTTAAAATTAAAATACGACTCTTTATTGTACTAATCGTTTCGATCGTTCTTCCCTAGGGTACAGCTGTTTAACCATATATCTCCGCTTTCAATATATATACACACGTTATATTTTGTGAAGTGAAATCAGGAGCAAAAAAGACAAGTGATATTAACATTACGGTTTTTCAATCACAACTAAAAAATACTTGTTGTTTTTTTGCTTTTTATCGGCGCAAATCAGTTTTATCACGTACAGAAATTATATAACTGGGGTTTTGTTGCAACTCCACTTACATACTAGTTTTTACAGCGATACGCAACTAATCATTTTTAATGGAAAAATCTTGAATCTCGATATGACACGAAAATGATATCTACCTATATTATATAAATAATTATTGTGATATTAATCCAAGTTTGACAGACTTGCGGCGTACTCGGGATCTTTCCTGACGTCTTTCACTAGTACTTTTGGCTTGATATCAATCAGTGTTGCGAGAGTGAGACAATTTACCCTCATGCTAAGGCCCCCGACCACCATATACGTGCTTAACTCGGCCAGATTAATCGGGCTGCTCGGTATTCCGTAATGCGATAGCGGTTCGTGCTGTATTTCTTCTTCCTCCTCTAATCCCGCGTTTATACTTTGCGCCGCTGGTAAACGCGGCGTAAAAGAGGTCGGCGGATACCTCGGATTCGTAGACTTGCGCGCGACAGCTTTGAATACACGTGGGCTCGATTTCGTGCACAGAACGACCGATTTGGTGGTGGATTTTCTCGCGACAGCCTGACGATCATCGCCGCGATCTCTTTTCGATACTCCCAAAAGATACTGATCATCCTCGTTTTTCATGTCACCAAGTTCGGTATGCCTGGTATGTTTCGTGATCAAGTTCTCTACGACCGACTCGAAGTTTGGGGCATTCTTCGAGTTCGTCGCGGAACTTGCGTACTTCTCGGCACTGTATGCGGGCAATCGTGTCGACGTTCTGAAATATACAGAATTCGGATGTTTGATTAGGTGTCTCCTGATGAAAGCAACGGTATGTATATAATATATATGAGCAAGCACCTACCCTTGTAACTGATCATGCTCTTTCTGTTGCTGCTGCTGCTGCTGTTCCTGCCACTTGTGGGGTAGGTGCGAATGGAACATGTTCTGATGCCTCATCCTATCGTTGTTGGTCTGGCAAAACTCCTGGCACCATTGACAAACCCATCCGGATCGTTGAGTGACAGGCGACAGATTCTCCGTCTGCTTCGCTTGCTCGTTAACGTCCTTTTTTGCGGAATTTGTAGACGAAAATTTTGGCACAGGTATCTCCTTGTATCTAAACGGCAACTTTACGTTGGAAGTGGCTTCCGAACCCTTTAATTCCTTATGCATGAGATTCCAGTGCTGCCTAATGGATGACAGCGAGATGCTGCGAAGATCGCAATAGAAGCAGCCGTAGATTATAGTCGACGCCTCACGACGTTCCTCCCCCGTGCTCTTCAACATCCCGTCGACATCCCGTTTTTGAGGCGTCGACGGTTTGCTTTTTGTCTCGCCGGAGGAGGAGCCAGCCGCCGATGTTAGTTCCTTAAATTTCAACGGCAATGAGGGATGATTTATTTTCCAATGCTCCACCATTTCTGCCTTAAATATACAGCTGTAGGTACAATACAGGCACTTAAGATTGTGCTTTAGAGTGGCGTGTGTTCTCATATGACTCTTCAGGCCAGTATAATTTACGGCTGTGAAATTGCACAATTCGCACCTCTCTAAGTGATTGCTGGTGGAAGCGGTTGCGGAAACGCTAGTAGCAGAGCCGGTGGCCACGTTGTTGCTAGCCGTGTTCTCTGTATTCAATTTTCGCCTTTTGCCCTTTATTGGATAGAGACCGTATTCCTTTTCCCAAAACTCATCGGACAACTTTGCGACCGTCGCATTCGGATTGCGTATAATATTTTCCGGATCGTTCGGGTGCTTCGCGCGGATGTGCTGGCGCAGCAACGGTTCCGAGTTCGAGCTGCGGTCGCAGTAAGGGCACAAGAAGCCGAACAGTTTCAAATGCGAATACTGAACGTGCATCTTGAATCCGCGCTGGCGGTTGAATGTGTGCTGACAGTGCTTGCAGGCAATCGGCTTCTCCAGATTGTCATCAGTCTTCCCGCGAACTGCGCGTAAAATTATACAAAATCATACAATACATACAAATCATTATGGACGGTATAAACACGACTGTAAACAGTTCCGTACGTAATCTCTATACTTACGTTTATCATTTTCAGACATATCCGCGTCGTTGCTCCTGTCTTCGTGCATCTCGTCCTCCTTCATGTCGATTACGAGATCCTCGTTGTCTCGGCTGTCGTCGTCGTCGTCGGTGTCTATGTTGCTTTTATTAGAATCTTCAAGAACGTCATTCTGCAGGTTGGATATCGTAGGTGCAAGATTTACGGTCTTCTTGTCGGCTAGGATTTTTACGGAACTAACATCTGGACTAACGGGTGTCGCTACACTTCTATTGGCAACATTCATGTTATGAGACGACGCCTTGATCATATCGGTTTGCTTCTTCAACAAAGTCATCACCTGCAAATTAAACAGTGTAATATTAATTTATTCTGTTTCATTTTATTAATGTTGATAATAAATGGTAAAAAACATGATAAATGTATCAAGGTTTAATAAATATGTACCCAATACTCAATCGTGTTATCCGGCGAAAGTGGCTCGTATGCTGGATTTTCTCCATTATGACGTTTCCCAAAATGCTGCAGCAATGCTTTACGATTTATCGATAAATATCCGCAAGTCTTACAATGCCATCTAAACAGATACATAATCTCTCTTAATAATAGTATTTAAATAGAACGTGCAGCATCGTGATATCCACGTGCGACATGTTTCTCTGTTCTGCTGCCCAAAGTTGCAAACATAACGTGACGGGATATCCAAAACACACGTTAAAGGTAGCGTAGCGACAAATTCTACTCAATTTCAGCGTGCGTTGCAGATCTTTAACATGTAACACGTAGGCGTACAAGTTTTAATATAGCATATCGCTTACCTCGGATAGTTCAACTCCCTATAAAGATGATCTCTCATATCGTGCTTGTATTTCGTCTTGAAGTGATTACACAGTGTACAGACATACATATTGGCATCCGGTTTGCCATAAGGTCCAAACCTTCCCATGTCAGGATCATTAATGTCACTCAGTTCACCCGCATCTGTTTTTGAGTCTTTAGCCGATTTATTATTGCCGGTGTCGCCTCCTGTCTCTCCGGATAATTTGTCGCACGAGAGCGATCGTTTCGATTTCTCCTTAGATTGCTTATTATTGTCGTCGAGAGACGTCGATTTCCCGGTCGATTTTATTTTAGCTGGCTTTGTCACGATTTCTGCGTCGCTCTTGCGTTTACCTAGAGATACCTTCGGCGAAGCTGCGGACGACGTTTCGCTCGACGTTTCAATATCTTCCTCCAAAAGAATCCCGCGGATATGTCGAACTCGCGGCATGTTTCTCAGCCAAAGTGGCGTCGTATCAAAGGGCTCGTCTTGCCCGCCTTGCTCCACAGCTTCCGTGTTCCGTTTGTTGACACCTTTTATCCTCTGGTATATCATGGTGTAATCGGCATTGGTGTCATATGCGTGCTTGCTATTTATATGCTGCTCGAGAAGTACCTTTCCGTTCGTTTTGAATGAGCACAGAGTGCACTTGTATTGGGAATTCTCGCCGTGAGCCGTGTCAGCATGGTTGACTACATCGGCTTTGTAAACACATTTAAAATCGCACAGCGTACATTTCCAATGATTGCCGTCCGGATCGGGTACCTCCTCCTCGGTCTCTTCCTGGACCGGTTGCTGAACGGTATCTGTGTTTTCAATTTCCCTTACAACTTGTACGAAAGGTCTCTTCCCCGGATGCTTGTCCACGGTAAGATGCCGTTCCACAACGTGCCTAAATGTCATTTTAATACTATCAGAGAGCATAGAAAGTGTACTCGCGCCAACAAGAGGATCTTAAAACATCTGACAAGTAACATATTCCTCTTTTTCGTACCGTACATTTTTTTTTTCTAAGTCAAACGAGCAATCTTGTTTATCTTGCGTACTGATATTAATGATCATTAACAAGGACGTTCTCTCGTCTTTATACTAGAGGAAATAAATTTTCTTGGGATTTTCTTGAAACTGTGAATATACGTTAATATATAAAAGTGTGCTTTATGCGTGGTATAAATTTCAGTACCTCTTCCGGTATAAAAATCAAGATACTGAGCCTCAAAGTTTCAACTTTTCCTAATGAAAAGGTTTTCCAGGCTAAACGGTAAGAGATACGAGGTTGGCCAAGAGGACCAAAGTTGCTCCTCTCGTCGAGTTCTATAAGGAAAAAATGCCAAAACTAAAAAAAATTAAATTTAAAATTTTTTTTTGAAACTTGCAGGCTCAGTATCTTTATTTTTTATACCGGAAGAGGTACTGAACATTCGACCACGCCGAAAGCACACCTAACGTAACGTATCGTCAGTTTCAAAAAAATCCCAAGAAAATTTATTTTCTCCTGTTTAAGGACGCGGAGAATACGTCCTTAAATTAATCAAGCTTATTAGTCTTACTTGTCACATGTTTTAAAACTGTACAAGTATATGTATAAAATTATAATTTTTATAAAGATCTGGGTCAAGCAGGTCCATGATGCCAGGGACAGAAATGGGTGGCAAAGTACGGTGAATGAGGCCATCTCTAAATTGGAAACAGGCTAATCGGAAGTAGATCACAACACATCTGACACTATGATAATGATGTACAAACCTATGATAATGATGATGATTGCAATGGGAGCATTTGTAGAGTCTTGTATCGTGCATTTTCAAATGAATGCCCATTTTGTCGATCGCTATATTTTGATTCTCTTGACCTGGCTGCGGCAGAGGACAATGTGGACAACGGAAATATGGCTCATCCGAATGTAGAGCCTTCAAATGATACCTCAACATCGCCTCGTCCACTGTTAAGTAATTACATTCGGCTACGCCGCATACATATCTACCGCAGAAAAGATTAGATTGTTAAAACAGTATTTCACTGTTGCACGCTCATAATATGTCGTGCGTGCAATGAAATATATACATTAAAATAATATACCTTTTGTGTTCCGGTATAAACTTTGGTATACCATCATCCTCCTCGCTTTCCTTGATAGATTCTTTCGGTTTCGCGCCCATACGACCGTTTTGGTGCGAGCTGCTCGCCAGATTCACCATCTTATCGAACATTTTCTCTTTCTTATCTAAACAAGGAACAGGATTGACCGGACCGCTCTCTGGTACGGTCTCGTCTTTTGCGTGTAATTGCAAATGCCGGATAATGTTTGTCCGAACTTTAGTTGTGTAAGGACATACGGCGCATTGGACTTGTCGATTGTAAATCGCCTGACGCGGTAATTGCTCAATCTCATCGGGACTGAACGATAATTTTTCGTTATCCGCAGTTTTGTCATTTTCCAGTTCCGCTCCAGACCTAATACCTTTACGCCTCTTGGTTCTTTTATCGGCAGATCCAAAAGGCTATAAAAAAATTACATATACATGACACTCTGTCTCTTTGAAAAAAAAGATACAATGTTAAGATATTATATTAAATATTGATGAGAGAAAGAGACTTACAACTGCTTGCACGATGAAGAGACCATCCACCGATGGGTTTGTTGGGTCGGCAGGCACTAACTTCGTGTTGAGGAATTTGTGTTTTGTCTTCATGTGGGCTGTAGCTTGATATGAAACCGGATATCTCAATTTACACATCGAACATCCAAAACGCTTCAATCCGTGAGTCTTCATATGTTCTAGGAGCAAGCCAATTTTGACGAATCGTTTTTTACAATGCGGGCAAAATAAGTTTTTCATGGGCTCTCCGAGATTGCACGTCTTAATGTGCGCTTTCAACAAGAGTACTTGCGACGCCGTAAAACTGCATTCCAGATAACCGCATTTATATAACTCATGTCCGATACGGCCGGTGTCTTTGATGTCGTCCAAAGTCAAAGGTTTGTCCGGCTCTGGTTGAGCGGTCGCCGTAGCACGCGCCGTAGCAGTCGGATTAGCAGTCGCCGTAGCCGCGGCCTCTTCGGACTTGCATTTAATCGCGGTAGTGTCGTTGCTAGATGCAACCTGCTCTTTATTCTCAGCCCTTGTCTCGTCGAAACAGGTCGGTTCCGTTTTCTTTACCTCAACTTGAGCGTTTTTCTGCGCGGCGGCAACTTTCTCTTCGCTCTCCAAGATCTCAATGTCACTGTCTTCGGTTTTATCCGCGGATTTAGAGGACATGTTGCCGGAATTGGGTGTGAAATTCTTCAAAAGTTCCGCATTATCGAGGAAATTGGTATTTACGAATTCGTCACTGCAATTGAATTCACCTGAGAATTCTAGTGGGTCTACCGCGTCGGAGTCGTTCATGGACAATGACAGATTTATTTCTGGTTCCTGAAGAATTTGACTTGTGGTATGGTCGCTTAATTTTCCCATCTTTGAGTGTAGAAACGACTTTGTTTGCGCAGGCTGTTTTTCAGCGATGTTCGTACTCGTTTTTTCGCCGACACTGGCTCGAGTCACATCATCTGCAGGTTGTTCATTTGTTGAGATATTGTCAACCGTGGTCTCAACTTGTGCGTCCTTTGGGTCACTACTGACTGCCCCGACAAACGTCAAGTCCTTTTTCTTCAAGTTGTTGAGCGGTTTAGACCGAGTGTCAGTTGACGAAGCAACTACAACATTTAACAAAGGTGTAGAGATTTGATCGTTTGTTGCATCTTTCCTGGTTGTCGTCTTTTTAGAATCGTCAGCATTTGAATCAAAGCTTCCTTCATTTATTTTTGGTGTGATTGTTCGCAAAAGAAGCTGACGTATAACTTCCTCGGTGTAGTTTGGCTGAAATTACGCGCACGTGCACGATATATTAAAAGCATTTATACGTTATTGAAACAGTTTAGTGTCACTTTTTAATAATGTGTCTAAAATTTCGAATTTTGTTCAAAATATAAAAATCTCTGATAACATGAACATTATTAGATAAACACCATACGACCGATATATATATATATATATATATATATATATATATATATATATATATCCTAAACTTGTAATAATAAATAAAAACACATTCAAAATTGAAGTTGTTTTAATATAGTGACAATGACATGCACACAGCTTGTTTTAATTAAATGATTATTTCTAAGAATCATACCTTTGGAGGAAGCGCACGCTCCAGAACCTGAGGTAATCGATTGCAATGAAAGGCGCTCAAATGCTGATGCATTTCGTTTAGACTCTCGGCACCATAAAAACAATATAAGCACTGGTACTTGCAAAATCCATGCACTTTATAATGCTGTAAAGTACAAAGTATATTACAGTAAAACGAGCAATATTTATAATTACTTTCTTTTTCCTAATAGCGTTTATAGATAAATGCAGAATACGTACAGTTATGAGAGATTCTGCCGTGTGCATAGTGTTACATAAATGACATTTGTGCTTAAACTGAAAAGATGGATGTTTTGTCTTTAAGTGTACGGCAAATGCTTCACGTGTATAAAAGATTTTGTCGCAATCTGAAACCCCGATCAATGTTTGGAATTAGCATCGTAATTATGCCATATACAATATATCAACATATTATATTAGCACGTTTGTAACATGATATATTATAATCAATACTATTAAAATTACACACCATGTTTGCAAATAAAAGGTTTTACGTAATCTTTGCGATTGACATCTTCTTGTTCCTGGGTCGACCTTTGCGGCTTGCCTAATAGATAATAGAGTACGGTCCCGGGATGACAAGTCGTCTGAAAAATTTAATTAAACAACTAAATATTATTCCTTCTCTTTTATCAACATAGTTACAGTAACTAAAAATTATTACGTGATGTTGTTGTACGTAGGACGGTACAACGGCTCGATAAAAGCAGTAACCGCACTGGTACCGGCAATGGCTGTGTTTCTCCCACAAGTGAGCTTCCAAGCTTCTCCAGTCACTCGGAGAAGCGTGGCAATAGGCGCACTTCATATAATCGTTCGCCTCCGTGCTGTTCTGTTTGCTGGCCTCGAAATGCTTAAAATAGTGCTGGTCGTACAATGCGAGGGAGTCGGTCGTGTAAGAGCAATTGCGGCCCATGCACTTGTAGAAGTGAGCCAGCTTTGCCTCAGTCAGCATCGCCGTATATGCCTCCACAGACTTTAACTTGACCGCAAAGGAGGACGAAGAGACCGCGGTGTCCTTGGATTTGGCTGACATGGGCGAACGTATCACTTTGATTTTCCTTGACCTGTAATTCAAGCTCGCGGGGTTTGTCGTCGTGAGGCTTGTCGCGGGGCTTGTTGTCGCTAAGCTTGTCGATGAGACGATCACCGGGTGGATCCTCAGAGCTACGGTCAAGAAATTCAATGTTTTATATGTGCCGATGGATTTCGCTGAGACACAGATGTTGGCAAATTTTTGATCGGGCATACCGTGCACGTTCGAATTTATCAGCGGCTGTAGTAAGACATTCTTTTTTAATATTAAAGGTTGGCTAGGTTTCCTCAGAATAGGTATCTCTTTGCTCTTCGTAGGCGAGATCTCCACCGCTCTCCTAATGTCACTTACCTGGAAATAGCGTAATAGTGAAATGAAAAATGTGATAATGTCAACAGACAGTAGATTCGGGATGCCGGCAATGAAAAATAATTGTGACACATTCACGTACAATATGGCTTTCGTTGTGATCGGGTTTTGCGAGGCTAACCACGTTTTCGATCTTCAAAAACGAGCATTCTTCCTCTGCGTCCGTTTGCAGTGAGTCTACCGCGCTATCCGATTGAGCTCCATCTACGAATTTTACTCATTAATATAGATACATGCATATTTCTATTGAATACGTTAATTAACGAATCTCTTGCGTTTCCTCATTAACGCATTCAACTACTCTTATCTTTTACTAAAATCTACAACTACAATCTATATCGATCGGTTTCAATCTCACCACCTGTATTGACGTCTTGCGAATCTTGTTGCGTATCCGTTGGCACTGATAGCATATCGCCGCTCAGCCGTCTGAACTTGATAAAACTTTGTGGCGGACTCTTGCACGACGTCGGCGTCAATATTTCCTTTTTCGAATACTTGACGTTTTGTTGTTTCGTTGGCGAATGCTGGACATTAGAAATCGGCACGACGTCCGGTGCTTTCGGGATCAACGACATAGGCTCGCTCTTGATCTCCGTTTTAATATCGAGCATCGGTTCTGGTACTGCTGGTTCTGGCTCCAACGGTTTGACGTTCTGAAGCTGCGCGGCCAGCCTCTGTATTGTCGTCAGCATTGGATCCCGCGACGAAGACGCGTCTATGGTCGAGGTCTCCTTCAAGATCATATTGACGTCGGTCTGCTCAGAATCCGATTGCTCGGTGCTCGAGTCCGACTCGAAGATTGGCGCCGAACGCTCCGTGTCGCTGTTCTCGTTGTCGCTCTCCGTGTCCTTGCACGAGTCCACGATCGCGAGAGGATCCCGGATCTTCACGTCCACCTTGTCATTCTCGTCGTTCGTCACCTCTGACTTATCAGCAGCCACGTGTTCCTCCGTAAGAGAAGGGCGAATCTCCTGACTGCTCGGCTGACTTACAAGATCCTCCTTGATGATTATGTCTTCGGTTTTCAGAGGTTCCGCGGACGAACTCTCAAAAGGCAACGAAAAGTTTTCCCTCGCTTCCGAACGGTGCTCCGTCGGCGTGTTGCCGTCAGGGACCGGACTGACGACCGCGTCCGTTCGCATCTTGTCTTGCAGTTTGTCTATTATGGACAGGCCCGATTTAGTGCTCTTTAATAAAATGCCGATGTTATTGGCGATCTCTTGCATCGTTTTCTGCCGCTCCCGCTGTATCTCCATCTCTCTGTTTTCCAATTCAGGTGGGCAAACAAAAACGCTTAGATTACCAGTGCTCACCGACGATCCCTCCGGCTCTCCTTGAGACAGTTTCGGTGTTGACTCGCTCTCTTCCTTGATCTGAATCGTCTCCTCCGTTTTTGATTCGCGCAGAATACATTCACCGGTCGTCTCATTGCTGCCCTCGGACTCGGCTAGCCTCGCGATACTCACCAACGGTACAACAGCCTTACGCTCTATAGTCCCCAATTCAGAAACCTGCGGTTTTGTTTCTGCAACGAAAGGCTCCTCGGCGTTACTAACGGACGCCGCTGACTCGTGTGCGTGCTCGTTGTTACTCGTAGCCATATTGATCTTCAAGATCTCGGTATCCATCTGCTCTCGGTGCCAGAACGCAACGTGGGCCTCAACGTTCTGTCGCTTTAGCTGCACATAATTACAACTGCGACATAAATATCCATAGATGCCATCCTCTCTCGGTACGACGTCCTCAGACGCAGACTCGTTGAACGTTTTATCCCTGCGACATATCTTGTAGTAGTGCGTTTTCATGGACGCCTTGGCCACCGCCTGGTAAGAACAATTGTTGCAGTGGAACCTGTATTCGCCCGTGTGCGTCGTACAGTGCTCGTAGAACGCTTCGAGTGCCGCGTCTGCTGCGCCTAACGTGATCCAACCGCAAAACCTGCAGCAGAATTTGCACGTCTGACCTGTCTCTGTCGCGGATGACGAGATGACGGTCGCCGCGCGTTCGGTGTCCACGATGGCAGCTTGTGCGTCCGTCGACTTGAGACGCGAGATAAGCACCTCCCTCCCGTGATGACTGACCTTGTAGTGGTGAACGATGTTCTTGCCCGTAAAGAAGCATAATAAGCATTTGTACTTGTCCTGACCGAGCCAGGCGTAGTCTATCAGATGCTTGATATCTATCCTGCGAAAGAGCTCCGCCATAAGTTCGTCGTAAACGATCTTTGGCGGTTCCTTGAAAAACTTGTTCGCGGTAGCGGCACTTGCCGCGGTAAGATTTGCGCTCGTCAAACTTTCTGCTTCTTCCAAGTCCATTTTTGTCGATTTATTTTCCTCGACGGAAAGAGAATCATTAGCGAACGCTTCTTTAAGTGTTGCTGTACTTATGGGCTCTAATAACTTGGCAAAATCTTTAAAATCTATATCAAAGCTATCCGTATTTACAAGCGACTTGTTGTCTTCGCATTTCACTCGCGCATCGTTGACGGCATAGTTGTCCCCAAGAATTTTTTCACGAGTTTTCTCCACCGTTGTAGGTTCTTTGTTATCCGCCGCGCGCGATCCATCAGCTTTTATGGTGTCCATCGAGACCGTCGTTTCGGTCGTCGTCTCTTCGACACTCGTTTGAGCAGTTTTAGAGATAGCTCCAAAAACAGTTTTCTTCTTTCTCTTTCTACTAGTTACTATGCCCATCTTCCAGCTGGATTTCTTCTTCTTCTTCCTTCTCGTCAACTTTCTCGCGCTTGGCTCGTCGATGGCCAACGGATCAGTCGCATACTCCTGCAAGTCCGCTTCGCTACCCCTGTCGATCGACGTCGTCTTCTCCGTCGTCGGCACCAATCCTATTAGGATGTTGCTCAATAAATTTTCCCTAGTAGTCGTCCTAGCCGCGCCACTGCTCGTTCCTTGCCCGATAGTCGTGTTGCTCGACATGGAAAAGTCCGACATTGTGGTCTCCTCCTCATCGGTGAATGACATTTCGTCCTCGGTTTTGTCGTCGGTGAGTGCAAATGACCTCTTCGATTTCCGTTTACCAGTGTTCTTGGCGTCTTTCCGTCGTCTCGAAGTTATCACCGTGTCCACTGAATCCCGATCGGACTGCTTGTCCGGTCGAAGAGAGATGTCTACCGCTGCGGCCAACTCAGACACATCTATGCCGAAACTCTCATCGGACGAGCTATCGAACATTATTTTAGATGAATCTATCTTTGTAATATCCGCCTTCTCTACAAGCACTCGCGGTTCCATAACAGTGTCTTTACGTAGGACGCGTTTGGACCTACGGCGAAGTGTGTCATTATTACTTTCCTCACTGCGATCCACTTCTTGATTCGGTGTGCTATTTCCAGCGTTTCTCAGCATCAACTTTTCTGTTCGCAGAGCCAGCGGTTGGTCCTCTTCACTGTCGGAACTTGGAATCGATTTCCTCAAGCTGCGTAAACTGCGAGTCCGTCTGGTGTCTATCTTGCTCTTGGCTTTCGGTTTGCTCGACTCATCTTCGATTATGCGAGATCTCAAACTCTTCCTTGACTTGTTCGCAACCGACTCGTTCGTTTCGGTCGTCGACTCCGCCATCTTCTTCTCAGCAATATTCAATGGCTCGTCCTTCTTAGAGTTCATCGATAACGGGCTCGGGCTCGAGGGCGACTGACCTTCTTTCGACAATCGGCACATCCGATAACCTGTCGCCGTTACCACACCCTCGCTAATAAACATTTCCCTGATATCCTCTTGTAACATCTCCAGAGAATTTCTTCTCTTCGTTTTTACCTTAGGTTTATCATTGAAAACGTCTTGGTCTGTAATATCGGTAGCGACAGATTGCGTTGTCCGATCTTTATCCCGATCCGAACTTTCTATACTTTCTGTACTATTCTGATCAAAACATTCTATATTACTTCCTGTGCTAGCCTTTGATTTCTCTACGGTGCTTTTATCCTGGCTATCTTCAATTTGTTTCTTCTTTTTATCACTATCTTCTAATCTGCTGACTGGCTTTTCGCTTTTCGCCGAATGGACATTAATATTTTCGTTACCATCTTCTAATCGATCATTCTTACGACTCTCCTTCTCCACGTGTACATATTTATTCTTATTATTATCTACTTGAACGCAGTCTTCGCCACGGGTCTCTAATAAACTATCATTTTCCTTCGCGATATCATTTTGAGTTTGCTCTTTGCTCAACTTGTTACTGGATGCTGTTGCCTCGAGTTTTTCTTCCGACGTTTTAGCATCTGTGGAGATTGCAGAATCTTGAGCTGCCGGCTCTCCTTCAACATTCGTATCAGTGCTGGTAGTTAAGATACTGAGCCTCTCCGCAAGACACTCGTCATCCGAACTGTCCGACACTATTACTCGCCTCTTTTTCTTGGTCTTTTTCGCCTCGACCGTTTCATCCTTGTCCGAACTGCTCTCAGACTCAGCCTCGATGATCTTCTTAAGCTTTTTGAACTTTTTCTGTTTCAGCGCCTCCCCGAGCTTCTGTATCAACTTCGCTTGCTCGACTAGCTTCTTGCCCTCACCAGATTCGAATGACTTTCTGATGAGTGCCTCAATCCATTCCTGCGTTACCTCTTCTTTGGATTTCGACCCGTCTTGGGTCGCTTCTGACTCGTCCTGCTTGTCCTTCTTGTCCTTCTTGGCCTTCTTGTCCTGCTTACCCTTCTTCGCGACATCACTGGACTTGGAATTGTTCGTCGTTACCGAGTCTGCTTCACCGATTTTTGTCTCGTCTTTTTCAGACTTTTCGGGAGACGACGACGCAGGATTCTTTACGTCCTTTGCAGCATCACTTTGCTGGACCGAATTCTCCGTTGCACGATTACCATCGCTACTGCTGCTCACTTCAGCACTTGCAACGTCCTTGCTCTTATTCTTGGAACTCGATTTACTGCTCTTCTTGCTACTACTCTTTACACGCGATGGTTTCACGGAAGCACTTTCTTCAACTTTTTTCGCCTCGTTAGCAACGCGATTTGGTTGCGGCGCCGCTTCCGGCCGCTTGATTTTAGGAATTTTAAACTTCTGCAGACCAGACGTCTGACTGACCTTCGTGTCAATCACGCCGTAAAGACTCTCTAGCGGTGACTGCATTCTGTCTTTCAGCAGCTTGTCCTTTTCAGGTGATTTCTGCGATTTCGATTTCTCCTTTGTCGTCTTTGTCGTCGTCGTTGTTACCGGCCGTTTCTTGGGGTCCTTCTCCCGCTCCTTGTGAACGGTATCTTTGACTTTGGTTGACACGTTCACGTTGACGTTGACGTGTTTATCTTTGGCAAGGCGTGGATCTCTGGCGGAAGCGCCGCCGGTCTCTTTGGCCTGAGTTGCACTTGTATTATGTTCCGTACGAACCCGTGGATCTCGATTTGAAAAACGCGTCGGATTCTCTCGGTCAGAATGGCCGTCTCGCGACCAATCAGATCGGCGCACATCACGATTGAAACTAGGCCTCACCTCCGTCCTGTTTCTATCATAGTACCCATCCCTCCCCTGACTTCTGTTACCCCTGTTCTGCGTGCCCCAAGGGCAAGGTGTATTGGGTCGCGGATACGAAGTTCCTGTGGAACTCTCAGAAATCACCTGAATTCCACAAGGAATCACCGTTTCGTAAGTAGTCTCGCTTATTCTATTAGCGGGACCTTCCCATGTCGGTCTTACGTGTGGATATTCCGTCGGTCTGCTGGCGGGAAAGGCTGGATCGTAAGATCCTTGACCCATCTGAAAGCCTCTGTATTGTGGCGAAAAACCTGTATTGTGGGGAGTTATCAAGGGAGGTATATCCTCTCGAACGTTTTCCGGTCTCGCTATATGACTCATCTCTTGCGGTCGCACTGTGGGATTGATTGCCAACGGTCTGGGGCCGTTGGCGGGTAGAGTTGGTGGAAACTGATTTTGCCTAAACTGTGGCTCCATCGGAGGACGTGGGAAGGAATGTTGGGTGGGTTGCAGAGGTGGATTGGTCACTCCACCATAGGGGGAAGATGTCCACTGCGTGTTTCCGAATTGATGGTCAGTAGTGGCCGTAGAAGCCCAGTGCATCTGATTTGCATGTATATTATAATAGTCAGTGTTATCTATTATAAATTCATTCTCCGATCTAGATAGATTCACATCTTCCCGTGCATCCGGAACGGACGGTACGCTCGGACGTCTCTGATACAACGAAACATTTCTCTCATCCGGTTTGTTCGCGGAGTTATGAAAACCTGGTATCTGAGATGGGATATCGTCAGAAATAGTAATCACCTTATCTCTCGCACTATCATGAGCGTGAGCGTCACGTTGACGCGGATGCCTCTCGTAGTTATCTGCGTAACGTGGCTCTTGGAATTTGGAACCCAGAAAAGACGCGTGCGATGCCGATCGTTGAGACGTGTTCGATTGATGAGGTGATGCTCTAATCTCGCTCGATTTCACGGACGAAACTCCTGCTGTATTTGGCAAACTTTTCCTAATGATATCAAGTTTCACTCTTTCCGACAGCGACAAATTTTTCAATGATTTATCCGTTTCCTCGTGCCTTGCTGCATTTTCGTTGGCTTTCGCGCCTTTCTCGTCCGCGCCCTTCTCACCGTCATTTAACAGTTCTGCCAAATCTTCCATAGACAATGGAGGCTCGTGCAAAGACGGCGGCGAGAATAGAAGCGGTATCGACGGCGGTTTCGGCGGTGGCTTCAATGGCGTGTTATGACTGTCTTTCGATCTGGGCCTAGGCGACGAGGCCCTAGGCTTCGCAAATAATATCTCGGGATCGGGAGAGTTGAGTCTCACCTCAGGAACATTCACAGGTGATTCCGACCTGGAGGAACTGGCGGCCACTATGTCTAAATTCAGCCTATTTTTCTCTAGAATCGAAGATAATCGCCTGGAACCGCCGAGAGAAGGCACCGGAACCGTCGGTATATCTATATCTTGCGAATCCAACGTATAGTTTCTGCTATCGCTGACTCTTTGCGGTAAACTGTTACTGATCAATTGAGCAGCGGTCGCTACATCATGACTGGTAGCGACCAATGAAGGTTGCCGCGTTCCTCTGTTCCTTGAGTTATTCCTTTCCGACTCTTCTAACATGTCCCATTCAGCAGGGGCATGTGTCATGACCATGACATCGTCCGAAGTGGAATCTGGTTTTGCATTATCCGTAAGTGTAATAACCGGTATTTCTTTGGGACGTTGTTTTTGCCTTCTTCGATCCAATTCGCTGCGCTCTGTGGGGATTATTATAGGCAGAATTTGGCAATCGGGACTGGAAGATCTGATGGTATCCGGACTCTCTGGTGTCTCATCGATTTCTTTATCCTTCTCCACGTCTTGTGCGTGCCCCGGTTCCGTACACCGTTTTGACTTTGCTTTCTCTGACGAACTGAAAATCACACAGAAGCACATTTTTTTCGCGTCAAACGATTTTAATCATCCATTCACAGGTTTTAAGCAAAATCCGAAAATTGTCGAGATTAATTAATTAAAACATACATATGTTGCACGTATCCGCATTTATTTTGCATTTTATTGTAATTTCTTAAAAATACCGATATACATAGTACTTACGTCGAAGGTAGCGTCGTGACGCCATCATTTTGTTTAAACGGTAATTGTAAACCAGGTGTATTTCCCTGAAACTCGTGTCGAATTAGAATAATTAAAATACAAAGAACAAACATGCACTACGAAAGCCTAAAAACATAGTCAAAAGGAAGCAACGAAAAACGAGTAATATTACGGGTGTAAAGAACCAAGGATCGATCAAGCAACTACTATTTCAGAGAATTAGAGAAAAAAGAAGAGTGTGCTTATATCGTATAATATTTATATACAGTGTTTTTAAAATTATATTGTGTGAAACAAAAGTATGCAAAGCAAAATCCTAGATTCTTCGCAAAGACTATACAGATGACGAGAATCCCATCCGAAATAAACAGTCGATTTACATTAAAGATGAAAGATGTAAAAATGTGAAAACATTATATCGAATTATTATACATTATTTCACTCTGTTTCACATCTTTCATCGAATACATGTACAAAATATGCTACTCGAAAACAAATACGTCAACAGAACACGTAGGTAGTCTATTCTTTAAACATGCCTACGGTTGTGCGAAACATAATAAATATATTTCAGATTTGGAATAGATCTTTTGGACTAGAAGCCTAGTTTTGAAGATACATGTTTCAGGTATTTTTTTCGAAAATAAAATTGGATCCGTTTACAGAACTGGTTAAAAAAACGATCTCTTATAATTGTTTCGAACAATATACATATACCAGTGACATATGCAAAAAACATATACAATATACGTAATAATAATATAGACAAAAGAACAAAACAGAATATACGCGGACAGAGCGTCCTAATGTTTACTTTTTCAAAAATCTAAAGTATAGACATACACGTGTTTAGTAAAATCTTGTTTTAAAATTTCAAAGACACTGTAGTTTGACGAGCTTACACACAGCAAACAATACAAATGTTGTTCCGGTTAATGAACCGGGATAAATTTCCATAAAATGCCATATCTACCTTTTCTACTCTATTGTACAGTTTCTGCAAAACATCCTCGCACCGCTGCAGCGTCTCGATCTTCAACCTATTTCGTCAATAACGTTCACAATTATCAACACTGTTCAATAAAAAGTTACTTTTCTTTTTGGACGCTGAATACGGGCAAAAAATCCTAATATTACTTTTTTTTTTAATTGCAATAAAATACTTGACAATTTTGCAACTAAAACTGCAAATTTCTCAAACGTGTGACGTGATAAAACACGTTGGCAAACGGGATCCGTTATTCAACGTCCAAAAAGCTATAAAAAATAATTATTCTCGTTCTTGTGTCCAAAAAAAAGTAATTTTGTGTTCAATAGTGTAGTTATACGATCACAATATCGTATACAGCAATTCTAATACATGAGCTTTAAAACAATAGAGAATGTATACGCGCGGGCCATGTATGAGCCAAGTAATCTCGCAACAATTCCCATCCAACAAACGCACTTTCGCTTGCTGTTTGACAGAATCCCGTGCAAACTTTGCATTTTCTGCAACTGAATATGCCGATTGTCCTTGTCCTTAACGTTTTGCAGCCTCTCGATCATTGCTTCCAGAAATGGAATGTACTTTTGCATCTCTGCAAACTTTTTGTCGTATTCGTCCATCTTGTTCCCTGCTTTTGGTCAACCTGCGTTCAAACAGAGAAAAACGACGCTCTTTTAAAACAGTAACTACCGTTGTATGTTTTTTTTTTTTTTTATCAATTTGTGTATCCGTTATACAGATTAAATCCAACGTTATTTGCTTTTTGAAAATTTCTACTTCTATTTTTACTCGTAAGAAACACGCGTCGGAATAAACTTTTAGATATCTCGAATGTACGATATCTGTGCGCAAAGGGAAAAGCCGAGAAAGCTAATGATATCTTAAAGGCCACCGAAGAAAAAAATGTGTCGTTATCTCATTTTCGATGTTTGATCGACACCACAGCACGGCGCGCACCAGCCTTCGTAGATGCGCAGGATAAATAAATATTTTAGACCAACAGGCGGAATCTTACACAGTACGTTTTGTGCATAGTGATAAATATTTTTTTTTTTGGGGAGGGGGCATTTTATACATTTCCGTAAGTGTACTCACGTCGACATACGTGCCGTTGTAACGGCACGCGAAATTTGAACTATCAGGCCTCGACGAAGACGCGACATGGTCGAGCGATCTTATTAATAATTAATTATCATCCTTTATTCGTCAGACGCAAAAACCGGACTGTTCTTTCATTAACGAAGCTTTGAAGAGGCATTGAAGACATTTTCTTCGGCGATTTCATAATTTCTTGCTGTCGTCCCGGATAGCGCCTCGCTTTCAAAAGAGACGCTCGCTAAAGTAACTTGGAACGGTACCGTGTTTGCTTTATTCCGATCCTTCGGCGAGTCGGCGGATATTTTAGGCCACGGCTCACACGCGCGTAAACGCCTCTTACTTTCTGCCGATTAATGCCGCGTGCGTTAATCCGCTTACTTATCGCAGAACGGCGCACGGCGTAATATCTGTAGAATTGTCGTTCACCAGACGCGCCGCGATTTGTTCACACGTGTCGTCGAAGCGGCAAAAGGCACAGTTCACGACTCTATTTCCATTTTCGGTGAAGCCTCGACCTCTCGTTAAATCAGAGCACCGGGGGTGCGCGTGATGAATATACGTATATCGCAAAAATACGTCATCGCTGATATAAGCCACTCTCCTCGATCGCGAGACCATCGAGTAGCATCGTTAATGCTACCGCGTTCGTCCGACGTGTATATATCGCTTGACGATATAGGACCACCGGGTTCCGCATTCAATTTGCCATTTCTCTCCTTTTCTCTCTCTCTCTCTCTCTCTCTCTCTCTCTCTCTCTTTCTTTTCCTTTTCTTCTATTGTACTCTCACAGCGGAATAACGGAGTATTCAGTATTCCCGCACGACAATCGCGTCGGTCTTTGTCCCGAGCATACGGAACGTTCATCCGTTTCACTTGAACGAGTTTTCTTCAGGCTTGTCAAACGGCTTCTCTCACAGAATCGAAACGCCGGGGAACGTCGTCCTTCGGTCGAGCGTCCGATCTTCGGCAAGGGGGCTGAATGACGATGCCGCGCTTCGACTACGAAGCGTATACCTCGCTGACGATCGATTATTTTCCGACGATTCTGCACGCTTTGTCACCGCCGTTGCTCGCATTGCATACAGGGTGAATCATAACGCACTGCACTTGGATTAAAAAGGGCAAGCCGACCGTAAATCTCGTAATAAAGTAAAACGACTCGTTTGAATTCTCAGCACCGCAACAGCTCAAGAAAATATTTTCAAGTTGAGACCGCGGTGACTTCGAGTCTTGTTTGGAGTAGCTGTTTATCATGACTTTACGATTTAAATCAGGTCGCAATCGATATTGCATCGAGGCACAAGGCTGTCATTTGTAATACGATTATACGCTCAAAAAATTATTATATGATTTAAATAGAAGATATATTATTGTAAGTACAAAACTGTACACGTTTTATTACACGATTACACGCAGAACACCATGTATATTAGTACACGCAGTCGCACGTTAAGCGTACGCACGTAAGTGATATCCCTAGTTTTCGCCGTAAAAACTTTTCCACCAAAGCTATAGCTAATCATGGTGGTGCTACAGGTGTAAGAGGAGATGGATATTGATCCAATCAACCCCTTTCACGTACAATACTGGAACGGGTCTGTTTGTCACATGAAAGCAACATTTTTGGCGTTTAAGGACGATTCTCACTTTAATAACTGCTATACACACGATTCTTTTATAAAATTAGAACAATTTTCTTAAGTGTGTATTTATAAATATATGACAATATAATAAAAATATACTTATGGCAAACGATATACCTGGTAAAATATGATATAATCCGAAAAGAATCGTTCATGCATTTAGATCATGCGTAAACAACGTATGATTCTCAATTCGAAAAGACGTGATCCGCAAATATCGCTTAAAAAGCCGGATTTGTTTGTTGCGAGCGTAGAACATTCTTATAAAATCGTCGTTCATGTTCCTCAGCAACTAAGCTGAGAAAAAATGTTGCTCAGAACACGCACGCACGCACCCACGCACACGCGCATGCACGCTAATACATAACGCATACACTTCTAAATACATCGATTTAAAAAAGAAAGAGAGAGAGAGAGAGCGCGTGTGCGCGCATGTGTAAAGAATTTATTTTAAAATTTCAAGTTGCAATAAATTCAATTTTGTTAAAACAAAATTGTTTATTGAGATATTCTATACATATACATGCTTGGGTCCAAGTTAGCCACAATTTAAATCTCAGGCTCTTATATAAAATGCTTAGAAGGCTTCTCTTTCATTGTAAGCAAATAGGAATCGATATTGCGCCATGTCCTGTTTATTCGGCACGTTCCTTTATATATGATCCTTCTTAAATATTAAACGTGTATTCAGACACATTGCAGCCACGTTAATTTGAGCCGACGAAACATTATGCGTATAAGTATGGGCTGCTTAAAATCTACCGGAAACACATCATCAAACTTGCGTTGAATTTGTATTAGATGAGCTCGTGCATAAAATGTCGCCTAGACTCTTTCAATAATGATGTGCTGCTTGAACCGCACCATACATGAGTAATACAATTTAGAAATCATCAGTTGACATTTTTTTCATCTTGAGCGACGTTTCAATGTAAAATTAAATTTTACATTGATGCCACACACTGCACTTAAATTATTTGCACACTTTTCTGTGGCAAACACATGCATGTAACTTTTTTAAAAATCCACATCACAGCACGTAAACTTGAGAATATACGACAAACACACATTATAACATCACAGACTTTAAAAGTCAAATTTAAACAAATTTAAACAAAACTATCATGTCTTGTAGATATCAACTAATACATTGCGCAGTTTTATCGTACCTCAGGAACCTTCTAATAGCGATAAAATCATACGTATCCTCAAACACTATTCAATGCACGTTGCACGCGTAAAGCGCCGTTACTTTATATTATATTTCAGGGCAAAGCAAGCGATCAGTTAAGACGCCATGTTCTTGTCGGAAACACTCTGAAGTCGACAAAAGTCGAAATACGTGTGAAAGATAATTTTCTGTTTAAACAAAATCAGAGCAAAATGCCAGTTGCTAAAATCGGTCATCGGAAACTAGACGTTCTATCAATCAACAACACGCAAACAGTTTGAACATGAGTCAAGTAGATTTGACGTGTAGCCCGCAAGTTGTGCAAGTTTTAGTACTCAAATAACCTCCAAAAACGTTTTCTCAAAACTGCCAGTCGGGATAAAGATGTGACATTCGTCCATTCGCCGTTGTAAGTATCATATAGCAGATAAATCCAGGTGACGTGGATAAAGGTTCACGTGTTCACTCATGTTCTGCTCGGACCATTACTAACAGGCGAATGATTTATATTGACATACGTACCGATAATCCTATGCGAAGACTCTATCTATCGAGATAAAATGACCAATGTCACCACGCGATCGTCAACACTCTGTACGAAAGGTTCTCTACCAACGTATCACTCGCGTGCATATTTACTTTATACACCTCGTGCCTAGTTTTACCACTCGAAGACGGAAGTAGAAAGACAGAAGCCAAATGCACAATGCACAATGCACGTAGCTTTGTAACCTAATGCTGCCAGTAGGTGGCGGACGTTGTTGTTGCTAAGGTTATGGGGGCGCCACTTGATTGAAAATTTAAAGTTTCCTAAACAACCAATCGTCAAACGGCTACGCGTCCATTGTCCATTCATCGCGCGACCTTGAAGTCAAGTTCAGTTGGATGTTGGATATGCCGTGAGGCTATAAAATGTGAAACAAAATGTCATGACGAAAGCTGTATGAGTCATTCTCTACGGCCAAGATATGGCAAGAAGAGCGAAAAATCATCTAAAATCTGCAAGTTTGACGAGCTTAAAAATATTCTGAATCACATATTGGGATTGGCGGTCGTGACGTCACCAAGACAAAATGGCCGGAGAGAGTAGGTCACTTGTCACAATACAATACGACGTATGTGCTTATTTATAAATTTCAGTAATTAAAATGAGACTGCCCATAAGTGAAATATGCAATTTTACCAATTCGACGCCTTCATGCCGCAATTCGATTTATTTATGTGGCAGCCGGCGACCTACTCTTTTTAGTTCTGTTTTTGCCACCAGATAGCGTATCGCAGTTTAGCCATTCCCAATAACAAAGGTGCAAAATCCAATTTAATATTAAATGTTTTAACGTCATATTTAAAACATTTAACAGTATACTAAACAGCAATATATTAAACTAATATATTGCTAATGAGTTTTCAAAATGTTGTTACGTCAAACACGTTCTATCAAATCACGCTATTAGGATACGTATATTTAGGTTGATCGACGAAATCATACGTGGGAAAAGTTTTGAACGTTCTACAAAATTAATTTTGGATTATACGTATCGCTATGAAACTACGTGTTTCAGCGTTACGAAAAATAGTAAGCTTTTTGAAAAACTCAACTTTTTGGAATCCTTCAGAAATGTAGCGTTGCAAACATTTGATACGACGTGTTACGCCTATAAAAATAATTATGATCGACAACACGTCACGCGTTACGTAAACCATGTCAGTAGCGAAAAGTTAATAAAATTTTTATACATATAAAATTACGTACAAATTCTCTATCCCTTTCTCTCTCTCTTCCGTATGGTGTAAAATTCCTCGACGATGCACAATAAAACACAACAAAGCACAAGCAAAAATCAATGTTGTCTCCTACAACAGAGCCATAAACCTTTCCTCACGTTGAAGCTACGAGTCGTAGTCGTGTCACACAATGGCGACTGCATTTGAGACGTGCTACTCTCCAAACGAACATTGGCATAACAACGTATTTCCTAGTGCACATCGCTATACGATAAATCTCGATATTATAAATCACGAAATGATAAAAATCTGTTTACAGAGAACGTTCGATGCGACGCCCTATTGAAATTTCGATGAACAGTGACAAAAATCGATTACATTCGGTATAATCGCTTCGTCTGAATTATGACGTACATATACATGATACATATCAAGGGACGAACGAAAGACGGTCGAAGCGAACGCCAATGGAGCGTCAAATCCGACAGTCACCGTGCGCACGCTGTCTTATCGAAAAGAAAAGGGAGAAAAAAGAAACACCTAAAGACCTAAAGAAAAGACAAGAGGCAACCTTACTTTTTGCGCACCTGATAAATCATCACCTTTGGAGGGCAACACTGCCAACAGCCAACAGTGCGTCGCGTGTCTCCTGTTTTTCTCGATACGATCCTGCGTTCGAAGCGTTCCAGCCCTCTGTCTTTCTCTCTCTTTCTCTCCCTGCTCCCGTAATGAGCGTGCAACGACGTTTCATCGACACGGCTCTCTCTCTCGTCTCTCCCCGCTTCCGCGCCAACTACACAAAAGCTATATACCACGCACAATGTCGGCAAGTTATGTCGGCGCTGATCTCGGAGCTCGAACCACGAGACGAGAGGTTTCCTTTTTTCGAGGTTCTTGCAGCGCTCTCTATGACTGTTTGCACAACGCCGGTGCGGGGAATTAGAGCACCGACGAAGACGAGCAACGAAGCAACGGACGTTTCGTTTCGTTTCGTGCCAACGCCCAGAGACACTCGCACGGAGGTCGTGGCTGGTCGTGGCGTCGGCCAGTTGGAACTTGGAACCTCTCGCCTCGCGGTTACGCGCGTGTAGCGGCGTCGCTTGGAGCGCTTGGAGCCCAATGTACCTTCTCCACCAACATTGTAGAAGGCGAGAGCGCGAGTCGCTAATCTAACATTAACTCCACGTGTCGGTACAACCGATCTTGCGCGTAGCTCATTTGTGTTCCGTGATTTACGCCGGGAAAAAAAAAAAAAGGAAAAAACTCTTTCCCGTAGATTTTTTTTATTCACTTTGCTGACCTACACATCTGCTTTACTACGTAGACGACGTAGAGAGTTATACGTGTGTGGTTTATACACGAGCTAGTGTACTTGAGCGTATTTTCGCAAGGAGTTCGCCAGCTCGCAACTTTTCTTCGCCGACGCGACGCGACGTCTCGCCAGTACATACTTATATATGCTCCCGCGAGAAAGAAACGAACCTTTTTTTTTTCTCTCCGCCTTTTTACCTCGAAAATCCGTGCGTGTTGCGTGTAAAAATTCCCCAGCAAATTTTCCCCTAGAGGGAAAATGGAACAAAGAAATCAAATGTGCGACGCATCACGCACGGACCCAACTTCTTATTGATTCGCATTGACACTATCGCGAGGTTAAGGGCTCAGTCACAATGAGAGGAATAAGGAATAAGATAAAGGAATAAGGAATAAGGGAATGTCGCATCTCACTTCAGTACACGTACATTAAAGTGAGATGCAACATGCCTTATTCCTAATTCCTTTATCTTATTCCTTATTTCTCTCATTGTGACTGAGCCTTAATGCGACGACTTCCTGCGCACATCTGTCGAGGCCGCGCCGAGAGTGCCGAGGTTTCACCTGGAACTGCCTGGAACCTGGAACGTCTCCGGTCTCGCTCCTCGCTACCTTGGCCGCTCGCGCTATCACCGAACAGGCCGAGCTTCGGAAACGTGCCGTTGTTCGCGGTTGATATCAACAAGAACCGGGCCTAGAGGATACACACATACACACAAATACATATATACATCACATACGGCCAGACATGATTATTCTTGTCTTGGCAATCTTGGCATCCACGTACGGATCCCGGAAAAAATGAAAACGTCGTTCTACGCAGCTCTTAGGCACTCGGCACTCTTAGCTGGTCTGATCAGGCCTGATCCTGATGATCGATCTAAGCGGTTTAGACGCTACATAAGTAAGCGACGGGACGGGACGGGACGGGAGCGTCAAGCCCTAGGCCCTTATCGTCTTATCGCGCGATAAAATATTTCATCTATTTACCGTTGCGTGAATCGTGCAGAAACCGAGTCCCGGCCGATCATCTCGATACGTCGTCCAGGGTACGATTACAGGTACACCGCCGCGGCAACCTCCTGTTTCGAGCTAGACGACGACGCCGAATCGCAGGTCGCTGATGCAGCATATCTTCCCTCGGCCGTATGAGTCATTGTCATTATACAGATTGGAGGGCGACGGGGGGGCCACGGTGGGCCACGGGCCACTCCGCGGCCACTACGTTGGAACAATCACACTACCTTACTGCCTACGATCTACGATTGTTCCACGCCACGTTCAATGTTCACGTCGACTATCGATTCAGAGCTCTCGGGTTCGAGCCGTTCGAGGTACTCGGGTAACTCGGATAAAAGGAGACGAGTCAAGTATAGGGCGAGCAACGTTACCGTGCCGGCACCTCACACTTATCGCGCGTCATTCTCGCTCGCGATCGACGAGGTTCCTCGGGCGAAAAAAAAATGTTATGCCAAACACCAAGACCTACGCGACCTCAACGCGGCACGCAAAACGTAGCGTTTCTCGAAGATTCGTGGCGTACGTCACCAGGGATTACGTCCTGCCGCGGCCGGGACGATCGGCGATCCCCGCGGTAGTCGCGATACGCGGACGCCGACGATCACGACGGGTACTTTCGGCGGTATATACCGTGTGAGAAGAGGCGTCACGACGCCGAGGACCGGTAGTAGCGGTATTGCATGGAGCACTGGGACGTGCCATGGACGATTCATTATTATTACATATACATACGCGGCATTCATCCTACGCGCAAATCGGAAAAACGTAACAACGCACGTGGAAAAGTGTCTCTCTTTCTTCCCGTTTCCCGTCAGGCGTCAATTCCGTCGGTACGATCGCGGTCAGCCTCTTCCTGATCCAGGCGGGGCGATGCGATTATTTGTATTTCCGATATAAATGTCCTTTTCCCTCCCAACCCTCTTTTTGCTCTTTTGCGCACGGCCGCCCGTTGAACGGGAACGAGGAACGAGCGCGACAGCTAGTCGCGCTCGTGCGCGATCTACGTGCGACGACGCTTCACGCAATGGCCGCCGTGTACATGGCCCCGAGCCCGAGCAGGCCAAGCGATCCCGTATCCCGTCTCTCATCTCGTCGCCGTCGGGGACTCGTCAACGCCAACGCCAACGCCAGTCGCCAATCCGTCGCTCCCCTCGTGCCGTGCCGCGAAATTCCGCGACGCACGATCGATTTTCACGTGCGCGAATGACCTACCCCTCCCTTCTACGTTCTGCGGTGATCGTTGTGTCTCCTCTCAGTCCTCTCTCTCACCCTAGTAACCAAACGTCTATGAATGACGCATCGCGATTCGATTCTATTTATTTATATTTCAAGAACGTGCAGGCGCGCGCAAAAGAGGGGAAGGGGATTCTGTCGGATCTCGTACGAGATACGAGATCGCGGAACGGAGAACGCAGAATTTCACGAGCGATCCAAGAGCCGATTACCGTAGGGCGCAGACCGCAGTATTTGCGGTACGCGCGTCTCGGATGTCACTCGCAGCTCGCAGCACGACTCGTTACTCGTTATGCGAGAGTGACTTGTACAATGGTAGCGTACGCGCGCGGTCTGGGCGAAGGAAAGGAAGGAGGAAGGTGAAACAGGAGAAACAATCGACACTCGAGGCTGCGGTAGTGTGGGATCAAAATTCTAATTCCGCTAGAATATATATGATGCCGTACTATAAAGAGATCTCTCGCGTCCGCAAACGAGAGACCTCGTCGAATACGGAGAACGGTGAATCGGCCGGCTCTCGGAGTCGACCGCTTTGACGTTCCAACACCCGACGACCCGACGAATCGCCTCAATGCCCCGGACGTCGCCGAAAGAGATTCTTGATCGCACGACGCACACGTCGTTTCGCACTCGAGTCGCGGACAACCTGAAACACTATTCCGCAGATTCGTTGGATGGACTTTCGGGTTCAGCTCGGGGGTCGGTCGAAACCTCTAGAGGACGAGATTCACGAGATGCGCCGTGACAACTCCAACGGGTCCAACCAGGTGCGGGCGAGCTCCGCGAGCTGCACGCCTGCACAGTGATTCGCCATTTTCTCTTTCTTTTACGGTCCGTAGACTCCGGCGACTCCGCAGCGTGTGCCCTCTTGCGTATAGAAGCGCGTAGACATGCGCGGTGCGCCTCGAGTCAGTAGATTGATAGAGTAGTTGACACCGTTGACACTGTTCATTTTTAAATATACCTTATGGCTTATATTTAGTTCTCTCACATTACGTCGTTCTTATAATGTCATTTAACGCTTCCATTTGGCTGGACTTTGTTTCCAATATGAAAATGTTGAGTGTGAAAAGTACACTATACTTGATAAATTAAAATTTCACCTTGCCACGGACGTCGTAAAGCTTTGGAGTAAACATGGCAGCTCGACCGCCATTCCTATAGATGCGGCGCGGCGACGTCGAGCGCGCGCCACGTGACTTATCCTCGCTGTAATTGGCTCAATTATGTTTTTGTAAACTTAAAAAAGCAACACGAATCGATGAATACGCGTGCACGCGTCACGCGCTTTAAAATGTTAAAAGAGCGTCTGGCAGATGCCAGAAAACTTAAAATATATATCATCACGTCAGTAAATCAATCATCTTTCGACTTGGACCTTTTACGAGCAAATATTAAATAAAAGTAAGATTCAAGAGCGACCGCCGCGGCCATCTCGGCAGGACGAATGACGTGACGAGGATAATACGTACAGTTTCTTGCATTTATTTGTGACACTTTTCTTTCTCGACTTCACGTAATATAATACTCAGTAACTATATTTACAAGTCATCGACCCACAGTGAACAGACTAAACGTACGTTTTAGCGTTTGCTCGGAAATCGATTTATTTACAAAAACGTGTCTTCGAGTTACGGAACAATCTTCCAAAGTCCGCAAATGCATCGGACGAGGGTCTCGCTCGCAAATATTTTCCATTTAATGAAAGCAGATCAAGTGTAATCGCCACGCGTGCGTCTTATAAAAAAGATCATTGATCAAATGTCCCCTCGCGCATCTCGGTCGCACACGTTCTCCGCTTTGCTTCCGTTCCTCCACCGGATATTGGTAAACGAGCTTCGTTTTCGTCGTCGTCGTCGTCGTCGTCCAAGAAACGTCAAGCTAAATATAAATGCGATACGCAGCAACGATCCAAAATGTAGCAGTCCTTTGTCTCAAGAGAATAAAAATCGCTACCACCAAGCCGACAAGTTTACCGAAGAAACGCGGAGTCCCGGAGACCGTTTCCCAAGTTTCCACTTTAACGCTAGAACGACCGGCTTTCGACGCGTTTCTCAATCGTCCTCAGACGTTTTAAAGTTATAAACGTAGAACATCTTGGTCTCGGTACCTCGCGCTTCTTTTTGCGTGTAGCAAAATAATGATAGTATAGCGATCAGAAATTCCAATTTCTCTCTATCTTTCTTCGTTGATACTTGCATTCGGATATCATGGTTGTATGACTTAATTCCCTTTACTTTTCGTTCTAATACGCTTTGTACACTCATGGACGCTTGAGGTTGAGATAAACCTACGGTGATAAATCGCGGTTCGAGATACAATCTAAAAAATCGCCCTTACGTTCGCTAGATGAAAAAATGTTGAATGGAAATGCTACAAAAACAAAACTCCTTTTTCTCTCTCTCTCTCTCTCTGTGTCACACACGCACAAGTATCATTTGTACCATGTAATGTATTTAATGTTAGAGTCCCATAAGCCGTCTTGCATTTTTCGAAATTTCACGAGTTGCAAATATTACGAATAGCTCATATGTACCATGCCCGAAATCATCGTCGACGTGCAAATTATTTTCGACATTCATCTTTTCGTATTATATTATATTATAATATATATATGTGTGTATATATATATATATATATATATATATATATATATATATATATATATGAAATATGTTTCTTGCAACATATATCTTATATATATATTCCATTTTATTAAATATAATATAAATATTTATATATATTTATATATGTAGTTGATATATACAAAATATAACTCAACACATATTAATATATCAGTTAAGAATCTAGTCGACTGTTGAATGTAATCAAGTGTTACAAATAGAACGTGCGCGCGCGCATGTCTTAAAAAGAGCTGTTTCTTATAAAATATTACCATATTATAAAGAATATTTTTTATACATTAGATAATAAGCGTACAAGAGATTACGTATCCCTTGCATTTACATAAATAAAAATGTTTTCAGACAGCCAGATTCAATGGCGAAAATAAATGTGTGTGAATCAATGTGGTACTGATGCAAATAATATTTATGCTGTACCTAACATAAAATATTTTGATTTTGACACACGTAATTTTTATCAAAATTATATAGTATTATTAGGATATTTTTTCGTAATTGCATGCATTACGTAAACTTGAGTTTATAATTTTATCTGCAAGCATAAAATTATTATGAAAATAAACTTTAATTTCCCTTCAAATACGTAAATTTACCAAGAGTTCCTTATACAACGCTCTCTCTCTCTCCCTCCCTCCCTCCCTCCCCCTTATACAATTAGACGCGATTGTAAAAGGTTATTATATGCAATAAAGTAAACTATGAATATAATCCATATTTAAAAATTAGACTAGGTAACTCATTTATACAAGCGTCAAGCACGTAGCAAAAGAAAAAGATAAATATTTCTCTTACAATATAAAATACTAATGTTCTTTCGTTTTTTTTTTTCTTTTTTTTTTTTTAATGCAAAATACTGCACAAATTATTTCGCCTTTCCAGCTGTAATTCTCAAAAGTATTCGAGTATAATTGCATGCTAAATGAATTATGAAAAAAAAAGAAAAATGCAATTATTCGCGCATGAGACTCTAATGTATGGTTAAATAGTAAACAATAACATCTTCTTTCGAAATGTAAAGCAAACTTTTAACAGAAATCATCGTTTCAAAGCGGGTCCGCAAAAGGATATATACCCTTTTTTTGTGTAATTACATGGAAAATGTTCTCTCGAGATAAACAATTAAATCGAAAACAAACGCATGTTGGCAACAGTATTGATGTCAAAATTCTCAAAGATATCTCGTTTAATTTGATCCTTTATTGGCTGGTGTGGAATGTTTATTTCTTTAATTAATTCTGCGAACGATTCTTCCATGTATCTTCCGAGTTTCTTTATTAAGAGACAGGTCTATATATCACTTTCGATCAGGATAATGACATCGCACTCTCACGCGCTCTTCTACACACGAGAAGTATATATTATATATTTATTTTTTATAATATATGTACGACTTGATGTCACATACTCATCGTTTTATTTCACTTTTCGTGTTAATAAGGTCGCATTGTTTGCAGTAATACGAATAGAATATTAAATACGACACCACCGCTCTGTGTAAGTAATTGTAATCAGGTGCTAGCTTGCAATTCACACAAGTTCGAGGAGTTTGCGTATTATTTGCCTAAGGGTTTTTGCAAGTCCCATTGTAAATAAGCAAGCGCACGCGACGTACTCTATAAATAATACTAGATTAAACATATCGACTATCTAGTTGTTATTCCTGCTGGCGACAACGTTGAGTTCTTTTGCATTAGACACATACATAATATATACTATATATTTTTATGCCTGCTGACAGCGTGAAAAAATATCGCTTTGCTTTGTTCCGAATAAAAGGAACGTAATCATATAAAGGTGCTTTCAATACTTACGAATCATTGCAAAATACACTCATAGTACATCCTCGTAATACCTCTATTAATCATTAACAAAAAAATAAGAGGTTGGTACAAATATACTTTGAAGAAAAAAAAAAAAAAAAAAAAAAAAAAAAAAAAAAAAAAAAAAAAAAACATTGAAATTGCTCAAGTCGCCAGATAATTTTCAGATTCTTGCTAGATAATGAGACAGAGGAGTTGTTCATAAGAAACTTGCAGTTTTATCTTAGGCAAATAGATCTTTACGTGTGTTGTCATTTATAAAGTACGCATATGAAGCTCAAACAGCTTGTCATATGATCAACAATAAGAATTTTCAAATTTTTTCAGTCTTATAAACAATACGTCGTATGCATAGAAAGCTTGTCCGCTTCTTCGTTCTAACGCTTCGTTCTTAATATCATATACTATTCTGTACATTTGTAGTTTCTAATCAACATTCCGCGAAACTTGGAAAAATGGCTTCGCAAACGCGGTCAGCAATGTTTCTCGACGAAAGATCTTTCGAAATAAAAAGTACCGATTAATCAACTCTATTCCTAATCAAAATACGTGGCGTTACTTCGAACCTCTTGTCAATATAAAGACTTGATAAAAAGATCGACGTAGGCGAGCACCATCTTGTAATTTAGCGGCATGTATCCAGCATCTATGTAGGGGATGTTACGCAGGTGCTTCGGACGTAAAGGGAGATGTACGAAGAGAACGATTCTCCGACCAATAGTAGCGCGTTACCAATGCACATTCGTGCTTGTGAAATTGAAACGTACGTCGAGTACAATGTCACTTTAGTTATGCACTATTGTGGTTGATGCGTGTTGAAGTCTTTCTAGCTCTTCCAATGACAGGACGTTTGTTTGTGCAAGCTCCGGGAGCTTGCCGGCCCGAGCTTGAGCGAGAAGTTCTGGGCTGAACCATCGCGCAAGTTGATTAGATGTTGGCGAAAGGTCACCTCCGTTACTGCCCACAAATCCGAGGCCCGGTGAAGGTTGACGGCCGACTGCCATGTTCAACTGCTGCGATCGCATCGCCCGTCCATCTGTGCATATAATTCAATGTTATAGACATCATTTAGTTTAAACAAAAGCAAATATTATTATGTATGCGGATTAATCACGCAAGATGATAAAAACGATAATTTGTCGATATTATTTATATACTCCGACGGTACTCTATTATAAAATTCTCTAGTGTAAAGCATTCCAACGTAATTAATAATTGTTTACTTAGTTTAATCCAAGGAGGGATAAATGACGTCAAGACTGGATTAAATGAAGGAGAGGGCCAAGAATGGGTTATTTTTTTGATTTCTCAACACCGTTGCATGCAATCTGATTTGGGAGAGGATCAACACCTGAAAATCAATGTAAATAGGATAAAGAGGTGAATTTTGAGTTTAGCAAATATTGATGTTTAAAGGTCTAAGGTCGGGGATCGTTTTTTACCCAAGTTGATTCAAAACACTAGTTTGCGTACTTTATCGAATCATTACCTGTGCGATTAGAATTATAGTTTTGGCTCATGACAAGTTGCATCGACGTATTTACAGTTCTCTGCGGTGGTTGTTGTTGCTGTTGCATGTTAACGGTTCCGTGTGGTGGTGGTGGTTGTTGTTGTTGTTGCATGTTAGCGAGATGTGTCGGGACTTGCTGCGCCTTCATCTGGGGATTCATAGGATTTGATCTTTGATTCATAATCGAGTTCTGCGCTACGTTGTATTGTGGAACATTATGATGCGGTAACGAAGTTGCCATCGTGTGTTTAGATCGTGGTGGATTGCCGTAAACATTCGGGACCGTTCTGTGCTGCTGTTGAAATTCTGCATTTCCCGTATTATATTGGAACTGATTACCGCTTGCGTTGCTATTATTACCGCCTTTTACTATAGGTCGACCTGAAATTATAATTTATGCAATTAAACATGGTAGCTACATTTTGCTATCAAGTCTTTTAAACGATATTTTATAAAAATCAACATTTAGATTAAATCATCTTGATATCCATATCAAGATCATAATGAAAAAATTTCTCCGAAACTTTACGGGAAATTGAAAAAGATAGAAACCTGGATGCTGTTTAAGCGATGGGTTTGACCATGTCGATTGAACAGGTTGTGATCGCAATGCGGTGTGTCTCGAGAGAGCTCCCTGTGCAAGTAACTGAACCGCAGCCGACTGCATTTGTTGCATCTGAGAAGCTTGAGTTTGCGTAGACAATTTGGGTGGCTCCGTGCTGCTTCCTATATTCAAATACGTAACAATTTTATTATGATGAGCACGTTTAAGACTATACTTAAAAGGTGATCATTTATGATGTAAATACAAATGTTAAAGCTTGCCTTTCTTTTTTCTTTAAAAAATTTAGTGTTTACCAAGGCCAATTTTCTTATAAACATCTTTGCGAAATCAAAGGCCTCAAGATTCATGTCATTTTCATACATACATACGTACATACCTATATATACATACACATAGCTCGTAGATTAATTAAATATTTATTAAATATGATTTATCAACATTTTCCATTTCCATCATCATTTTTCCCACCATTTTTCAGTATAGACAGTTTTAATTATTTTTGTATGCTCATCACTCAAGACACATTGTGATCATGTTTTAATTAGTTGTAATTGTAAAAATTTTATGCGAGTAATAATAAATGCAGCCGTCAGTTACACATTTATTTATATTACATTCATTTCTTGTAAAACATAACGCATGCAATTTTGGCAAGCTAAAGGATCAAGCAGAAATGCGGCTCAAGTAGAAAAAGTAAAAGCATAACAAGTTCATATATTGATGAAAAAATGCAACATTAAAAATAGGAAAAAAGTGAGTGTGTTTGTGTGTAAAGAAAAGGAAAGTTAAAGCAGATGAGACAGGATAAAGCTTTTTATTATTAAAAAAAAAACTATCTTTCAACATACTATTCAAAAATGTAATAAATCTATGTTAAGAAATGAAGAGTTTATTTTATAAAGTGCTTTTTTATCACATATAAAATAAAAATAATATTTCAAAATATCTGTCACATTAAAGAGACATCTTTCAAGCTTCTAAAGCATCTCACGCTGTGGATATTAAACGAAGAAACAAAACAGCTGCTTTTCATTATAACGCAAAAATAATAGAAAGAAAAACATAGCTCTGAATAACAATTAAGAATTCACTATTCTATGAAATATTAATGTGCACTTTATCAAACTCCTCATCCACGTAACAGCACAATTAGACGTTTTCACCGGTTGCGAGTAAAGTAGCATTTTGCAAATCAACGTTCTTTATTTTGTCTGATGCTGTAGATGCGGTCATTTTATTTTCGTCTACCAACGTTTCTAACTCAGATGATTTTAAGAGTGCCTCATCAAGCGAGACACAATCGTTATTGTTGGTATCGTTATCACCATCTACCACATCAGACTTGGTTGTTTTTGCATCGTCGTTTGCATTTTTATTAACCTCAAGGAAAACGTTTTCCTTCATTGTGTTAATTTTCGAATTATCTTCCGAGTCTTTTTTCTGCTCTAATGGACACAAATATTTGGTCTTTAATGCCGATTCTTCCGTACCGAAAGTGGACGTGTTATTTGTATTATTAGCTATAGCGGAATGCAGGAAGATCATTTTAAGAGTCTCGTTTTGCACCTGATTGACAGAATCAGAAAGCTTAGATAGATTAATGGTAGAAGCCGCGGTGTACATCTGATGATTGTTTTTAGACATGCGAGAATTAACATTTCCATTAATTGCAGGAGTGATAGAAGAGGTCGTTTCTACTTGGCAGAATTGATTCGCACCGTCAGGTTCCTTATCAGCAGTCATTTTGCGTAAAACGGAAGTTGGAGTGAAAGCGAGCGGACTCGCTGTTTGCTTAGCCGGTGAATTAACAGGGCTTGACACGCGCTGCTGCTGAACTTGTTGCTGTTGTTGCTGCTGCTGCTGCTGTTGTTGTTGCTGATCCTGTCGCTTACGGAAATTCTCACGCTGCTCCTCCAATTTCTTCTTAATTAAAGCACTTTGCATTATAGACTGAGTATGCATAACAATCTCCCTTGGTGACGGTACTCTATGTGGTATCACTGTTGAAATAATAATTTATTAATAGAAATATTTAAAAAGTAAATTATTTAAATTAAAAAAATTTTTTTTTCAACTTGACAATATTGCCCAACACTAAATTTAAATTGAATAAATTCATCAAATGTAAACACTACATATGTAGCCATTTTCTCATGTAATTTTAATTGGAAATTTTTTTTATATATATGAAAGATAATATAAAAAATTACAAAATACAAAGTTTATTGTATTGTTTTACTGTATTACCTGGATGTTGTACCGTTAAAGTACTAGGATTAGCTGTTAAATTTGGTGATATTATCGGAGGTGGACAATAAGCTGCATTCCAAATACAGTACAAAATCGTTCAATTTGAATTTAAAAACCAAAGGTTCTATACTTTTAATTGGCCTTTACGAGAAAATAAGAGAAACATTTAAAAAAGGTGGTGAGCATATAAAACGTCTTACCGTTATTCATAGGAGACGGAATTCTTTGTTGTTGTTGTTGTTGTTGATACAGCATCTGTTGCAGTATGTGATCCTGAGGAATAGGGGCAGCGGGATGAGGATGTGGACTTGAAGTGCGAGGTGTAGTGCCACCATACATTTTCAAAATGTTCACCAGCACTTCTCGATGGCGATGCTGCATTGCAGGATTCTATGCAAGATGCAATTAAAAAAAAAAAATCTTTATTATATTCTTTAATAATCATGTGTAGTCTATTGCAAATAATCATAATCAACTGACCTGCAATTGTTGTATTAGATGTTGCCTAGTAATCTCCCCTTGCTGTAAACCTTGAATGATTGCTTGAGCTTCTGGTCGTTGCAAAAGCTCTTGACTCGACGGGACATTATTTATCATCATTTGCATCTCCGTCGGTACTGGACTAACACCTAGCATCCGCTGATTACCTTGCATCATCATCGATAGCATATCGGAATGTCGTTGCTGTTGTTGCTTTTGTTGCTGTTGCTGCTGCTGCTGCTAATATTACATATAGTCATTTGTCAAAATTCATCGTACATTCATCATCAAACAAAGAATGATATTAAACATAAAAATATATATATATCATACCTGTATTTGCAAGACTTTCAATAGATTCTCATGTTGCATCTGAGCCTGATGCGGATGTTGAGTAGGACCAAGGGGACCAACATGATTAAATGTTGTAGTATGAATTGGTTCTGCGGGCGGTTGATGTGGCATCGACGACGGCTGAGTTTTAAATTGCGAATTAAGTAACTGAAAGACACAAAAAATGAAAAACAGATGCAACGTATATGCGTGTTTAATTGATATATAGCAAAAAAATTAAATATAAACTTACTTGCATTAAAGTTACAGGTTGTTTTTGGGTGATAGGTCCGTTAGCTGCAGGCACAGCTTGTCCTCCAGTCACTTGAGCAAGCTAAAAAAAATTGTTTTGATATATTTGTGAAACGCAAAGTTAATTATCATATATCGACTTACCAGTTTCTTAAAAGCAGAGAGATCTTCTTCAGTCTTATTTACACGGGGTGCATCAGTCGAAGTTGCAGGTGGAGGAGCACCACCCCGCATACGTGCTTCCAATTCTTCCAAACTGTGTACAACTTTACCACCAACTTCTAAAAAGAAATTTATACCTATCGTGTTTCACTGTACTACGTTGTTTACTTGACGATAATATTTGATAAAACGACATCTGTGTCTTACCTAAATCTTTAATAGAACAATTTTTCATCATAGGTATAGCCGTGTTACTCGCATCACCCTGACCATTTTGATTTGGCTTGTTACCGCGATGTAACATTTCGAGTAGTTTTACGCCGTTTGTGGTCGTGTTATTGGTCATCGTGGCCGGAGAAATTGGAGCAAAGTAGGTGTTTGATTCCGTCACCGATGGTATTTGAATATTTGGCTCGGTGATGTCATTCAATAAATTGTTCAGCAATTCATCTTGTATGGAAGCTCTACGACTATCCGCCTGCTGAACTGGACTTTCTCTTTTGAACCATTGGCTGAATCGCGACCCAGTACCACTATTCGAGCCAACACCATTCTATACATAAAAAGAAAACACGTGCTTGAATGACGTAAAAAAATTAAGTAATCTCAAATGTTTGAGACATGAATATTACAAATGGATTAAAGAGACGCCGACTCACCGTCAACAGACCAGAGACGCCGGAGAACGTATCAGATTTCAGGAACTCATCCAGATTAAAATCGGGATGCGAATCCTCTTGATTCTGATTTGCACTGGAGTTCTCTCTCGATTCGGACGTTGGCTCAGTGACGGTACTCTCGCTGACGTCGTTCTCTTTGTTCTGTCGTGTGACAGGTGGCTCAGTCTGTTCGGAAATCGGAGAATGTGGTGCCTGCACAGCGTTCATAGGTTGATCCATAACGGTCGGAGTGCTGCGTCCTTTAGGACCCGCCGAATTCTCATTCGGTTTGTCATCCTTCTCTGTTGTGGCATTCCTCTTGCCCCGTTTCTTTTGCGCGGGGGTTTGTTTCTTACTCTTGGCATTACCGCTGCTCATCATTACCTTCTCCTCGGGAATATCCTCAAAGCCTCTGAGCTCGATCGTATCGTGTTGAGACGTAGGTCCCGAGCTGAACCATTCTGGTTCGTCCATATCACGAGTATCACTGTAAGTTCGTCGACGATCCGTGCCGAATCTCTTGTCGCGTCCGCGATCCTTATCGCGATCCATCTGATGCGTGTTCCGCTCATTTCGCTCCACTCCCCTGTCGCCACGATCGCGCTCTCTCTCGCCACGATCCCCATAATCCCGGCCGAATGATCTCCGCTCAAACCTGTCGTCCCGCTCCCGCAGACCGTCGCGTTCCCTTTCCCGCATGTCGCGATCCCTGTCCCGCTCCTTTCCGTCACGATTATCTCTATTATCACGATCACGCAGAGAGCCACCAGCAGCCGTGCCTGATCTAAAACCATAATCTGCACGCTCAGATTCCATCTTTTCATTTTCCGCTCTAAAGTCCCATATATCTCGTGTCAAAATCCTGCCGCTACCGATTCGACGAACAGGTTCACGATGACTGACCTATGAAGTATTTCATACGTGTGTTTATAAACAGAATACAAAGCGATGTAAATGAAAAACGCAGGAACGCGCACATCTCTCAGGAAAAGGGACTCGTACCTCTGTTTTGCCAATCGGGCTCTCCGGACGCCGGCTTGGTGGCTGATTCACGTTAACGAAACATCCCGAATTAAAACTTCTTCGTTGCGGGCTCAAAACGATGCCATCTTGCTCTTTACGTATTCGGTCTCGTGGATCGCCATTATTACGTCGCTTACTATGATTCTCAGTGATTTGATCACCACGTCCAGTCCTTTCTTCTTTCGGGGGTGTATCGCTACGCTTTCTATCTGAATGCCAGCGTTCGGGATCCCAAACGCCTCGCGAGCTGCAAGAGAAACAAAGTGTTGGCGGTTAGCGAGACAAACACGTTGATATATTTCGATTATTTAAGATAAAAATTTTCCTAAATCTTTTCAACTCACTTATTATAAGCGACATCTAGGAATGTAGGCCTACGTCTAGATAATCGCAAATTTTTTATCAGCATAAGTTCCTCCTGGAAAAAAAAGAACATAAAGATGATAATATATATATCGCATGGATCGTGGACAGATTATCTTGCGAAATTCCAACACTTGCACAAACGATATTTACCCGAGAATATTGAAACTGTGGTCTAGAACGGCCTACTTCCATGATCGAAGCGTCAGTCACCTCACCGGCCACCGACATTGATATAATGGCTTCATCTCCTGTAAGCAAAAAAAAAAAAATAAAATTAAAGGAAATACGTGCAATGTGGAAAAATGCGGACCGGACGGCTTCGCGCGCCGGTTGAGCAACCAAATCTCAGCGAAATAAAACAAGAACGATTTGCCGAGAATTCCAAGAATTCTCGCGGATTCTTACAACGCGTTCGTACTTACGGAAGGTCACTCGCTTTAGAGGATTGACAGATTTGTTTTTCCGGAACCAACGGCAGGATCTGGTTTGCATGACCAGGATGTCCAAGAAAGGAGACCCGGTCGGGCCGACCAGCGGTCGTTTCCGCGGTCGGCGGTACCAATTCGAGCCGATAAACCGATCGACGGCGATGAGTCTCATTGTAATGTCGTTTGTCCTGCCACGAATAAGCGCCGAAACGCGAGCAACGCGAAAGGAATACCTTTCTTATATGTTCGGCCGCTCTGCTCTATCCAACCGTTCGTTATTTTTCCTCGCGCAACCGTCTCGGCAATGTAAACAAACAGGTGAAGGGCAAACGAGGGTCAATAAATTTCTGAAATTCCCGTTTCACGAATACGTTGTTCGGCGCGAGTCACTAGAAAATAAGAGATTCTCCCACAAAAGATATGTCTCTGTGTGAAAGCACTCTCCTTAAAAAATCGATGCAAAAAAAAGCTCCAGCGAGACCCAAGTATCGCGGAATCTTTCTTTCCCTTTCCTTTCCTTGGCCTTGGAATCAGCGAAACGATTTCAGGTAGACTCTGGCCTTCTTGTCCTTTGGAGCAAAGCAGCTTAGAAAAATAAACTCTCGTTTTTCCCGTGTTTCTTCGTAAAGAGGAAAAATATATGCTACGTGTCCGACTTTCCGAACACACCGGACCTCAGAATAGCCCTTATTTCCGTTATCGAAATACGTATTCGACGTTAGATACGGTCAGTTTTCTACGTATCCGCTGCCTGTATATATCACACTCGCACAACTTGATACAGAAGGAATATATGTAAGCCGTCGTGGAAGCAGAGTACAGCGCAGACTGACTGATTCCAACCGTCTTCGAACAAGATATCTCTCTCTCGCAAACCAATCGAAGCTTTCTTAAGAAGATAAGGTGAGCGCTTGATTGGCTACGGAGGAGGAGGGGAGAAGATGATTTAAATATAACTGATTCTTTTCCAGGGAGACTTTTAGAACGTACACGTATCCTGCACAGAGAACTGCACACTTATTCACACGTACGCCATGCAAACAAATCCTATGGGATATATTAGAATTAGATATTAGAACACACGTGAAAGAATATTCTTAATTCGATAGCCAGAAATTTATTTACATCCTTTATATAATACTTTGAAGAAAGAATGGAATTTTCTTAATTCGGTAAAATATTTAAACATGTTATATACATCTTCTGTGTAAGAATATGAGACGTAATACGAGAAAGAGAACAGACGTCATCAAAAGAGTCTGTATTACCAACGATGCTATAGGTTCTAAAACAGATAATAAAGGGGAAGCAAGAACATTATTGGCAAAATTCTAATGCCATCCTTGTTTGTGTATTAAATATCTTGAAATTAGAAAAAAGGATGACAAAGAAGACGAAGGAAGCAAGCAAGATTAATACAAAGTGATAAAAAAGAATTTTTTCATTTACGTCGGTTCTAACTATACGCTTATCTACAGACAGGTCAGAAGATGCACTACGAAACATTACAAATCTATGGAGCGAGTGTACTTGAATCGTCAGCGTTATCCCGACAAACGAATAGAAGCACCGAGTCAGCTTTGTTTTCCTGCACTTCCTGTACTCTCAATCCAACGTTTCCTCCGTTTTCAGTGCGGAGAATATAAATGTTTTACGAAAGAGAGAAAAAGCGAACACGTCGACTCCCATAAACGAACGAACCTGCGAGGTTATCTCCCGACGTCGTTGACGTCGATAACGATCGAGATCTCGGGAGACCGGAGATTCTCGTCGCGGTTGTCAGCGTTGGTCAGCGTCGTCGTCTCGGAGCCGAGGAGCGGAAAAGCAAATTAATGTTGACTTCTTACCTTCTTGCTTCTTCGCCACCGTTGCCGTTGCCGTCGTCGTCGCGGTCGCCGTCGTTGCCGCCGTCGCTGTCGTCGTCGTCGTCGCAGCCGTTGTCGCCGTTCCTGTCGTCGCCGCCGTCGTGGTGGTCGTCGCCGTCGGCGGTGGCGGCTGCTGCTGCTGCTGCTGCTGCTGCTTGTCACTTGTCACAGCCTCGACGGACATCGCGTCGTTGATGTTGATTGATGTTGATCGCGTCGGCCTTCGTCGATCGGCGGAGGGTAGGATGGGGTGTCCTGCGCGGATACCGGCGTACCGTTCCCTCAGTTCCCTGTGATTCGCTATCTTCCCCGAGATGCGATCTCTATCTATGTCTCTCGTATACCATATACACGAGCGATAGCGGTGGTACGTAACACCCACCGCACACACACGCACACGTACAGACGGACGGGAGAGCGCGCGCGCGCGCGCGCGCGGCGAATACACACGTACACGCGGGACGCGCACGATCGCGTTCTAGCTACCTCGCACACTCACACGCACACAAATACCACGGGAGCACGCGCACCTTTTACACGTATTAGTTTACACCTCTAAATATATATATATATATATGCATATATATTGCTTAGTACTGTTTATTATCACAGACTGGTTTTCCCTTCTACGTGTCGCGGCTCGACCAGCGATCGACGAAGCCTCGATAGGGCGATGTGTACCTCTTTTTCCGAGCGTTTCAACGTAGAGATGAGCGAATGGTGGACAGGGGAGAGGAGGGGACGAGAGAAGGGGAAGAGGACAGACGGAGAGAAAGAGAAAAGACGGAGAAAAAGGGAGAGAGAAAGAGAGAGAAAGAGAGAGAGAGAGAGAGAGAATGAGGAGCAACGAGGAGCGTGTTCACTGGAATAAAGGGGGGAGCGTGCACGCGAGTCCGCGACTCCGCGAGAGGAGAAACGGAGAGTGAGAGTTTACACGCGTAGCCGCGCGAGCGAGACGGGCTCGGACGATTCTGCGAGTGGCACTGGATCGCGGGAGATCTCTGTCGCGTGTCGCCGCACGGTCATCTCATGTCACAACACGGTCTCGCGTAGCGCAGAGCAGCTCTCGTCCGCCGACGATCGCCGTGTATCACACGCAACGAGATAAACGGGGCCCCGTACCCGTATCCCGTGTACACATACACACACGCGCGCGCGCAACGCACCAAACGCACTGGGTTCTCTTCGCTGACTTGGCTCTCGGCACTCGGCAGTCGCGACTCGCGTCTGCTATGCAAAAATAGAAAATGGCTGGCGCGCGATTCCCAACTTTTGTCACCGTTGATTTCTTCCGAGCTCGACTCTTGACTCGATCACCTGGCTGCCTGCGTCTGCCTGTCTTCCTGCTCCTGGCTCCTGCCACCGCGATCCCACGCAACGCTAGCCGTACGCCGTACGGTTTCTGGCCCTGGCCGAGGGGGATCGGAAACAGGGAGATGGAGTTTACGGCACAAGTTCCCGGAACACGATGTGGAAAGGGACAGGCGATACGAGGAAGGCGCTGTCGTCGACGAGGGTTCGACGGGGCCGTCGGCCACTGGCATTCGTCGACGATAAAAGCCCATTCACAAATCACACGCGCGAAGCAGCGGACACTGTGCGATCGGCCAATCGGGGCGCGGGTCGACTCGATCCGGAGAGCGCGAGAGTCGAGAGAGTTTCTCTCGATCACACCAACATATTCAGTGTACTTGGTGCACTTGATTCTCAGGAGTCAGGGGTGCGTTCCGATTCCCCTCTATAGTGCACGTGACATATACCATAGGAATATCGCTGAGTGAAATTGAAATTCGAGTCTGCACCCGCATCAAAATATATATACGGAAATGTTTCGGAAAGCCCGCGATTGGCGAGCGCTTCCGAGCGATGGCTATTGGCCAATCGAGAATCGTTGTGTTTTCCAAACGCGGCCAATGGCGATTCGACGGTCTCCCATGTCGCGAAGCGAAGAATAGGATTTAAGCCCCTTGCACAATGTCAGGCAACAAGTAATAGGAACAGGGAATAGAAATCAGAAATCATGTATAAATGCAGAATAAACAGTGACACAGGCAATAGACACAGAGTTTCCGTCACGTTGGAAATTCTGTGCCTATTGCCTATTGCCAACCAATCATAGCATTTGAATTTTTTAGGTTGTAATTAACGATTTTTTGGTTATTTCCTGTTCCTATTGCCTGTTGCCTGGCATTGTGCAAGGGGCTTTAAGGTGGAAGCACATAAAATTGCAGGAGCCATAAGTAGAAGGCAGAAGCCATATGCGCATGCGCTATGGTATCTGTAGAGCTTTATAAATACCATAGCGCATGCGCATATGGCTTCTGCCTTCTGCTTATGACCTAGTTTACATCGATCACTTGATACGCGTATTAAATAGTAAATAACTAGTAAATAAGTCTGATTATTGGCTGATCAGTTCAAATATACTATTTGATACGCGTATCAAGAGATCGGTGTAAACTAGGCCTATGGCTCCTGCAATTTTATGTGCTTCCACCTTTAAAAGCCACACGACACACGACTCACACCTCACACGTGTTGACGCATATGTGCATTTTTGATATTTATATGATAAGATATGACGAAGAATATGATATGATGACAGAATGATAATTTATAGATTTCATCATGATCGTGAGGTGTACTTGCCGTAACGCGAAACTAATTCTTACGAGTGTTCCGTCAGAAAGATTATATCGTAAGTGTATGCTTTGGTTATGTTCGTTTAAACGACTAAAGTTTGTTTGGAGTCTAATCTAATTTAAAATAATAATCGAGTCTACGTATTACATCGCGTGCAGAGATTTCTTGCGTTAAGATATCCCTACTCCGTCCAACGAGAGATCATGGTTGATCAAACGTAAATAACAATAGGGCACAGAGCCGCAACAAGGTGTTTGCGTTAAATTATTTTTATTTTTAATAGTGTTGGACAATATCTATTAAAAATAAAAATAATTTAACGCAAACATCTTGTTACGACTCTGTGCCCTATCGTTATTTATGAGTATATCCTTTGCAGCGCATTTGTCGAGCCTCGCATTCGTTCCAAAATGTGATCCAGCGTCAACGGAGGATGTGACGAGATTGAAGGAATTCGTCGATAAACATGAACGTCTATGCGTGTTAACCGGGGCAGGAATATCCACGGAAAGCGGTATCCCTGATTACAGATCGGCCGAGGTTGGTCTTTACGCCCGGAGCACGCACAAACCGATGCTTTATAAGGAATTTTGCAACAGTGAGACAGCCAGAAGAAGATACTGGGCCAGAAATTATATCGGATGGCCAAGGTTTGTCTTTCTGTAGCTCAGACATTCCTGCGTTATTTTAAAAAATTCATAGAAACATATCGACATCTCTTATCAGCTGTGTATTTCTAGATTTTCCTCTCTCAAACCAAACATTACGCACGAGATACTGAAACACTCGGAACATGTCGGAAAGGTAGGATGTATTGTTACACAGAATGTAGATAATTTACATTCAAAGGCGGGAAGTAAGGAGGTGATCGAGTTACATGGAACAGCATTCAGAGTCATGTGTCTTACGTGCGATCATAAAATATGTAGATACGAGCTTCAAAGAACGTTTCAAAAACTCAATCCATCTATGATTGCAACTGCCCAGATGATAAGGCCCGACGGTGACGTAGACGTGTCACAGGTACATGATACATATGACAGTCATACTTGCAATGTTTTTAAATACTATAAATATTATTTTGATAACGGAATATATTTGACAGGCCCAAGTAGAAGGCTTCAATGTTCCTGCTTGCGATAACTGTGGTGGCATTTTAAAACCCGATATTGTATTTTTTGGGGACAATGTGCCACATGATACGGTGCAAAACGTAAAGGCTAATATAGAGAGTTTAGATGCCTTGCTAATTCTGGGAACATCTCTCAGCACATTCTCCGCGTACAGGGTTGTCCTGCAAGCGCGTGATGCCAAGAAGCCGATAGCAATAGTAAACATTGGCGAAACTAGAGCCGATAAATCTGTAGATTTGAGAATAAAAGGAAGATGCGGTGATGTTCTACCAAAGATTTGGCAGCTGAATGCTTCGAAGGAAAAAAGTTGATGACAAATATGAATAGTTTTCAAATTATATACATGCTATAGTTTATTCAACTATTAAATGTTATCAGAAATATTTGTATCATAGTGTATTATAACGGTTCTTTATTTATGGATATAATACTCAATCTGAAAAAAGTACAATAAATAAAAAAACGAATGGAAATTCTTGAAAAACGTGTACATGTCTTTCATTTATTTATGTGTAGTACATTCTTCGAATGTTACAGATATTCGTAATACAGTACAGTACAGTAATCTTATTAATGAGAAGATTTTGCCTCCTTTGCGTTTTGCAGGCTTTGAGTGATATACAATTTTGCTAAGCTCTGAGCGCAGAATTGCGAAATGTGTTCACTGTACGTGTTGATTTGTCCAGCGACAATCATTGGATTTAACCTTGGTGGGACTGGTAGAGGTCTCATCAACTTATTGATATCGTCATCAGGTAACGGCGGTTCATCCTTTGCGGCCCTGGCAGCGTTTTCTTGAGCTCTCTTGGCCAGCAGCCTATTCTTATCTTGCTGCTGTCGAACCACCAACTGTTGATATCTGTTGAACTTCATCGCTTCCTGATTCAATTCATCCACTCGATCCATTAAACATCTCAATTGGTTTTCTAATACCGTGGCCGTTCCAAGATCCAGGTACTTGGTACCCTGTTCCTCAGGAATCATCTCGTCCAATTCGGACATCATGATATTCGTCAGATTACTGTTTTTTATGACTACCGGGATCTCAACGAAGAGACTCTCGTATCCAATTTTCAAGGTACGCAAAGCTTCTGGAGTAAACTCATTCTCCTTGTACATCTGTATCGCTTGCGGAGTGAGTCGGTACGCTTTAAGCGTCAGGAAACCTCTGGCAGATTTTGCGGTGTCATAAATAAGCACGACCGATTCCTCGATGGAAGTCTGGTAGTGGTACTGCGACTCCAGCAGAGACAGATTCAGGAAATTGCCGACGTCTGCGCTCTGGTACCAACCGACATGGAAGTGATCAACGTTCACCCTGCCCATCATTAAACAAAATAATATCCTTGCCGTCCAAGGCACACCGTACATGGTACGGTGACATTCTTGAATACTCACCATCTCAGTCTTCGCATCATGGCAAGCTGATACTCCTCCTCGTCCATGATCTCGTCGTTCTTGGGAAACGGAAAACAGTTGGTGATCTCCAGACGATTCTGCACGACCAGGCCGAGAAGAGCGCCCTGGGCGACCTCCATGTTGCCGGAGGACTCCTCGTGACAGTGCTTCACCATCTTCATCACCACCAGCCCGTCACATTGCACGTAGTCTATACGCGGCTCCGCCTCGGGAATCCTTCTCGACGTCGCCCTCGAAACCATTTTGACTGATCTAATCTTTTAATCGTAGTTGAAAAAAGCTACATACAGAGTCACTCAGCCAACCGACGTCAACGAAGGTTAGGGTTAGCCTGGTTAGCTGGAAAGAGTGGAAGGAGCAGGAAAGAACAGCACGCCGATCGTGACGTCACTATACGCCCTTCTCCTTTCTCTCTTTCGCTCTTCTTATGTCGCGTTTTCATCGATGCCTCTCTCACGCCGCGTCTGTCGCTCTTCTGTCAGCCAATCGAAACTCATATGTTTAGCGTATAATCTCTAGTTGAAAGCATCCAAAACCTCGTTATTCGGCGAGAATCTGAAGAAAAAAAAAAACATTGTTTACACTCGCAAATTTTTAAAATAATGCTAGGTCTACAATGCGAGTCGTAAAATCGTGAGTCGTAAGAATTGACCAATCACAATCGAATTTGAGAAGAATAATCGACTGTGATTGGTCAATTCTTACGACTCACGACTTTACGACTCGCATTGTAGATCTAGCATAATGGCCGCGTTCAGCAGACACAACTGTTGAGTTCGTCTTATCAACACAATACGTTGATTGGTTGGTTCTAAAAGTAAGAGACAATCACGTTCGAATGCTACTGAGCGGTTTAGTCTGCTGAACGCGCCCAATGCGTCACAAAAGTTTAAAATCCCACCTAGCAAAACAAATCTCTCATCGATGTTAACATGTTATACGCGATAACAAAATGTCGAAAGTGATCGGCAATTTCAGCATTCCGTCACGAAGGAATGACAGGTATAATGGGATTTTAATAAAGCCGACGTTCTTACATTCCGAGATATTGACGAGGTGCAGGCAAAAATTGAAACGCGAACGAAATTGATATAGTCAGAGCACGTGCCGAAGGATATTGAGGTACACTCCTTATCATTTAAAATATCATCTTCATCTATAAACACGCAATCTCATTGTTTAATCTTTCAGATGAATATCCGTGTGCGACCCGCCGACAATGAACTGATTGATAATATATTTGCGATGCTATTATACATGACAGACGAATGAGCAGAATGAGAGAGAAACAATTATGAGAATGAGAATTTATACAATTCTGAAAGTGACACCATGAATTTTTTGATTAAGATATTATTCTTGATGAATGCAGAGAATTATAACTGATGCAGATACCGCATAAAAATTATACACGTGAAGCATTTAATTGTGAGGATAAGCATACATTTTAGACAGATTGTCAGCACGTGATAAGGATATCAAATATTTTAATGATTATTTTGTAAATATATACTGGAATACTTGTCAGAAGTGCACGTGTATTTAGATACGGATGAAATATATTTAGACTTAATATATTTGTCACATACTTACGATTAGTGTCATGTAATATGTAAAACTATTAATGCAACTATAGTATTAAATCTACGGTGAAAACATTAGATTAATTATCTAGACATTCCCGGGACTGATATAATTTGGAATGCCTCAGATGATATATAGTTTGTGCTCATCTCCATCATCTCCACGTACTCAAATAGAAAAAAGTCACGTAAAAATATTCTTTAAAACCAGATGATTGGAAAAAAAAAGAAAACACGGGCACATCATTAACGAATAAACAATATGCATCAGATAAATATCACGTTACTTAAGAATAATGAAGATCATGGTGCAAGGCGTCGACAAGATACAATCTCTGGTCTGGTCTGAAAAAAATTATCGCGAAAACATATTGATGTAGAATCTGCATTTTCCAAAAAATTCTATACTTGTACGTCGTTCCATAAAATTTTGGAAGATTTAGATGGTTTCGACAAAAGACTACTGCGTGTATTCCATAGCGTGATTAAATAAATATTTTTAATAAAAATCAGATTTCATAAATAATCCAAGATGTATTACATTCAACGTGCTGGTTTCACATGCTCATAAATTATTTCGAATAGATGAAAATTAAATTCGGGATTTAAACTTACTTTTTATTATACTTAATAAATAGTCGTTGATTTTGTTCCATTTAAATACTTAATAAACTCACGTCAATGTTGTTGACACTTTTATTCTTTCATTCTCGTATTTATTATTCTTAAATCAAGTATCACACAAGTCTCTACTATAATATAATAACAATAAACTGTGGAGCAAAAAAAAAATAAACATGTAAATATGTGCTTACATGCATGTTTACACGTCTGCGGTTTTGCGCTAACAAAACAAAACAAACTTAATTACAATACTCTTTTAAATCGATTTGTGTGAAAAACGATTATTATGCAGTAAAAATAAGTAATAAGATTCCTTTTAATCCTATGAGACACATTTGCTTTTTTCTAAGCGTATGGAAGAAAATTGATTGTAACGGTAAAACAGGCTTACCCTGTTTTCATCAATATTCTATATATAGATAATAATTAACACATGAACGTAAAAAATTCAGAAAGCCATCAGAGTTAAAACAAACACACGTCATCACGTAAGAATAATAATAAAAGTTTAAGTAATCAATAAATCGAAGAAAGAAAACAGATGTGTTTCACAGCAAGAGATTGCTTTTACGTTTGTATGCCGATAAATGGACTGTGTTACATGAGTGGACAGCTTTTCGTCGCTCTTCTTCTTGCATATAAAAATAACAAAGTTACAATAACCTGTAATCACAGTCTGCGTATGTGGCTATAATGGTACGTCTGAAGCCACGGAACATTCGTCTCTTACATTATGATCAAGACATGCCAAGATCCTCGCCTCTTCTTGCGTCTTAGCTAATTCCATCAATGCCAAAGCACCCTGCCATTTCTGGTTGTCTTCTTGTACCGGTACGTTAGCTATGCTCATATCGTCCTGCTGCTCAACGCCAACTATTTCCGTCTCCGTTTTCACAGGATCTATTACAACGGGTGGTTTTGGAACACGTTCCTTGTTATTAGAACTACCAGCCAACATCAGTACCGTCGGTCTGGTTTCGTTTTCGCTGATACAACAGCTCGCCAGCATATCCCGATTCCGTGCCTCTCTATGAACGATCTGTTCCGCGTAATCGAAATGCGAACATGTAACTTCAGAACCTTGAATCGTTACGGTGGGTTCGTTAATATTAGGTTGAAAAATACTTGGATCATTTGACAAGCAAGTTAGCGAGTTCCACTCTGGATGGTTCAGAGGCTGCACGTATACATTTTCCTCCGCTGTTCTTGGCGCGTCGTCGTTGTGCGTTATCATGCAGGACATTTCAGAAGCAGCATATAAAGGTTCCAACTGTTGCGCACGCGGACTTTCCAGCTTGATATTCAGAGTCGATGCAGATGTATCATCCGTGACAGACGTGTCCAAGAATGTCGTGTACCACTGGAGTTGCGGCGGCGGCGGCGGCGCGTCTGTAAACCCGCTCAGAATTTGTTTCTCGTCAATCTTGCGTACGGCCGTTACGTTGTTAGGTTTAACGTCCTCATTTAGGTCTAGCTGCTGTTCCAAGCAAGCATATCGTAGCCATCGTTTCTTTGGTTGTAGTCTGTCCAAGGGTCTTCTCAGCGAGCTGATGGCTAACTTGGCGCTCGACGCTTCCTCATCCTCGGATGTTTGCAGTATCGCGCAGCACGTCTCCGCTGGATCCTCATCCTGGCTCTCCTCCTCCTGACTGTCCTGATTCTCCCCACAGCGCAACCGCTGATTCGACGGCGTGCGATCGAGATTTTCCTGCTCCCCCGCTATATCCATCATGAGGCCTTTTCTGGATTTTATCCTCTTGTGATTTTCGGCGGTGCTCTTCCACGTCTTCTTTTTTCGATCGTTCTTCCCAGTCGGAGTTCGATCTTCTCGTTCCCTGGACATCTTGTAACGCTCCAACCATCGACTTACATCGTATGGCACGTCCGTGTTCTCGGACACTGGCTTTAGTACAAAATCGTCCGATCTCGTAAGATTGGCATAAGGATGATCAGGGCAATGTCTGTTGGCATGAGTGAATCTCGTCTCACAACCTGGTTCGGTGCATAAAAATGGCTTCTCTCCAGTATGCAATCGTTGATGAGTCTTGAGTTGTCCCGATTGGGTGAAAGCCTTCATGCATCCAGGATAGTCACACGGATATGGACGTTCTCCTGTGTGGTCATAACACAAAAATGTTTTATTATATTTCATCAAACTGTCATCTCCGTCGCCATATAAATAAATTATGAATCATCATTCCTCTATTTCATAATTTATAAAATACAAAACGGAATTTTATTTGTACATGTACATGTTTTGTTTGAGCATGCTAAATTTTAATTTTTTCAAACAACTGTAATCACAAAATACCAATTATCAAAATGTTTAAACAATTTTAAAACGATTAATACACAGCTCAATCTTTGATATAATAATGAACCAAGAAAAAAGATTTTATTATGTATCTGGCATTTAAATATCTGCCAAACATTAGTTTACTCTATTCGATCAGTCCCGTCATGAGAGAAAGAACACGGCATTCAAGAACGTTTGTAACATTTTCGAAAAACTTTGTTTTTCAGCACGCCGCAAAGCGGAAAAGCGTCGCCGCGGCCGCGTCCTTTTTTTGTTGTTCGTAGACAAAGACCGCACGCAACTTGGTGCCGTAACGGACCGACGGGAACGTGGGCGCACGGCGCACGTACACCGTCGGACCTTCCCTGCCCACCCCTCCCCGGCAATTAAAATTCTCATGCAACACTCGGCGCGGCCGTCGCTCGTTTTACACGTGTCGCCGTGCCGTGCCGTAAATTTCGCGCGCAACCGACGAGCCGCGACCGCCTGGCGAGTCGGGGTCGGGGTCGGAGACGCGTCCACGCGTTGCGCCGCGCCGCGCCGCGCCGCGCCGGCACGCGAGTGACGCGAGGCGAGCCATTTAAGTATTTAAAGCGCGGCATGATGGCCGCGTGGCGGGACGCGCGCGCGACGATCGCGGAGAGGTTGGCGGAGGTTGAAATAAAGCAGCGCGCGGCTTCTCGGCGTTGCGGCGTCGGCGTCGGCGTCGGCGTCGCGGGAGAAATGGACTTTTACCCGTGTGAGTGCGCAGGTGCGCCTGCAGGCTCTTCTCGCGCGGGAACACCCGGTTGCAGAAGGTGCACTTGATGCTGCTCGGCGACGTGCTGCCCTGCTTCATGAGATTCGTGAGTGCGTCGGCGCGCGGCCGACCGCGCCGGTGGCTCTCGGAACCGTTGCCGGCGGCCGATCTACCGTTCGCGCTCCCGCCACTCGCCTCCAGTCCCGCGACGTGCTGCTCCCGGTACTCCGGCGAGGAGCACGAGCTGCCCGGGCTCAGGTTCACGTTGCGCGCCTCCTCGCCCCAGTTCCAGGGGTAGAGCGTCGTGTCGCACATCGACGGACTGCGGTCGAGCGACTCCGCTGACGGCCGCGGCTCCCGTTTCGGCGTGTGCAGCTCCATCGTCGCGGCGCGGCGCGGCGCGCGCTGCCACTCCGTCGGCCGTGGCGGCTCGCGGCTCTTGGCTCTTCTCGCCTTCTCACCTCTCGCTCACCTCAGTTCGCCTCGGTTTTCTCTCACACACGCGCGGTACACTTGCCGCAAAACGTTGTCACTCAATCTACTCGTTACTCGCTACGCGATACGCGATGCGATGCGATCGCGGCAACCCACCAACTGGATTACTAACTTGACACGCGCGACCTCTTTGCCGCCGCGCGCGTGGTCGTGGTACGCGTGCCGCGTGCAACTGGTAAACCGCCAAAATACGCACACGAGTACGCGCGAGTCGCCCAAGATGGTCGTCGTGCTTGCGCGCGCACCCGCCATCCGCCCGCGTGCAAACGCAACCAACTGGGAAAATAAATCCATCTTGCGCGGGGCGTTCTGTATTTCTGGGCTCGTGATTGACTGATCTCGGTCGCGATCTCTCATCTTGCCCATCTTGGCCACAGTCAGTCGCCTGCGGTTCCGCGGACACCTGGGGGGACCTGGGTGCTCCACTTTGCATATAAGCGTTCAAACGCGCGCGATTTCTCGATCGCTATACATGAAATACGAGTAGATCAAGAGTATTGAAGAAAAAAATTAAAATTTCGTTTAATTTGACAAACTCTACTGGAACCGGGTACGTCGGATGAGTTTGTAAACCCGCCGCCTGTCCACTATCGTGGCGTCGCAAAACGCTCGATGCTCGACGACTTCCGGTGAGCGTCGATTGGCCGGCACCGATTGGACAACACCGCTCGGCCGACACCGATTGGCCGCGTGACGTCACGCGCCGCCGTACGAAAGCGGAACACCTCGCCCGCGTCGCAGGACTCGCAGGCGTTTACGGGAACAGTGAATAATTTATTTAACGATCGTCTCTCATATCTCGAGACGCGATCGAGAAACACCGATCGCGCAGGCGATTATTCCTCAATTTTCCTCGAGACTCGAGACTGGTGGCGCGGCCGTCGTCGCCGTCGTCGGCGGTCTCATGGAAATCGCGCGACTTTCCGGCACGTCCGGCCCGGCGGCCGGATTACGAACAGTTGAGAGTCTCCTCGAGCGTCGCGGCTCTGGAACCCGGCGGATCGGGCCGCGCGAAAATTCACGGCGCAATTTTTCCACGTCCCCGCGGACGACGGACCGGCACGCGAACGTTATTTCGAGCGAGCACGGTACGTCTGGTGGGGGAGGTGGCGCGCTCGCTGCACGGCACGTCCGCCCGGTCCCTCGCCGCTCGCCGCCCTCCTCGCTCGGCCCCCCCTCCCCCACGGATCCGCACGGTGCCGCAGCGGGGTAGACCTCGTGGTGGACTCGGGCTCTCCGACTCGGCCATATTGGATAGTGAATGACTCCGTTACACAGAGGCTCAAGAGTAGCCGTGAAACCTTCGCAAGATCCTCGACGCCGTGAGGATATCGAGCCAAGATGGAGAACGAGTACACAGTTACGGTCACGAACAAGTTCCTGCTCGCGCTCGACGAGGGCGAGGACCCTCTGGAGGTGCTAAAAGTGCGCGAGCAGGAGAAGGAAGCGAAGAAGAAGGAGAGGATCTCGGAGAAGGAGAACAAGACTAAGCAACAGCAGCATCAACAGCAGCAGCAGCAGCAGCAACCGCAGCAGCAGCCGCAACCGCAGCAGCAGCCGCAGCAGCAGCAACAGCAACAGCAGGACGGTCAGAAGACCGCCAACAACAAGACGCAGAAGAGCCGCGTCATCAAGGACGCCCAGCAGCCGCCGTCGAAGGCGCAGGAAGCCAAAAAGGATCAAGGTTAGCCTAGCCCCCTCCCTCCCGGCCCGTGCGGCGTGCGGCGTGCGGCGCCTCCGGCCTCGTGTGCGCGCCATGGCCGTCCGGCACCCATGTGCTCTACCATCTTCCCCGACGCCAACGTTCCTCCGTCTGACGTCCGTCCCGTCGTCGCCCGCCTTCCCGATCGATCCCAAGCTCCACGCCGCGATTCGGCGTCTTCGGCGAGTGGCCTGGCCGCGAACGAGACGCCGCACCTTCCGTGGAAGCGACCGTCCGCCGTGTCTGACACCAAATTTTCTAAAAATGATTTGTGCGCCTTAAAAATAGGCTCGCGCCTGCCGGTTCCGTGACGGTCTTATATGACCCGCGCGCGGGGACCTCGGTTGCCTCGGTACACGATCCAAGTCAAAATCCGGTGCGCGAACTCTCTCCAGGTATGCTTCTCACATGGCAATATCTGCATCGAGATGTCTTAAGAATGATTGCAGGTGTATATCGTGAGATCCTGTTCTGTTGCTGCGCGATATCTCTATCTCTGTACGTGATATTGAATTTATGAACCACCATGTGTGTAGATAAGAACAACGTGCACGGTTAACCACCATAGAAAGTCTAATGTCCATTCCCCCAGTCTTTGTGTACTTGCGTTTTAATTGTGAAAAAAAAAAACTGTTTTAATTAAAACCCATCTTTTGAGGAAATATTCGTTAAAGGATATGAAAGGACACAGTCCTCTCAATAAAAGTTTTTTTATATAACCAAGAACCATGTTTGCGGCTCTTGTTAGCAAATTGTAAATTTTAACCGTTTTTTTTTTCCAAGATACATAAACATACGTCTCTCCTTTTCTTTTGAAATAGTGCATCAAAGTGCTTGTAATTTTATTTAATTTTAATATGAATTTAAAGTTGATACATTTATCTAATTGATAAAGTTAGAAGCATGTAGAAACATGGTTAATTGAAATTCTCTCACTTGAGAGCAGTACTTGTTTATGAAGAGCAAGCACTCTTACATTTGTGTGTTAATGTTCTCAGCCGATAAGAAGCCTGCGCAGCCAAGAGCGAGCGGAGGCGACCGCAACGTCAAATTCTCCGGAGAATCCCGGGAGGAACGGAACAACAGGCGTAACCGGGAAGACGGAGAAAGGACGCTGCGAGGACAAGGAGAGTTCAGACGAGGACCTCCTGGGTATTTTACTTAATTTTAATAGTTGAATTTTATACATTTATCTAATTGATAATGTAAGAAGCATGTAGAAATATGTTAATTGAGATTATCTTATTAGTTTAAGATAAGATATTCAAAGATATTAAGATAATCTTATATGATCGTACTTTGATCGTTTTGTCTTGGAATATTTGTTACCTTCTAATACATTTCGTTATTTATGTTAGTAACGAAATATTGTATTTTCGAAAATTCAAGTATTTTCTTTCTCTAAGTAATATGACAAATTTCCAACTGAAACAATGTATACCATACTTTATATAGATCTATTCGCGATAAGATTTTGTACTTTCCAGTCTCTTTCGATTTGTTTTTGTTTCTATTACGTGAATTCATGTTATGCACGTGTGCATTAGCATATAATTGTACATGAAACATTCCGTAATGAAGGAGAAAAACAAATAGCAAAGACCGATCCTTTTTTGTATCCGTGGAAAGCCATTTGTCTGTAACTTGTCCTTATGTGGGATGCCGGACCTGGGGATCGAACTCGGATCTTTATATTAACAAACGATTGCTTCGTCACCGAGCTATCCAGCTTCCCGAGTTACTAAAATCTTAAAAACAAGAAATAGTTCCAAGACAACATGTGCGCGCGCGCGCTATATATGTATACGTGTATGTCAGATACATAAACATGATAACACGATAGCACTGTTTCGATTAAATGCTCGAGCAAATTTTATGCATCATGTATATGCAACGGCAGAAGCGAAATATGGCTAGCGCGATGGCAGGTCCATCAGTATTTTTAATTGTCCAGATTCCTAAACTTGAAATATTTTTTCGCATTCGTAACAGTTGCATATTCCGTTTCATTTCAGTGAAGGCCGCGAGACCCGCGAGTTCCGAAACTCGACCGAGACTCAACGCGGCGAATATGGGGAGCGCCGTGGCCGCGGTGGTATGCGTGGCATGGGTCGCGGACGTGGTGGCCCTCGTGGTGGACGCGGCGGCTTCGATAATCGCGGCAAACGCGAGTTCGATCGTCAGTCCGGTTCTGATAAAACGTAAGTATCAAAACGTGCACGCACACACACGCGCGCGGATGCATACACTACACACAGAGACATTACACTCGAATATCTCTCTATATAATAATGCTTGCCTCGGTGTGTGTACTGTATCAAGGTTATTGTTACGTTCAATCGTATTCTTTTCAGAGCACCGACAAATGCAGTCTGAATTCATTCCCACTCTGCTTTGTATTTGTATTTTTATGCTTAATTTTGTTTGTTTCTTTCTAGTGTTGTGGTATTATATTTTTATGTTACACACACGATGGTGAATGCTCACAGATAGCTTGTCGAATAATTTAATTTTTTTACATTAATCATGTTAATAAACAGGAATGTCAAGTTCTCAACTGAAGCATTTGTAATGAGGCACGCATTGTTAACGCTCCGTCTGTATACGTTTTTTTTTGTCCCCTCGGAGTGTATACGTGGGTCTGTGTCACATTTGACGCTATTTTTTTCTTACTTCAAGTATTTTAAATCTGAAAAAATTCACAAAACGTCTGTCCATATTGTAGTTGACGATTTTATAGTTATTTCGATAAACATAGTCTATATAATATTTTCTGGCAGGCTTGCAAGTTTTACAGTTACGAACAGATATCATTTTGGCTCGGACGTCGTAGACCCACATATACAAACGGAGGGTTAATTATGTAACAGTGTAATGCTACGCGTAGCTTGATTGGTGCACTATAATTTTAAAGCCTATTCCACATTTGTCTATTAACAGTGGAATTAAACCAGTGGATAAAAAAGATGGTGCTGGCAGCCATAACTGGGGTACTCATAATGACGAAATAGAGTAAGTAATTCAAGGTAGTTGGCGTTTTCCGCAATAGTTGCTTTTGAATAAAAATGATAATATATCTTGACCTTTATTCTTTTCTGTCTTTTTTTAGAGAGAGCCTGAATCAAGATAGTCAAGATTGGGCTAATGATAAGCCGGAAGCTGATCCTCAAGCGCCAACCGAGGTTAAGAATGGAGAAACAACCGCGGATGCGACTGTTGAGGAGAAACCGGCCGAGGAAGAAACGCGCGAACTCACCCTGGACGAATGGAAAGCTCTGCGGAGTAACAGAGCGAAGCCTCAATACAATTTGCGAAAGGCCGGCGAAGGTGAGGATCTGACGCGTTGGAAGAAAATGTACGCTCTTGAGAAGAAGAAGGAGGGTACCGAAGAAGAGGAGGAAGAGGAGGAGGACTACGACGCGGCTGCGGAGTATCCTCAGCGCGTTGGCAGGCAAAAACGTGTGTTAGGCATCGAGATCCAATTCAGTGACTCACGACGCGGTGCCGGTGGTCGCGGTCGAGGTGGCCGCGGTCGTGGAGGCGACCGCATGAACGGACGTGGATTTGGGAACCGTGGTGCTCCCAGAGACGGTGATACACGCGTGGGTATCCCACATTATATACAAATATACACATATAAAGATTTCTACATTTTTTAATTATTGAACATTAAAAAAAAAAACGAGAGAAAGAGAATGTAAAAATGATCTGTGCTTTCTGTTTGTAGCCACAGAACGAGCAGAGGTCGCCGCGAAGTCGTCAAAACGCTCCGAAGGTAGACGACGAGAATGACTTTCCTTCCTTGGGATAGGTAGCTTCAGCTGTTGACTATACAACATCCCACCATTACCGTCACCATCAGTACATTTACTACAGATAAAGCTACATTAACTAAAACAAAAAATATTACTATCGAGAATCTTGCGTTAGTGATAACATTATTAATGCATAATACAGTACACCGTTACAGAAATGAGATACGTAATATTATCTAAAAATTCCTCTCGTGACTTGAACGTCACACGTACGCATTGGCACATAATCGTACACATGAAAAAGTTGCATGATGTATGAAGAAGAAAAAAAATAGATAACGATCCTTTTTTGTACTTGTGGAAAGCCATTTGTCTGTAACTAGTCCGAGACACCAGGCCAGCGGACGAACGATCTGTGAAGAGTGAAGCATAGTCTCTGAACTTGTTAACAATTTCGAATCCATAAAGATGACAGGAAGACTATATAAAGAAGATTGAGACGGAAGGAGTTTAGGCGAACCAGCAAGCGTAGGAAAAGTATATATACTTCAAGTTACAGTTTCAATCTGCTTAAATTCGAATCGACGATACGTACCGAAAGAAGGGGAACGTTTGCTGTACACAAAAAGTAATGGAACGTGGGCTGCGGTATCGATCTTGATCTCGATGTCGCGTTAAAGGCCTAAAGGAGGCTGGATGTAGCATCGATACGCGCGCGAACATGTATAATATCTCTTTTTAGGCGTAAATTTTAAACGCACTTTCTGTTTTATAAGTTTTATACGACATTTGGAAAAGAAGAGTCCTTCCTTACAACACACACACACATCGGCAGGTTTGATCACTTGCCATGCGTAAAGATGTAAGAAACTTTTAATAGGGAGGATCGATTTCTATTTAAGAAAACGCATCCTAAATAAATCATCTACTTAGAACATGCTAAGTTTGACATATATATGTATATGTATACATAGAGAGAGAGAGACTTCCCTTTTGAATATGTAGTCGATCTTGTGCGAAGTGAACGATTTAATATCTGCAACACACATTGACACATTGAATTTTAGGTTATATATATATATAAATAAATATATATAAACACACGGATATGTATACATATATGTATTCTATTATAGATGGAAAAAAAGTGAGAAACGTGATGCGCAGAGAGGGAAGACAGAACGAATGAGTCTACACTCATATTACTATGTTACACTTATGCGTTCACATATTCTTAATTACGAACTAATATTAGTTATTTACTATATTTGTTATACGATTAAAGAAATTATCGCAGCCAAAAGAGTCACCTCATGTCCATCATAGAGACGGAAAAAAAAAGGAAGATAACAGAAAAAAACGTTACGAAGCTGTTTGAAGCTTAGGTATATGTGTAAATAACATTTACAATAATAAATTGTGACGATGATCGGACACTCTGAACTCGATTAACTTCATCAGTCAGATAAGATTATTCTAAGCAGGTTCTTTCTCTTGTTTGTGTACATCTGTACAGAAAAAAAAGCGTAAGTACAAAAGTATACTATTTTAAATGTCGCGGAAGGGAAAAAAGGATCCGAATCTGAGAAAAAAAAACTTAACTCATTGAGACGTGTTATGCTAATAAAGTTGTAAATGTAATAATTTTATTGTGATTTCTTCTCACAATTAACAATAGCGATCGTTCCTTACACGACTAACCGAAGGACAATCGATTTCATGTGGCCCACTTCAAAGTCATTTCATCTTTTTTTCTTTTAACGTGCCGCTTCGGCTTCCGATAAACGCCATTTCGATCGTTCGGAACTAACTTCACGTCGCACGATAAGCTAACAAACAATGGGTCTGTTTTATGTTGGTGAACTAGCTGCACTAGTTCCGAGTTTATCTTTTTCCCTCCAATGTGGAGTAAAAAAACTCTGAACTAGCGCAGCCAGTTTAGCAATAGAAAATAGACCCTAAATGAGACCATTTAATTTCATGCTCTGTACAAATCGCGCATATATATATACTATATATATACAATTTTGTTTATTAGATTTTTTTTGTTAGATCAATCAAATATATGATATTTGCTAAAGTATCAGATCTGATCAGGTGGAATTGAAGCGTGGACGTTTTTTTGCCTGAACTCTGAACGTGAAGGGAGCTACGCGTGCCTTACCGCCTTGCCGCGGGAGAGCGCTTCGTTCGCCAATCGCCACATCGGCCACATATGTGCAGGCGCGATGGACGCGTGCACATGCGTGATGCGTTCATCCAGGTATACAGATAAGTATACATGATATCCCAGAAATCGCATCCTACGTTTAACAAAAGATATCAGAGGCTTAATTAAAAACAATGACGGTCGAGTCGACGTGAATTTATCAAGTTTCTGTATTCGTAAAAAATTTCGATCGAACTTTTGGGATCGCAAGTAGAAACAATTGTTCGTTGAGTAATCGAACGTTTATATTGACGAACTTTGTAACAAAAAACTATCTCGACCTCTTAACTTTTAGGATAAAAAATTCAACGTCTCGGATTAATTCTTGGAGTAGAGTATTCATAATCAAAGAGAAAACTGAAAAATTTCGGGACATCCCGTATATTACTACATAGGTGTGCATGCATGCGTCGAGCGTGTACGGAAAGAGAAAGGGAGAAAGAGGTACACAGTACACACTACACAGTACGTGTTGGGGGGGGGGAGTAAAGAGTGGAGCCCGACTCGGAGGAGCTAGGATCCGCGATAAGAGGGAACGAATAAACGAGGGGAGGACTGAGGAGGGAGAAAGAGAAAGAGTGAGAGGGAGCAGTGAGCAGCGCGGCGCATGCCGTAGCCACGGCCCCCGACCCCCGACGGCCCCGACTCGCGCCTCGCGCCTCGCGCCTCTAAACTCGTGCAGCGGCCCCGTGCCCCGTGTCCCGTGTCGGACGAATTTTAATGGCGGCTGATCTCGACTCCGCCGTTTGCAGTGTTGCGTTGTGAGGCGACACGGACGGGCCGCTCGGCGCTTCGCGCGGCGCCGACTTATGGTATCGAGACGGTACGCGAGCATCGCGGATCATCATCCGGATCCGGCGGCGGCGGCAATACCCCGGGCGGTGCTGTGCGTGTGCGGCGGCGGCGGCGGCGGCGGCCAGTGGCAGTGGCAGTGGCAGCGGCAGCAACAGCGACAGCCCGTTCGTGGTGGCGACCAGTGCCTATCTACGCGAGCCGGGAGCCTCCTCCATCCGAGCATTCCGAATTCCGAGCGAGCATGCCGCACATCCGCGATGTGCCGTAGCCCCGTAGCGATCACGCCCGCGCCGTTGTGCGAGCAGCGTACCCGCAGCGTGTATCCGCGACCGCGACCTGCGACGCGCAGCGAGCAAGGTAAATTGGCCCAGCCGCGCGCGACTCGACTCGGCGAGAGATGCGAGGTGGCGGCCCTGGCGTCTCGCCTCTGCGCCGATATCGTCGCTCGCTCGGAGCAATCGGAGCATCGGAGAGCCCAGCGTGTCGCGTAATCGGGGATCGGGGGTGCCTGCCCTCCGTTCCCGTTTCATTCTACGATCGGAATTCTCTCCGCGTCTTTACGGCGTTAGTGCGTTACGGCTTACGGCGGCGCGATCAGGCGCGATCGCCAATTCGTCCCCGCGGCCGTGTTTTGGTAGGCGATGTGATCGTGACGGGAATGGGAATGGGAAGAGGAGGTGGTGGTGGTGGCGGTGGAGGAAGAGAGGGAGGGGCGACGGAACGGGGTTGGTGGAAGAGTTGGAGTTGGAGTATCCTTGCCTTTGTGCGAAGACAGTGGCCTTAGCTGTCAAGTGCAGCTACGTTGGCCACGCTAATGAAGGGCGATGCGTGCTACGGTATTGCCCGAAATGCGTGGAGCCATCTGCCCCTCGCCGTTGTGCCTTTTCATTGTTAGGGAGACTCGGCGAGCTCCTATTTACGCCTCTCGGTGGTCGTTGGCGGTCGTTGGTGGTCGACGGGAAACCTGTCCAACGGAAGCGCGTTGCCAGCGTGTACGCGACGTGCGGAGTGCGGACTGCGGCGCTTCACGCTACCGATATTCGGCATTCGGCGTGGCGTTTCGTCACGCTTCACGCTTCTTTTTTTAACGCATCGTGTATACGAATTTTGCTCGAGTCGCTGCTGTGCGTTTTTTAAGGTTATTCCGAAAATCTGCGTCTAGCGTACTTCTGCTCCGTGTATTACCGTTACTTTCTTCTTTTTGGACCTGAGAAGGAAACGTCGAGGTTGGAAAACACTTGCCTTGCCGGAATAATAACGCGGAATGTGACAAACGTAACGTGCGCGTAGGGTGTCGAGATAATAATTCTAAAATGAGTGAAAATACGACGTGTATAATTTGAAGCTCCCTAACGCGTTGAATGGTTACGTGGCGCGCATATGCGATACAATTTATTCACGCTTACCTATTTGATATAATTTCCTCGTAATGTTTCAGGGATGCCAGACAATGATCGACATGTCGGTGCCTGTGCTCGAGCATAGCTGGTAGTATTGCGTCAACACTGGCTCGCCACCAGCGGCAGGGCACGTACCCTGATACCTTTTACATTTCCTCTCCTAGACCTGCATACGCACTGACGCACACGCTACGCGTGTGCGCACGTGCTTTGTCAGCTGTCGCGTACACACCATGAGATTCCTGGGACTTACCCAGTCATTTCCCAAATCGCCTACAGTGACGCCTCTGCAAGTGCCATTGCCGCCACTCCTTCATCGCGTATCCTTCTCATCCATGTCCATTGCCACATGGTTCCTAGTGATATTGGCGACCGCAGCGATAGACACTCCCGCTAGCACCGTTCCACCGATACAGGAGAACAGATCCCCGCACGTACTAGCGCAGTTCCCCGCGGGAAATGGACAGCGATACGGACATTTTCCCTTGGACGCCAATGCAACCAGGGAGGGAGCTTTGAGATTTAATCATCTCGCTATAGATCCTTCCACGGGAAGGCTCTATGGAGGCGCGATCAACAGACTTTTTCAACTCGATTCGAATCTCAAACTGGAGGAGTATGTCTCAACAGGTTAGTTCTTTTCTCTCTCTCTCTCTCTCCTCAGTATAATGTTACAATGGATAATGAATCTTTTCTCATTTTAGGACCGAGACTGGACAATCCTCAGTGTCATGCAACAGGTTGCATGACAAGAGATATACCCACTTCCTTAATGGATAATGTGAACAAGCTACTAATCGCCAACCTCGAGTCGCAAACGTTAATCGCCTGCGGCTCCCTTCTTCAAGGCGCTTGCGAAAAATACAAAATGTCCAACATATCCATCAAGCCAGAATTTATTCCTCTCAGCGTGGCTGCCAATGACGAGAACTCGTCCACGTACGCTTTCATCGGGCCCGAGAAATACAATCCGTGGGGGCAGACGAACATACTCTACGTAGGAACGACGTTCACCAACAAAGGAGATTACCGTCACGATGTGCCCGCTATCTCCAGCAGGAATCTCGACAATCTGGAATTCGCCGAGTACACGTTCAACAAGCAGTCGATCGTGTACATCGACGTCAAGTATCGAGATCACTTTCTGGTCAAGTACGTGTACGGGTTTAACGCGAGCGACTACGCGTACTTCGTCCTGGTGCAGAAACAATCGTACCTGCCCGAGCAAGAAGAACTGGGATACATCTCCAGGCTGGCGCGAAGTTGCATAAGCGATCCGAATTACGACAGCTATACTGAAGTAACTCTGCAGTGTACGGTCGATCTAGGGGACGGCAAGCAACACCATTACAACTTGGTACAGGACGCGAAAGTCGCGGCAGCGGGCAGCGATCTGGCCATGCAACTCGGTATCTCCGTTGGCGATCCAGTATTCGTTTCTGTATTTTCGCCCAGCAGAGGCATCACGAATGAGCCTCTGTCACGTTCGGCGGTTTGCATCTACAGCCTGCAAGACATCGAGACCAAGTTCAACGAAAATATTCACATGTGCTTCAACGGTAGCATCAAGTATCGAAATATGGGTTACGTCAGCGGTCCTATACAAGATGGAAAGTGTCCTACTGCCGGTGTAAGTAAACGTTTAACCAATGGAAAGAATAAGCATTAGAAATTTTATTTTGCTGTTTTCTACATTATATTATTTTGCTTTGCAGACCACAGGGAATATTCTCAACTTTTGTGAGGTTGGATTAAAAATTTCGGGCGTATCGCCAATCACAGGCCAGGCTATCCTGCATTTTCCCGATACGTTTATTACCTCGGTTACCATCGCCAACACCGAGAGCCATACCGTAGCGTTTTTCGGCACAAACGATGGCGTTCTCAAAAAGGTCTTACTGTCTGGAGTTGAAGCGTTCGTCTACGAAAGCGTTACGATTGATAAGGGACAAAAGCTATTGCCTGACACGCTGATTTCACCGGATGGCGAATACATCTATGTATTATCCTCCTCGAAGATATCGAAGGTCAAAGTGGAGCATTGCAGTGGTTATACCACGTGCAGCAGTTGCCTCGACGCGAAAGATCCTTACTGTGGCTGGTGCTCTTTAGAAAAGAGGTAACGTGGTTATTATACAGAACACTTTGCATACAAAAATTTTATATTCCTCGCAAATATGAAATTTTTTATGTTGTAGCTATATTTATATAATAATAATAATAATAATGTGAATATTCTTTTGCCCACAGATGTACTGTGAGAGGAGATTGTCAAAAGGCAAGTCACAGCAGTCCACGATGGTTGTCCCTCGGCACGGGTCAACAGTGCATCGATTTCGAGCAGGTTCTACCCGACCGTATGCCCATTAATCAGATGACCACAGTGCAATTAACAATTAGAACTTTGCCGGAATTACCAACGGGCGCTAATTACAAGTGCGTTTTTGGTAACGCCGAGCCAATAGACGCGCTGATGACCGGTTTCGGACTATCCTGCCCTACGCCACCCGTCGTGGAGAGACCCAACATTCCCGAGGGCGCCGATCATGTGCTCGTACCGCTGTCCGTACGATCGAGTGAAACGAACAAAGACTTCGTTTCGCGCAACTTTGCGTTTTTCGATTGTTCAAGACACACCGTGTGCACCGAGTGCGTAAAGTCGCAATGGGCATGTAGCTGGTGCGTCTACGACAACAAGTGCACTCACAATACTAGCTGTCAGGGCATTATATCAGGGGAAAACGTAAGTTTTGCTTAATCTGTTGCGTCTATATCTTTTGTCTACAAACTCGTCTGTCGTAACTTATATTACAATAGATATTATTATTATTATTTTTTTTTGTTTTAGCAAAACCAAGCTAATCTTGCCGCGCATGGCGCGCAATATTGTCCGAGATTCGTGGAACGCAAAGAGCCGTTGATGTTGCCAAATAGCGTGCCCAAGGAGATAGTGCTCGAAGTGGAGAACTTGCCGCATCCGCAGGTGGGCCACAGTGGATTCCAGTGCATCGTTAGCATCGAGGGTGCCAATCTGAAGGTACAGGCTCGTGTGGACAGCAGCCGTTTCATCGTGTGTGACAAGACCGTATATTCTTACGAGGCGGTCAGCGGCGAATACGAGGCCGAAGTGACGGTTGTTTGGAACACGAATCACCACGTGGACAAGACGACGATAATTTTATACAAGTGCGAAGTGCTCGGCTCGCATCGCGAGCACGCGGACTGTTCTTTGTGCGTGACACGGGACGCTCGGTTTGAGTGCACTTGGTGCGGGAATAGCTGCGTGTACCGGCATTCGTGTTTACAGTCACCGTTCACCGAGTGTCCAAAACCCCGAATAGATATGATCAAACCGCTGAGTGGGCCGATCGAGGGCGGTACACTGGTGACGATCGAGGGTAGCAATCTTGGGTTGAAGGAGAGTGACGTGGAGGGTAAGATACACATCGGCAACACTCCGTGCACCCTGGTGGACTATGAAGTGTCGGTGCGCATTGTTTGCCGTACCGGTCGGCACGAGGCCACGGATGCAGCGTCCGTTGTGGTCGGGAACGACGCCGGATACACGGAGAGTGCGGTGCTGTTCAATTACAAGGACATACGTCTGTCAGGCGTGTATCCATCGGTCGGGCCACAGAGCGGCGGCACGCAACTGGCCATCACCGGTAAGTATCTTAACATCGGTAGCACGATATCGGCGTATCTGGACGAGTTGCCGTGCCACGTGAACGCGAGCCAAGCGAGCAGTACGAGGTTGACTTGCGTGACCAGTAAGTCGGGCCGCGTCAGGCGAATTCACAGGCTAACGCTGAGCATCGATGGTGCGAATCGCACTCTTATGGACAATCCGTATAATTATACTCACGACCCGACCATCATGGAGATCAAGCCACTGAGGAGCTTTGCCTCAGGCGGCCGCATGATCACCGTACATGGCACAAACTTGGACACCATTCAAAAACCCGAGATGGAGGTTTACTTCGATAACGAGCAGTTGCCGGTGAACAGAACCGTTTGCACCGTCCTGAATCCTACGCAAATGGAATGTCCGAGTCCGAGCGTTGCCAAGAGGTTTACCTCGATCCGACGCACCGAACGTTCGGCAGCCGCCAATGCTCAAGCTACCTCGTCGCCGCATTCGTTGAGACTAAAGGAATCCCAGCTGTCTCTCAAGATCGCTTTTATCATGGATAACGTGGAGAGCGTGAGAGATTTGGAGAAGCAAAGTCTTCGTAATCGACTGCTCTACGTCGAAGATCCAAAGTTCTTTCCATTTCCACGAAACGTCAAGCTGTACAAGGGGGACACGCTGGTGATCGAGGGTGAGAATCTCAATTATGCCAGCGACGAGTCCGATGTAAATGTCACCGTGGGTATCATGCCCTGCAACGTAACGTCGCTCGCTCTCACGCAATTGGTCTGCACGCCGCCGGATCAACAACCCGCTGACACGGACGAGCTCGGCATCAAAACCGAGAGCGGACTGCCTCTGGTGGTGGTACGGGTCGGTCGTAGCCTACGCTTTCCCATCGGTTATTTGCGCTACGAGGTCATCAAGTCCTATCCAATACCGCCGGAAGCAATCGCCGGTATTGCCGCCGGCACCTTCGGTCTTATCTTCCTGTTCGTCCTGGTGTTGGTGATATACCGTCGTAAGAGCACGCAGGCGGAGCGAGAATACAAGCGCATACAGATACAGATGGATACGCTCGAAAGCAACGTCCGTATGGAGTGCAAACAGGCGTTTGCGGAACTGCAAACGGATATGACGGACTTGACCGCGGATCTCGAGTCGTCGGGTATACCCACTCTCGATCATAAAAACTACATTATGAAAGTATTTTTCCCCGGGGTAATAGACCATCCCATATTGAACGATCCGCGCTCACGCAGCAATGTCTCGCGGACCAACTACGATGCGGCAATGATACAGTTCGAGCAGCTCGTCAACAACAAGTACTTTGTGCTGACGTTCATAGAAACCTTGGAGGCTCAGAAGGACTTTAATATTAGGGACAAAGTGAACGTCGCTTCCTTACTCATGGTTGTTCTAATGGGTAAGATGGAATATGCTACCGATATACTAATGAACCTATTGTTGAGACTGATTGACAAAGCGGTGAACACGAAGCATCCGCAGCTCATGTTAAGGAGAACGGAATCCGTGGTGGAGAAGATGCTGACGAATTGGATGGCGCTCTGTATGTACAATTACCTAAAAGATTATGCCGGCTCGTCCTTGTTCCTGCTGTTCAAGGCGATTAAGCATCAGATAGAGAAAGGACCGGTGGACGTAATAACGCACGACGCGAGATATTCTCTCTCGGAGGAGAGACTCCTGCGCGAGCAAATCGAACACACGATCGTCACGTTGCACGTGGTGCAGGACGATCTCGACGAGAAGATACAGTGTAAGGTTCTAGACTGCGATACCATAAGCCAGGTAAAGTCCAAGATTCTCGACGCGCTGTACAAGAACACTCCGTTTTCGCTGAGGCCGTCCGTACATGACGTTGATCTGGAGTGGCGGCACGGTCGTGGTGGTCACCTGACCCTCCAGGATGAGGATCTCACGACCAAGTGCTGCGGCGAATGGAAGAAGATAAACACGCTGGCGCACTACGGCGTCAAGGAATCGGCGGTGATGTCGCTGATTCCCCGGCAAAACGACGGCTTCTCGGTGGCGTGTAAACCGCCCTGCCATAATTGCAAGCCCTCGCATTATCACCTGCAGCAGCAGCAGCAGCAGCAGCAGCCGTCGATTCATCCGCACCACCAGCCGTCGCATCATCATCTACATCGACACTCGAATCATTGTTCGTCCACGCATCTTCCATCCACGCCCAATCACGGGCTGATCAGTCCTGTAATGTACAATCATCCCGTGAGCGGCTTGTACTTCGACTCCCAACATTCGCCGCCCATCATAACGGCGAACGGCGACGTCGAGAGCGCCCATGACGTCAATCAGCGGCTCTATCATTTGGTAAGGCCCATCGAGGATGTGCATTATCCGCCCGGCTTGGGCTTCACCGGAAGCAACAAGCACCATCATCCCGAGCGAACGCACAAGGCGATCCCGGAAATATTTCTGACGCGATTGCTATCGACGAAGGGCACCGTACAAAAGTTCGTCGACGATTTTCTAAACACCATACTGACCGCCAATGAGGCGTTGCCTGGCGCGGTTAAATGGTTGTTCGATCTTCTCGACGAGGCTGCCAAGAAACACGGCATCGTCGATCCGGAGGTGGCGCACGCGTGGAAGTCGAACAGCCTGCCGCTCCGGTTCTGGGTGAACTTTATCAAGAATCCAGATTTCATGTTCGACATCAACAAGTCCACGACGGTGGACTCGAGTCTCTCCGTGATCGCGCAGACGTTCATGGACTCGTGCTCGATGACGGAACACAGACTGGGCAAGGACTCGCCGTCTAACAAGCTGCTCTTCGCCAAGGACATACCGCACTATCGCGAGAAAGTCGGTCGATTCTATACGGATGTGCAAAGACTGCCGCAGATCACCGACCAGGAGATGTCTAGTGCCATGCAGCAACTGAGCGCGTCTCACGCCAACGAGTTCGATGTGATCGCGGCGCTGAAAGAGCTCTACATCTATGTCAGCAAGTATTATGAACAAGTGAGTAACACGCTTAATAATAATCGATTATTATCAATCGCCCGTTCCCTCAGGATTTCGGTCAGTAAGATGTCAGGCCGTGACGGTGTTTTATAAAATTCTTTTCAGATCCTAGAGGCCTTGGAGACAGATGTGGGCTGTCGTAAACTACACCTAGCTCATAGACTAGAAAACGTAGCGTACACGCTCGAGGGAGAAGAGACCAGTGCCTGCTGACATACCCTCCTCACTTCCATCCCAGGACCCGTCAACCTCTCCAGAAACACTGACTAGTGCCTCCACTTCATGCATCAGATACACCTCGTTACATATGTACAAATATTACACATTACAACACACCGTGTGAATAACAATGCCGTAAAAAAGATACACGCGATTTCGTTAGGGCTAGTCAGGCGTTAGGTCACGGGATAGACAGTTCTCGTGGTAGTATTTTACCGTCTTTACGCGTTGGCCATACCGAAATACGCTTGTAAACATGTATGGATATTGGTAGTAGGCAATGTACGCGCCTCTGATCCTTAAATCACGACGCTGGACAGACGCCTATTGAATCTCTCTAGGAAACGAGCAAAGTATTTATATATATATATAAATCTCATCGAATTCGAACGAATCTCAATTTGTAAGATATTTTTTCGCGGGTGATTATTGTTATCGTAGGATAAACGAGAGAGATTTGGTTGTCTTATGTAATATTAAGTTATTTTAACCCTTTACTCTCGTAAAACGCCGTCGTGCTTTCTCTGTCGAGACTCTTTTGAGGATCCGAGACGTGGATCGGTGCAAATACTTATTAGGAAAGAAATTTAAAATGTAAAATTTTATGGCCGACCTGATATCTATACGTGTGTACGTAAATACGGAATAAATAACATAAAGTAAAAGTAACATGTCTAATGGTAAGTGAGAGAAAGCCATAGTGTCCACCAGACTGTCTGTACGGGAGCGACGTACGGCAGCGAGTAGTCTGTGATCCGAGCACGAGTGGCTATGCCTACTATCTTCATTATGATATATATAATTATTAATATGTTATATATATATACATATATATATATATATATATATACATGAAAAATATATATATATAAAGCAAAGAATCATGCGCAACACACCTCCACGGATTGTAGTGAGCTAGTTAGAGAGGGACTATATGTATTATAAGTTGGGGGTTACGCACCCTTATAATTCAGAGACAGAGTAACAGATAATATTAAATTAAGGCGATTAAAGTAACGTTAAAAAAAATTTAAGAGTTAAAAGTTATAAGAGCAGCTCAGTCTACTCTAGGCCTATCTACGCATATTGTCGAACGAAGAAATTGTTTTCTTTTATCTTTATCTCTTATTTTGCTTCTGAGTCTCTCTAGATCTGCTATACGTGGTAGTTTACGAAGTGCGAATAATTTTTTAGAAAGGCCATTTTGTGGAGCATCTAAAAATTTTTATCTTCCATTGTACGTATTATTATATTATTGTGTTATTATTATTACGATATCAACGGTTATTAATTATTATTTCTCTATTATTATTATTATCTATATATATATAAAACTATTAATGCTGCCTATTAATTATGCTATATTATTAAGTGTAACGGATGCAAAACGAAACGGACCTTTTTTACATTAATCACGTCGCGAGACTATTATAGACTGTTTTGATCGTGCTGAAGAGAAGTTTTTGTATTCACTGATATATACTCTGGCCGAGATTTATGTGCTATTGTCGCAATAAGGTCTTAGCGGACACTCGTCGTGGCACAACGACACGCAGTATTCTTTAAAAGATCTAACTCTTACTTTTTAGTTAACATAAGACTGGCAGTTTCCTTTTTAACTTGCATTTGTATTTTTTTTTATTTTTTTTATTTTTTTTGAAGGAAATTCTTAATGACCCTCGCGTTGTGTAATACCGGCGGAAAATTAGTAACGATTCTCGTATTCGACACGCACTGCCAAGTTTTTTCCGAGTCGCGCACTTTTACGAAGTCTGTCGATCCGTTCAGAGCCAATGTAAGAAACTCGTCGTTCAATCGAAGGCGCAACGAAGATTGATCGGCGAGTCATCGGTATAGGTCCAGGGAGGCTGGGGACGTGCTCACACTCTTGTACTTAATACGTTCGCGCGTCGTAATTTCAATTACACTCCCAGGTCCCCAGGCTCCCCCGCGCGTTTGCGACCATTCGCGGCCACCTGTGTGTATCTCCTTTCTCTCTCTATTACACGTGTATCGTATTTATTTATATTACCGAGGAGCTCTCTCTCTCTCTCTCTCTCTCTCGACCGCGGATGTACGTCAATCTGTGCTAACTGTGAGTCTTTTTACACTTCGTCGTGTGCACGTCCTCTTTGTAATCGGATCGTACGAATTATCCGTATCCGCATGCCCGTTTCTGACTCTTTTTACGTATGTACGTGTGCCATCTGTCTCGACGCGGTGAGAGATCCGCTCGTTCCCGGGCACGGTTTTCCGCCCCTAAATAAAATAGGCGCGCGCGCGGTATCTATTATCGGGTCCTCCCGGCACGCGTGGACCGTCGCGATCGATTTCGCTCGATGTCGCTAATTAATTAACATCCCGTTTACTTGTGGAGATCCCGACTTCGCGCGAGGCGAGCGAATTTGCTACGACCGCTTGACGCAGTCTTCCCCCGAACGAGATCAACGGAGATTTTCGTTTTCGAGACCGAATTTCCCCCCCCCCCTCTTCAGCCCCCCATTATCGCAAACGTATTTCGTGTAGATTTTTCTACGTACGTAGAGCTTGAGTGCGGTGCGCGCAGATTGGTAAGCGGACATTCGCAATGAAGTACTGTTTTTTTCCCTCCCCCTGTTAACGAATTTCAACCCGGTATCGAAAGTCCGCGCGAGCAGGATAACGAAAGTATACACTTGGTGTGTGGGATACATGATTAATTAAATTGACGATTGTACCCATACGGGCGAGACGGTGCGACCGGCTTGCACCTCGCTCGTCCTGCGTTGAAAGTATCGTACACCTTTCGGTTTCCACTTTATACTAACGATGTATAAAAGCCGTCATTACTTATTTAATAAACAAAAAAAGAAAAAGACACAAACTTATATTTAAGAATTATATATTATATATATGTATACGCGTATATGTATGTGCGAGAAAGAGAGCCTGAGTGCGAGACAGGAGAGAGTCCGAGCTAAGCTGGCGGTCGCGATTAGACCGCACCGCGGAGCACACTGCCGTTAACGTTGTTTCCGGTCAACTCGCGGAGGAGAGATACAACGACAGAGAATTGCCGTCGCTATATTACCGAGTCCTGTACATACACACGTGACAAACGTCCTTCGTAAAGTTCTAACGTACACACGCAGCCTTCTGATTTCGTTCTCGATTTTTTTTTATTGTCACTGCCATGTTTCGCATTTAAAGAGGCGAGAGGTCGAGCCGCATCGCCGAATCGTCCGCGTGCAGACGCAGAAATTTTTCCCCGTCGAAGGGACCCTCCCGCGTGTTATCGCGTATTATCGCGGGGGAAAAAAAAGCGGGAAAGAAACGGCAAATTGCGCTCGATCTCGTCTCTCGTATTCCAGTCGCGCGCGTTTAGCGTTAAAACATGCGGCGCGAATACGGGCGTTCCTCTTTGCCGCTTTGCGTCTCTTCGAATATATACATCGCGTTGTACAGATTGACGTACATGGAGACACGCTCGTGCGCACGTATTCGTATATGTACACACACGCGTAACACATAACACACATACACACAAGCACCCGCGTGCGCGTGTCGTCGCTATTATCGGGTTGCCAGTTGGCCTCACGACAGGCGCGGAACGTTTTTATTTCCGTGAAATTCAGTTGGAAGATACTCCCATGCGGCATGTAAAATATTATATGTCGGGCAACGTTCGAGCGCGATAGAATTCATATAGCGTCACCCTATACTTTGCGAACGTACATACGAGGACTCGCAGCTCTGCCGCGTCGAAAGATAAGGGAAAGAAAGGAAAGAAAATGCGCTTATCTATCCGTTTCTCTCGTTAAGATTTCGCTTCTTAATCTTTACACGTTTGTGTGTCACACAAGCGGGTGATAAAAATAAATGTAAGCTAGGGACGAAGGCGCGCGCGCGTGTGTGTATACCCGCTATCGGGGAAGAAGCGAACGGTAAAATATTGACGCTACCTCTATACGCGGCGTGTCGGCGTGTCCGCTGAATATTTCATTAAAAACGGCGGCCACGAAGGTGCAGAACCGTGAGCGTCTTAAAATAAATACCGGGGAAGCACGCGGCAGAGTTTCCCGGCGGGCCGCACGGTCGGAAGTCGACTCCATCCATCTGAAAAGCTTGTCAATTCTGCAATTCAACGTTTGTAATTAATAACGTAACGGAGGACTGAGAGGAGAGGCGATTCGCGGCGTCCGTGGGCCGAAATTAGTGTGTCATGCTTCGTAGTATATATATATATATATATATAGATAAATCCGAACACGTCGTGTGTCGAGTTAAGATTATTACTCTTTGTTAAGCTTCGACGAGAGGGAGAGAAAGAGAATGAAAGGATGATCCCAATAATTTTTTCCCGTTAAGGACATTTCTCTTGTATGTACATTCGCCTCCGGGAAATCCTCCCGGTTGAAGCAGCGCGCGTTATTTCGATTAGATTCTATTTTAATCTTAATTGCTGATAATTGAGTGATAATTGACCAATATTGGACAACTGTTATCCTTGTTCTGAATCAGCGTCCTAGGTCCTAGAAAGATACGTCTTTAGTAGCGGATTGTTTGAGATTGCAAAAAAAAAGGACGTATGTTGTCACGTTACGCTGACCAGCCTTGATTTCCACTAAAAGTATCCCGGAGAAGTGTCTGTCCTCTGTTCATCAAGCCGAGCGCGTGTATAATTGCGTACGTATCCACGTGAGAGTATATGTGTATGTATGTAATTTCAACCCCTCGCAAATAGCCGCCTTTCTCTCTCTCTTTCCCCTCCATTGTACATAGTACTTGAGCCCACTCCTCCCCCCCGCCCCATCTCATCTCGCGCACGAGTAGACTTTAAGTGACACTCGAGAGAACGAAATGATTCTTGCCAAATTCTCGATGGGACATAGGGACAAATGACTACGTGCATTTAAAACGATAAATCGCAAGAAATATATTGGTATTATAAACGACTCGCATCTCGTTATCTCTTCGTTATTCTTTGCCCACCCGCAGTCTCAGCTGTACAGACCTGCTATCAGCCTTACGGGATCGGGAGACGGTGGATCGTGTCCTGTAATTTGGATCGTTATAATTAGTCGCCATTCGTCCGAATCGTGCTCACAAAGACAAAGACACGTGGAGATGGCGATCGATTTTCTGGTCCTTAGTAGACCTCCGAGGTTCAAAATTCTCTTCCGGGGGAGTCTTTGTAAAGATTTTTATTGTACGTGGACGAGCGCGATACAGCGCCGCGCGCCCGTGCAAAATTATCACAGCTCGTTGTGATGCGCTAAGATCTAAATATCGTTGCTATAAATATACGGATACGTAAAACGTGAACTTTTCGGAAATATCCTATTCAAAAGTCGTCAAGTGTCGTTACGCAAGTCGTTATGTTAATTCGGAGTTCTTTATGTCGCAACTAAATCACCTCCGCATTCGCGGAGATACACGAGTTTATATGTATATCTTGTATACATTAGAACGTACTTGGCGCGTGTGTTATAGTTTTCCACTGTGCATTTTTGACACTAACATCAATTCCGGTGTCGATCTTGTATCGTTACGCCAGTAATAAATTAGCGTACTCGATACGAGTTGATTTCGGTGACGAAAATTGTGTATATGCTATATATATATAATAGTACAATTAATGCGTAATCTTGAGATATGTAAAGTTTATATAATTTTATCGCTTTCCTTTTATAAATATCTCAATAAAAAGGTATTAAAAAATGATCTATTGTATATTTACATTAAAACTATCAACGCAGACTTGTATTACGAACGATGTTACGTGTGTAATAATTATTAGCGATAGTAATATTATGTCATTATTTTCTACATACTTAATATTTTTGTAATAATAATGCGAAAGCTTAAAAATAACAAATTTACACATGGCACGTTTGTACAATTATTAATAAATTGTATAATATGGAATTGTATTTATATAGGCAGTAAGAAATTCAGACACTACACAAAGGCCCACGTGTATTAATATCGATTGAGTGTAATTCGAGATTAAAACTTCAATATAAATACACATTAATAACATCATCTATCTAGAATTTTTGTCTTTGTCATAAAAGGACGCGCGATTCTTACTCTCTCTCTCTCTCTCTCTTACTCTCTTTCTTTCTTACTCTCTCTGGTCGTACGAAAATATATTCATAAAAAAGTAACAACAAAAATTGTCGCCCTTTCTCCTAGATTAACAAAATTAATTACAAAATAATTAGGTTGTCAATAAAAAAAAAACTGTTCCATATTATTTCTATAAAATACACTATTTGCATATACTTATCGTACCGTTTTGTTTGCTATTCTTTCTTTCACAAATTAAGCAGTTTATTCTACCCCTGACTTGATTTTATATAATAACGATTTATCCTGAGATTTGGCTGAGGATAATGCAGGAGAACTGGATGAAGAGCTCTTTGAACCCGTGGCAGTACCCGTGTTTCGTTTGTCCTGCTTAGCTTTCTTCATCATGTCTTTCAGTCTCTTATCCGCGCTGATAATATGGATATTTGGTGTTATCTTAGCTCCACTGCCTATAAAAATTAACAGTTTAGTGATTAATTTTACACATGTGTCAATTACAAACATGCTTTTGTACTTATATACTTACTTGAACTAGACTTTTTCTGCTCCTTAGATTTGTTTTCTATCACAGTCTTTGGCGAACTCCTTTCTTTCGAGACCTAAATTATATAATAATCATATAAAAGGATTTTCTTACTGCATTCATATCGAACGACATTAAAAGCAGAAAATCACGTAAATCTTTTTTTATATATAACATATTGAAATGAATTACTTCTTCCGTATGTTACAATAATATATTTGATTAATAAAATCTATATCGAAAACTTTTTTTCATTACATCACATTAGCAAATGCATGCATATTTTAGTCTGCATACGTCTGATGTTTCCAAAAACGGATCTTACGATAGTTAATCAAGATTTACAGTTATTTATTACGTTGCGAACTGAAGAGAGAATCTTTGGTATATATTTCACCAATCTATATTAAATGTATATGGCAACATCAGGCAACATGTTGAAAATAAATTATTTTGACGTATAGCACAAGGAAAAGATTCACATGATTTCTCGCGTCTATCGTGATACGTTAATACACGTGCAATGAGAAAATAGAGGATTCTTACAATAAAATATTCTCATCAACATTAGGCAAGTAAGAGATATACGGTATGTTATCTTATTTGAAATTTAACACGAGTTCCTTATTGGTGCGTAATGATAAAGATAGATTTTTTATAAGTAAATGAAATGTGGCACCGAGAAATATAAAATGTGCCTAAGGACGTGTCGCGTAGCGTGTAAACGTGGGTGAATACACACACCTGAGACTTTGTACAGTTAGAGCAGTACCACACTTGTTTTGGCACGTTATCTATCTGGGAGTCCAAGATATGGGGAACATGGCATTCCTGATGGTACAAAGAATGACACTCCTGACATTCCACAAGCCTATTCCTCGCCCCGACGTCCATGCCCTTGCAAATAACGCACGTAAGATCATCCTCCAGAATTTCCAGGGCCAACGTATCGTCCGACTGCAGGATGTCCGGTGGAGTGTTGTCACGCGCTGGCAAATTAACTGGCGAACTGTTCTTGCTCGACTTACTCGAATGCTTCGACGAGCTGGAACTCTTGCTCTTCTTGCTGCTGCTGCTGCTGCTGTGATCGCTCAACACTGGTTCTTCCATCATGTACTGAGAAACAAATAGAAAACCTTAGAGACCTGCTCTTGCTTCGTGGCCCATGTCGACGGAATAAGCTATATCGCGTACCTTTTTATGCAGCACATTGGAGAGCATCTTGGACGGCCCATACTTTTGCTTAATCGCCTCGTCTAACAGAGCTCGCAGCTGCTCCGCAGAGTCCTTGTTGGTAGAGTAAAGGAGTCGCAACCCCTGGGTGAATTGAGGATCCAGCTCCAGCTGAGTCATCTCTTCGGAAACTCGGTTCTTTCTCAGCGCAATATTAATCTGTCGCTGCAGCATAACAAATTTTTAATAATCCTGACGAACACATACCAAACTTCCAGCGTCGAAGCACAACAGTCAAACTGTCAGAGGTTATGCTTCAACAATGATAAAAACTGCGTACGTCTTAAATTCAAATATTTTATTATTATATTATTACGTACCACGTACGTGGGCTGCGTGAAACCCGCCTTTTTTTTCTCTCGCGTAAAAAACACCGTTCGAAGAAGAGTAAAGATCTACGCCACTCTACGCTCTCTTGTTTTCACCTTGCGTGCTCCTCGACTTGGACGAAACTGCGAGACACGTTTGTCGTTTAATTCACACGCGTGAATTTCGAATTTCTATGCAAAGGATCTCTATAATTATGCCGGAAGTAATATCGACATTTTATCGTCGTCCACGCCAATCGCGTGCCGTGCAGTTTTGTTCCATTCTAGGTTATCGCGTGAACCTCTCGAACGCCAAACTCCCGTGAAGCTAAAAACGATTCAAACTCGTTACAAAAGTACTTTTATAGAATCGATGATCTAATTAAAAAAAAAAGGCATTTGTTTACCAGTCTAAGATTGACTATAATTTATAAATAACACATAAGAGCTTCTTTCGTCACAGTATAATAGAGCTAACTCGCGATCGAACTTCCACGTGTTTTTAAAACATGGAAAAACTTGGAAAAACGATTGGATTACCGCTCGTTATCGAATTTTTTTTAACTTATATGTTTTTATATTTTTTGAAGCGCAGAGATAGAAAATTTAAAAAAGATTCGATCGCATTAAGGTCGAAAGTCAGAAATTTATTTGCATTCACGTAGAAATGGAGAAGAAACGAATATGAAAGAAGAACGAGGAAACATTCGGTGAGTGCGAGCTTGACGTGGACCAACGTGGATCGATAAAATTAATTTTATTTGGCGAGAGAGTTCTCGTTTTCTCGCACTTTCCTCACGATCGAGAATTTGAAAGTGCCGCCGGAACTGCGGGAACTAAGCGCACGACCGGCACGACACCTACGGGTCCCGTCTCTCGTCACTCGTCAGTCTCGTCTCGCTCGCCAGGGCCAGGAACTCGGGGAATGCAGGGCTGCAGGGTGCATCGCCACGCCACGCGAGCCCAACCTGCCCAACTCCCAACTCGCTCTCGCCCCCAGCCCCCAGCCCCCCTTTTCGCATTCCAGACTCGATCTCGCCGCTCACGAAGCCCCGATTCGCGGACGCGAAACGCGAATTCGAGTGCGAAATAAAATCTGGGGGCAAAAGCATCCACTTTTTCTCCTCGTTATCGCGCCGTGCAGCGTCGACGAACGCGAAGGCGGTCGCGGGTCGGGCAGCGTCCGAGCGTCGTCTTCGCTGTCGCCGCTGCCGCTGCCGCCGCCGCCGCCGCCGCCACGATCGAAAGAGGCGACGAGAAGGCGAAAATATAACCAAAGAAAGACCAAAATAGTAACCCTCGCGGGCGACGGTGCGGCGGCGAGGCGAGAGGCGAGCGCGCGTGCGCGCGGCAAAGACACGATACTCGCGTCCCGCTTTCGCCCGTACGGACCGCGCAACGTTCCATCTCCGTCGGGCGCACGGGTGGCGCGCATCAGGCGACTCTGTCGAATTTTCGACGGGCAGTTGGCAGCCGTGCGTAAAAGAAATAAATAATCAAAGCGACCATGAAGTGACAAATAAAGTCGGGGATTGAGAGAACAATGCTCGCGCGTACGACGGCAAGGAGGACACCCCGAGTCGCGCAAGTAACGTGCGTCCGCACCGCCGTTTGATACCCGGACCCGTCGCGTCCCCGTGAGTGGCCCCGCGGCGCGTGAATGCGCCGCGCACCGCGCACCACCGCTGCTCCGCCACCGCCGTAGCCGTAGCCGCAGCCGCAGCCGCAGCAGCCGCGCGCGACACACAGCAGCAGCAGCAGCAGCAGCCGAAAAGGTGCGTTATGCTCTCGCCGTGGAGGTGAGGCTGACACTTGGGATAAACTTTCTCCCACGCGGACTAGTGCTACGGGACTATCGTCGCGTTCCGGCGCAGCTTCCAGCCGGTTCGCCCTAGCGTACGTCGGTCGTATTCCGGCCGCGACACGACTGGATCGGTGATCGGTGCGCGGTCTCGGTTATCCAGGTGGCGAGGCTCCTCCGCAGCATCCCCGGGGCCACGGTGCGCGGCGTACGTCTCGCGCGATAGACTCAACTCTCGTCGTCCGTACCGATCCATCGTGTTATTCCACGGCAAGTGGCCACATGGCGATGCTCGGAGCTGCGAACAGTTTCGTGGGTGCCGTCTGGTGAGCGCGCGTCATCTACGTTCGACCGGACGACGTGCGTCTTGCCGTTAACCTATCCCCCTATCAGTCTCTCCCTCTTCTCCACTCGTCCAGCCCTGTCTCTTTCGCGTACGCGTGCCGTGCGCGACACCAGGGCATTGGGGAAACGCGAACCTAGTGCTGGTGGCCATGCGTCTATTCCCGCTGTTCAACCGCAGCATCAGCAAGGTTTGACCCGCTCGGTCGTTTGCGAACGTTGGAACGCTCCAGCCATGAAAACTGAAAAGAAGCCCAACGAGCCCAGCTGTTGTCCACCTACCACGGTTGTCAAGGATGAACCTGACGCCGACCCTGTTAAAATTAAGGAAGAAGGCACGGGTGGAAACGACGATGCGACTGGAGAGGACACCTCCGAGTGCCCGAGAGATCCTTGCTTGGATCCGTCTAACGGCGAAGGTACCATGTCTGGGGAGAATCAGAATGCTAATGGGACGCAGCCCATCCTGAATTCGGTCAAGCAGGAAGGAGACCCTAACACGCCCGCCGACGAACTACCTGGTAAGCGTAACTTGATTTATATCTGCAGATCTTTATCGTATTGTATTTATTTGTACGTCACGTGTGTATTTGCTTTTCTTTTCTTCGCTCGCATACGTTATATTAGCGTAATCAACGTGTCCTTTTTGCTGTAGATTATAGTGGAAATGTTATTACAGCGGACAGCATTCAACCACTTGTCAGTAATGTTGTGGGAAAACAGATGGGAACTGGTACGAGCAGCGGGGAGGCTCAATACATGCAACAGCAGAGTCAGATTTTTGTATTTTCTACGACGTTGGCAAATAAAGCCGCAGAGACGGTGTTGAGAGGCGAATATTCTACGATCATCGCTTATCATTGTGCACAACCAGGCACTAAAAAATATTTGGAGGTATTGTGTGCAGCATTGACGTATTTTAATAGTACTGTACCAGATTCTCTGTTACACACATGAGCAGCTTGTTACAAAAATTGAATTTTTGGTTATAGAAAAATTTAGCATAATTTTTTATCAGTGTAATATGAAAATATGAAAATGCAATATATTATTTCATATCCTTATTTTTTTATTTATTTCATAAGTTGTCTCGGTTTGATATCATTTTCAATGTAAATATCGTATAAAATGTTACTTTTGGTACGTTGTCTTTTCATACACACACCACACATATTACTTATTATTTATTTGATTGCCATTAATATATATTTACCGTTTTATTCTTTTAGAAACATCCAAATAAAGTAAATCAATTTCGACAAAATCCTGCTCAATGGTTAAATAATCTTGCTATGATGAAACAGAAAGGCCATCAGGGAAATGCGAATAATACTTTCCCGACTGAACAACCCCCGGATTTACCAGCGCTAGATCCGAATGCTCCACAATTTTGGAACGAACAACCTAACTTGCGAAACATAAACGGTGGAAACTCCCTCGGTAATTCTGAACCATCATTGGATGATGGAAACATAGACGTGCCTTGCCTTGTGCCGAATTCACCTAATTCAGGTACATCAGATACGTTTTATTAAATCTTTTATCTAAATAACGTGTTAACTTTTTTTGTGACAAGATTTAATGTATTCTATATTTTTAACGCAGCCAACCCTCAACCCGCTAATAACGCTACCATGGGCCACAGTCCAAATTTGTTAGGTGGCACAACGAGCCCAGGCCCAGGAGGTTTACAACCGTCTCTCCAAGGTGTCAAAGTTCCAGACGAAAACTTGACGCCGAAACAAAGGCAGCACAGAGAAGTCCAACTGGCGACCTTACGAAAAATGCAAATGATATTATTTCACGGTCACAAGGAGGAACAAACTGGCAATGCTTTAACAGATACGACGCAAGGAACGACGGTGTCGTGTCCTCCGACGAATGTTCCTCCTGGTGTCCCAAATCAATGCTCTTCGTCTATGGATTGGCATAAATTGCAGCATCACTTTCTTGAAGCAAAAAATAAGGTATGTTTCTTTTGTGTGATAAACTTACGTGGATGTCGTGGATAAAATATTTGTCGCGAAAAAAATATATATGTATATGTAAATATATACACGCATTTCATGTTCTAGACAACTGTCGGTAATCCTGGTGCAGTACCATTGCGCGGTGCCAATATGATCGGAGTACCGCGAAGTCAAGGTCCGCCACCACCGTATCATCAAACGACTCGGTCCGCCAGCGTGCCAATCGCGATTCAAAGTCCGAATCCATCGTCGCCCAATAATCCAACCAGCAATCTATCGCTACCGTCACCCCGCGCAAGTTCCGCTCTGAATTCACCGGCAGACTGCAACAGGCAGTTCCAGCTTGGTAATCAGAGGACCAGCCATCTGCCGGGGCAAAGCCCGACAAGTCAGGACTCTCCGAACCCGACCGTTTCCACGGCAGCCACAGCAGCCGTCTCGACGACGCGATTGAACCACAGCAATCCAGGAACACCAGTCTCTCATTCCCATATTGCTGCACTTAGTCCTAGTGGTGCTACTGCTCAAAAGGATGCTTCCCTCGATTTTCCTACCAATCAACAACCAAACGGTAAGTTTGCCTGAAAAGAATTTTTCATTGGTTTGATCTCAAAGTATGACTTATGATTTTTTTTTTTGTAAATTATAAATTGCATTTGTGTGCCCCTTTTGCATTAGTGGACGGTATGTTTTGCCGAACGCTACAATCCTTAGCTCAACAGAAGCAGCAACATGCTGGGAACGTTAATGCATCGGCCGTGAAGGAAGCAAATCTGATGCCAGTACCGAGCCCTCATCAACTTCAATACCTTAGCACGTTCGAGGGGCAGGAACTGACCATTCAGAAACAACCCAATACAAGTCTGAAGGATGGCACGTCATCTACGTAAGTATCTTCATTCTCTCATTTTAATTTTCGAGTTATACATAACTCGAGCGAAAAAAATCTCGGGTAATACGTATATAAAGCTTGCATAACTATAACGTTTTCCTTTACATTGACAACAGGAACACCGGTACGTCTTCGGAGATGCCCAACAGAATCTTGCCAGGAAGTTTAGATAGCAACAATCAATTCCCTACTAGATCAGAGGGCGCGAGTCCTGTACAGATGGACAGCATGAACCGAGGCTTCACGGGTTCTCTGCATAGTCCTCACACGCCACACACACCACACACGCCGGGCAGCGCCGCGCCGCATACTCCAGCGGATTCCGCGAAACCAGGCAACAAGTCCAGCGCGAGCGCGCAAAGTAGTCCGACGCCGCACAACACCAGCCTACCCGACAGTATGGGTCCACCGCGAACGGTGCCGGCATCGCCTACCATGAAACCCGACACGTCACCACCGTCCGTAAAAGATCAGCAGCAGCAGCAACAGCAACAGCAAACGCAGTCGCAGCAGCAACCACAGCAACAACAGCAGCAGCAGCAGCCTCCGCAACAGCAGCCTACGGTGGTAAATCCGAATACGTCTGGCAATACGACGGTAGTGCCATCGTTGAGCGGTGGTCCCCCCGGTGGTTCCTTCCCCTGCGGCAGGCCGTCCATAAACGTTAGTCAACCATCTGATAACGTGCCTCTCAATCCCAACAACATTGGCGGTCGACTTGGTGGCTTGAACACCATGGGTGCAACGTTCGATCCGATAACATCCCTGGCGCAAATGAGCCAACAGCTTACGAACACGGCGGCGAGCACGTCGCTGGGCAACGAGCCTATGCATTCCGGCAATGCTGGCGGCATGATGCCGTTTGGTAATCCACATGCCGGCATGCACATGATGCAGATGGGCGGCGAGATGAACGGGAGCTGTCACATGGGTGCAACCAGTGGTGAACCCGGCAACGAGGTTGGCGGAATGTGCATGGGTCTTGCGGGTCCTCCAACGAGCTACAGCCCTACCACTTCGCATACGGGCAGCCCCGGCGGAGTTCCCAGCAAGATGGGACATCCCGCCATGATGGGTGGTCACGGAATAATGGGCGGCCATTCGGGCGTCGGTGCAGCCGGTGCTGGTTATCCGGGCGGTGACCCTGGACACGCGCCTCCACCAAGATTGATAACCGGCCATGGGGTTGTAGGGCCCAGTCCCTACAACGGCGCGAATGTTCAAGTAAAGCCGAATGCACCCAATACCATACAATACTTGCCGGCCAGGCCAAACGTCGGTCACGCGCCTCGGGGCCCACCCAGTCTGGATTTCCTTCAGCGATTCACTAATCCGCTGTCCAATCTGGAGTCGAAAATGGGAGGGACACCCTCCGTGAACCTTCAGTACTTCCCGAACGGTTGTGTGCCGAATAGCATGGGAGGTCCGCATAGCGGTATGCCGTCCAATATGAATGCCGCCGGGATCCCCGGTATGGGTGCCTCACCTAGAATGGATGGCCAGTCCATGAACTCTCCCGGCGCCATGCACCCGTCCATGAGACCGGTCGGCAACATGCGACCGCAACCGAACTTGATGCGGATGCAGCATATGGTAGGTGGCGGCGTCTTCCCAGGCGGCTCCATGGATTCCGACAAAGTCTTCCCGCCCGACATGGTGCCGCAAAATCTGCCGAACCAGCCGAATCCAGGCATGTACGGCGTATCCGGCAACAAGGCCAGTCCGATGGGACTGGGACCGCCGCCCGACGCTACTCAGCCTCTACCACCGAGCATGGGCGGTGCGACCAGCACGTTCAAAACCGGCCCGTTCGTCGGCAGCGGACCCAGCATGTCCGACCCGAATTATGCTCAACAGTTTCACAACTTCCAGCAGCAACTTTACGCCACTGGTACCAGAGGCAGCGGGCCGCCGCATCCTAATCTGCATCCACCGCCGAACTCGCACTCGCATCAGCAATTTTTCATGCCGAAGTAAACGCTGCCCGGTATTGATTCATATCGTGACGACGACGATGACGATGACGATGACGAGAACGAGAATGACGACGGGAACAAGGACGATTTTTACGGTGGCCTTTCATCCCTCTTTTTCTCTCTTTCTCAATATCTCTTTTGCTCTCTTTCTAACTATCCATCTATCTTTATCTCTAATCTTTCGTCTATCAGGGATGTTTCTATTAATCACGCGAGATAGTTCTGGAAGTGTAAACTGTGCTAACGATGATGTAAAGGACAGGAATAATGATGGGTATTGACGAGCATCGCTGAGTTACCTTCAAGGATAATCCTGACGACTGACGCGCGAAAATTCTAGTTAACGTTTGATTTGTGTATGACATTTATGTATGTATTACATAAATTTTTTTTATTTCGTTTTCTGTTTTTAATTTCTGGGCCATGACACCGAATGTCGTGTTTCCAAATCTGTTATCCTGTTTTGGAAGTGTCGTTTCAAATCGAAATCTTCCGGAACTATTTGTAAATCCTAAATGTTAACGGAGACGTATGAATATTGTCCTACGCGTTCGTGTAAATACTGATGTACAATCTGGTTTCTCCTTTTTTTTTCTTTTTTGTTTTGTAGGAGTCGTTACTTCAGCGATCGAGAAGCACATTGTTAGATTAAGAAATACGTTACTACACTCGAGTGTAAAAAAAATTAAGAGAGGAAGAAAACAGGTGAGATCTCTCCTCTCTTTTTGTGCTTTGTTCATAATGGTTGCTCGGGATAAAGTAATCGTATGCAGATGTGCATGGTATGATGAGCAAGAGGATTTTGGTACGTCGGTACCGTAATTCATCCTTCCTTTATCACTAAAATACTTAAACACAGTCAAACAAGCTCAAATTTATTATTGTACATATATACCATATACATATTATACATATTATATATATATATATTATATATATACCTGTTGCAACATAATCCTTCAATATCGCCCGTCCCCAACGTTCCTTCATCAATCCTCCCTATGACCAACTCTGTGCATAATCATGACTTCCCTCCCCCTTCCCTTACCTTGTAGTTTACAATATAAGGAAAGAATTAATTGAACTAAGAACAATTATGTTGTTGATGAATGATTTTTATTATAAATGAAAAATAAAGATATTTACAAGAAGTCAGTACGATATTTGATCGGTAATCGTTTTGCGATTCAAGAACGGCCGTCGGAGTTGACGATAAGAGTCCGTATCTGCCAAGACGCGGGACGCGACTAACTTAAAAAAAAGCGCTACGTTTTCAAAGTGAGCAGGCTGATTCTCAACTTACTCAAATCTGTGATAGTCAAAGCAAGAGAACGTATCCTTTCCTTTTGGTCTCTTCCAAAAGATGCAAAATACATATCTGCTCTGTTTGGGGAATGATTCTTTAATACTATACTTGACGCGTGTCCACTTAATCCGAGCATTATGCATAGATGAACGATGTAAAAAGAGAGAGATGAGGGGACAAAAGAAGAAAAGTTAGATTCCTTCAGGCAACTTGAGCAATGTGAAGCAGTGACACGGCTACATCGACATAGTTACGTTTGTGATAAAGTAATAGGAATCTTAGAACACTGCGAGACGACGGGGCTTGCGCAGAGCGTTGACACCATCTATTACATAGGAGTAAGATCTTTTTCTACAACGTCATATTTAGCTTGTAAAACGAGCTGTGTATACGTTCTTCTATAGATTCATGTTGGACGTATCAATCTCGTATCTCGCTAGCGAAACATGCTACTTGCGCCGAAGTAGTTTTTCATAAACTCTGCACGCGTTAGAACAACGATACACCCGCGCAAATAGAGGAGACCTACATTTCGCTTCCTTAGGATCAACGAAGTTATGAGCTCACGTATAAATGTAAAGCTTATCGTTAGTCGACTTCCCTTTGTAATAAGTCACACATTATCGGCCACTTTATATCCAAAGGTGCATACTAACGTACTAAAAGTTGTTGCGTTGTTGTGTATATTTCTTAGTTGCCGAGCACCGGTTGCGTTCTTTCGTCTCCTGGTTCACTCCTGTAAAAAGTTGATACGTTGAATGAGAAGAACACTTGCGCTTCTTAAAGGTTCGCTAAATCGCGTCGCTAATCTCTCTAACTCGATGTCTTTACGCGATATACCGAGTATATACCGAGATATACGCGCAATAAAAGCAAGCTATACTTTAATTCTTAAGGATCTGGGACTATACATTATTTATAGCAAAATTCATCACACTGTATGCTGTCTGCAACTCTGTTCATCATAATCAATTTTATACCCGAAACCCAAGTCAAACCTGTCCTTCTGTACAGCCTTTCATTGGTTGGATGTGCCTGAATCGCGCCGATCATCTCCGTTTCTGTAAATAAGTTTCATGCCTTATTAATAAACGTTTTTGATACAAACGTCGTTAATTTAATACAGGAAAGCCGTGCATTGTTACGTATGTTAATGCAGTTAACGGATATATTTGCCGTGCATTACCGCTGTTAATTTACCTTGACCGTTGCGCCTCTGAAGATGTAGTACTTCCGTTTGCACTGAAAGGTAAAACGTCACAATGTTGTCAAAATAATGTTTACAACGGATAATAACTTAGCTGTGTATGTATACGTACCTTTTTTTTGGGGCTGGTGCAAAGTCATCCCATTCGCTAAGATCGTATTTGGATAAATCACCATCTTCCTCCTCTTCCTCGTCCTCTTCCTCCTGTGATTTACGTTATTACCGATTAAGTATTCGCCAAGTATTTCACGTGATGCTATTGAAGAGCGTGACATCACACTTTTCACGTCACGTTGCTTTAAAGCATAAAGACTTTACGTTTTCTTCTTGCTCCTCCTCGTCTACTTCGTTCCTCTCTTCCTTATCTCTGGGTTTACTACGCGACGGGCTGCTGTATTTGGAATCCTTCGAGTCGTCGTCGGACGTCCTCTCTAGTTTCCGCTTTTTTTTACGCCGTCCAAACTCGTCATACTCGTCATCGTCGTCTCGCCTCTCCTTGTACTCGACGACTCCTCGGTCGTTGTACCCACCTCCGTATCCCGTGCGTTCCTCTATCTCACCGAATTTCGGGGCATTGCACATGTTACACTGTTGCCGGCGAGCCCAGTTTACGTTACCGCACTTGCTACATTGCCAGTCGTCCGCGCTGCAATACAAATTTTATGCTTTGCACATACAGTGATACGTTGAAAGAGATGAAAGTGCAAAATAGTATTATACACTGTTACTACATTGCCTGTTTTTATACATGTTTAATAACTAGACGTGTTGACATTTAGTCCACGAACTCGACACATAGCGTTAAAATCTAATAAATATGTTCTTTATATACATAAAAACGTTAGCTTACGTCTCACCCTATTATTTATGCACACACTTTATTGTATCCATTCACACTGTATAATATATTCATGCACGTTCCATACACATACAACAAGTACGTGATTTTCATACATTTATTACCACGAAGAAATAACTTGATACCAAACGTGGCATTACCTGAAAAGTCCTCTACTTTTTTCCGCGGCTGCTTTCCCAATTTCCTGACCTAATTTTTTCTTTTTCGGGCATTCGCCTCTATCTGCATCAGAAAATCATATCGATAAATAAAGTGTCCAAACGTCTCACATGGAGTAAACTCACTTGAAGTGCTACTCCATTTGCTAATTTTATTTATCTAATATGCAAGTAACACTCTACGTTCGATATAAAATAAACCATTGTTGCTAAACAAGATCGTCACAAAACAGTTTCATGCGTCAGTGTAACATTAATATTTCGACTGTGCACAGCTGCGTACCTTTCCCACAGCGATTGCAGGAGTTACGCCTGGCGAAGTTGATATTGGCACATCTGAAAAAGAGAGGGGAAAATCGACGGATCATTATTCACGCGTGATGCACCCGAATCCTGATTTAGGGAGATAAAAACGTAGTTACAGGGAGGGAGAGGGGGCGTGATCGAGGGTGCGACGCGTCGTAGCGAAACTACGTACTGCGAGTCAGGGCAGACCCAGTCGCCGTCGTTGACGCCACGCTGATTCTCGTCGTCGACCTTGCCGTCCATCTCGCCGTCGTCCTCCGGCGTTCGCGTCGTGCTCCTTGCGCTTAACCTTACAGCGGTCCGTCCGGGGTGGCAAGCGACGTCTTATTACTCCGTACTCCGTAGCAGTCGTAGCACTACCCTATCTCAGCGGTCGCCGTCGATAGTCAACTACCGCGACTACTGCATCCCGCGGTGCGAGATGCGACGTGTGACACGAACGGGTTCCCGGACTCCCCGGTCCCGGTCTACCGAGCGACGGTGCCCGTGCCTACGGCAAGTGGCATTAGCTGATATCACGTGCAAGACCGTCAGCGGATGAGCGCACGCGAGTAGCGAGTGCATGCAAATATCAGACGTGAGACGAGCGCGCCGTGATGTCTGGCGTCTGGCTGCGGCTGCGAGTCTGGCTCTGGGCCTGGGCTCTGGCGGCTCTGGCGCAGTTATGTCGCGCACGAGCCGCGGAGCGCGGAGCGGTGCCGACAGCCGACATCCTGTCGCGGAAGAATCCCCTACGTACTTCCCGGGCCCCGAGCTCGCAAATCCCCTATTGTTCCCTCCCGGGTTCGCAGTTCGCAAATTCCCTACAGCTCGTCCCGGATCCCTACACCCACAATATCCACATGAAAATATATATAAATATAATTGGTTTCAATGAGCAAGTGGCTAAAAATTGTAGTCCACGTGGCCTCGAGCGGGAATATATTATCATTACAGTTATGCAAATATTTCCCATGAAACCACCTCGCACGTAGCAAGATTATTTGTCTAGAATCTCTACGTCTCTAGGAACAAATCACGTGTTCCTGCTAGTTTCTCTTCTTGTTAAAGTGCGACCGCATCTACGTCGTGCACTTACAGGCCGGGGTGAGGGTGAGGGGACGGATACCTGGCGACCTGGCGACCTGGCGTTGGCGTACGCGCGTAATGGAATTTATGGACGTTGTATCTATTTCCTCTTCCTCGATACGGTTCTATCGGTCTATCCTCGTAGGAAGTGCTCGACGTCTCCTGGAAGACGTGCAAGACGTGCAGGCGTCAGAATGCATGTCTAATACGGATGATTACAGGCAGACTCGCCGGGAACACGGGAGAGTGGAGACCCGAGTGACCAGAGTTCGTTTTGACCAAAGTAATTTATTTGTTTCATTAAAAACTTAGACGTTGGAATGCGACTTCTACACGTGTGACGGGTATAATATGTAAAACTAAACGCTACGATATTTATATTTATAACTATATGCTTATTTCTTTACGCGTCCTCACTGGTCAACGCAAATATATATCGTGTATATGAGTTAATAGAATAATAGCCGTTGTGATATATACACACATATGCATACGTACGTATACGTACGCATGTATACGTGCGTATATTGTTCGATAGCGATACGTAAACCTCCAATGCGCCAACTACCGCGTGCTGTTCCCTCCTCCCGCTACATTGATTTTTCTTTACAAGCGAACGTTCGATTATCCAAGTCGGGACACGATACGCACGCAGAATACAATGAGCGACGGACAGGCGGAGAGAGAAATACACCTTGTAAGTTACACTCACTCAAGTTTGTAAGCCACTCCGATTATTAACATCATGACGTGGCACGATTTTGGAATTTGTGTACGAGAATATTTAAGTGAACCGTCGCAGTCAAACTCTTCGAGTTTGAAACTCTTTCTTCACACGTAGCTCTGCGATTAGCATCCTGTCCCGACGTTTCATTCACGTCCCGGCTCATCGCATCGCATCGCATCGCATACATACCGAGGATCTAGGGCTATATTTACAGAAATGTACAATTCCGCCCGAGCGAAAGTTTTTTTCGGTGCACGATTTTGCCAAGTCGTCGCCTCCCGTTTTCTCCCGGTCCCTCAGGATTCCCGTTGCGTCGTAGGCAGGTCATCGTTTTACATAATTATCTGAATTATCTCTTTACGTATATGTCTATCTCTTTTTCAATTTCTTTTTATACAACGCCGCGCGACGTTGTAACGGCGACTCTGAGGGATCGGTCGATCGTATACCAGCGAGGCGATTATCGAAATTGAAAGTACTTTCAGGCTAGGGGTGAGTTGCAGGGACAAATCATCCCATCCGCGGCACAAATCAGAGAGGGTAAGAAAGAGAGATTACCGGACAAAATCCAAAATGGGATAAAATCTACCACTCTTCACTTCTCTTTTTTTAGATCTCCAAGTATTGCAAAACGTATTTCTCGCTTACGTTTAGAAACTAATGACACTCTATACCTGTTAACGTTTGTTTCAATAAAAGAAAAGATGAATCGTGGACTTGGATATCGTTTAGTCTATTTCGCGATACCTATTCTATATATACGCATAGTTTGAGACAGATTTATTTGAACGGAGTGGCCAACTTGACCGATATCTCTCAACGTCTTATCGATGTTACATTTTTTATTCTTCATTTTTACCGACACAAGAATACGAATGATTTCACAATCGTCGACCCACGGTAAAACGATATATTTGCATCTCGTTAGACGCGTTTTTTAAATTTTTGTATTGTTATACGTGTCTCTCAGAGTTGTTAAACATCAGACGATTATTCAATGTGAGAAAAGTCGGTCAAGTCGGCCACTGGATTCGCTTCGCATTATCGAAATTATATACTGCTTTTTTCCGCTCGAACGAAAGAAACGTGTTTGTCGCGAATGTCGGATTCACGATCATCGATCCGAGCCTTGTTTTACGACAGAAAATCACGTACGCGGGTCACACGGTATGATTGCACTTTTCCGTTTAACTGATGTCGAGATTTTGTACATTTAACACGGTAGGTCTATCAACAAGGGAGAATACTATTCCTAAACACAAAGGCCGCGAGACGTCAAACGCGACGCGCGTCAATTTATCGAGCCTATTCTTTTTAGCAGCACTTCGTTACGCTTCCTGTATTTGAACTAAAATAAGAGCACAGAGTCAGGCTCCTCGAAGAAGGGGAAGAACGGAAGAAAATTCTGCAACGAAAGCATAGCAGCTACAAAGAATAGATCCATCGACGTATAGACCATCTCGTTTCTCCGATAAAAGAAAGTTTGCAAATATTATCTCTCTCTCTCTCTCTCTCTCTCTCTCTCTCTCTCTCTCTCTCTCTCTCTCTCTCTCTCTCTCTCTCTCTCTCTCTTCTGCTTAACTCTTGGCAACACTAGAAGGGCCGACTGCCAAGGTATACTCTTTTGATTTTTCAACTCTGCCCCTCTTACTCGTATTCTGAATTAATGTAAATTTTAGTTTAAACTCTGCTCTATATTATTTATTCCAAAAATTATATATCCGTCTACCCTTCTAGTCTCAATCCAAGTCCTCTGCTCTTCTATAATTAAACAAGTGTTTTTCACTAACTTGTCAGTATATCTATTTTGGTTTTCTTAATTTAATACTCGCACTACGGTCGGGATTTTCGAAGAAACTCTGGCCGTGCCCTTTGTTTAGCACGACGAGACTTCTCGACGAGACCTAGACTAATTCCAATCAATATCTTACAATTATTTACACAAGTGTCTACAGTACAATCTACAAGTCTTTTTCGTGAAAGAAAACTTTCTCATTGTTACTCTCCCTCTTTTTATTTCTCTCTTTCTACCTCTCAAAAATTTGCACGCGCGATGAAACGTTTTTGGAGCGAAAGCAACACGTCGATACGTTCGTGTTAGTCGTGGCTGATAAAAATTTACACGCTCTACTTGTACATACACACGCATATACGCATATACGCACATACACATACACACGCACACATACGCATGTGGAAATCAAAATTTATCTTTATAGATTGGGTAAATGATCGATGATAACCGGTATAGGTTTACTGCGAACAGAGCGAAGGCACCTTAAAATATCAAGTGGCGTATTTAGTATCCAGCACCTATGATTATTTAGTTTCACCGTTACTGCTTCGAGTGAATAGTCCGGGGGAGTTTGGGCTCAATCGTTAAGAGGAGAATTCTACATCCTGACTCGAATTTCAAAAAAGTATTGCCACGTGATCCCAGTCACTCTCCTTATGGGAGGGACACGGATACGGATCATTCTGTTTTCAATTTGGTCCTTTTTATTTCACGGACGCACCCGTTCGGTGTTTTTCTTAAGTAATTATCCGCTTGTCGAATTTTCGTCGCGAGTTTTGCTTTCTCGTCTCGTTCGTCTCGAGCGTGAAAACGAACTTTCGGAAAAGAGTAGTCTCCGGGATAGAAAAGTGTCTAAAAAGAAGTCTCTCTCTGTGGTGGGCGAATGGAGGCGAATAGGTTCACCTTTGATGATCTCATCGGATCATTGCTGACTTTAGGCACCTACGATTCTATGGAACTAGAATTTATGCAATTTTACACACACTCCATCGTTAACGCTCGAACGATTTTATACAGTAGATCGCGTGCGTGTATTCTCCGCGATCGCAGATTACTACAGACGTACGCACCTGTTATCTGTGTACACTTTCGTCGTACTCAATTACCCAATAAATACATTCTTATCTTTTTACTCATTTCGTTCTTGGCTTCTTTTGCGAGGAAAAAAAAAAGGAAGAAAGTTGCTTACGCTGCTACAAACCTATCTATTAAGAAGTCACATTACAACAAAAATCTGCGGTTGAAATTAATGTAACGCAGATACAACTGAAGATCAAAGTAAATCTTTTTTATTTCTCGACTTACAAGTTTTTTCTCTCGGTTATATTAAAAACGTAACGTGAAGGCACTAATATAAAGTGAAGTGAGAATGAAATAGCTATGTTAGCTAGAAACGGGTTTACATGTATAACGAAAGCGTAACACAACGTATACATCGACATTTTTATTAATGTCTTTCTTATATTAGAATCATAACGTATATCATGCTAAATATGACGAACTTACAAAATAATAAAATATACGGCGAACAATATAATCATTATTGTGTATGTACACTGTTGTAACGAAACATGTAGGAGAGTATTTATGAAGGAAAGAAAGAAACTTGTCGCAAACGCGAAGCACATAAAATATATGCAGAGTTCTGTCAAAATTCGTAAAACTTGATTTTTCTCTGTAACGTTTAAATGCAGAAATTGTCAATCGTTTCATCGGCGTGTCGTCGAAATCGATTGTTAATAGATAGATTTTTAGATAATCGATTGTTTTTAGAACGTTCCTGTGTTGTGTATTCGGATAGAGAAAATATCATTAACATTTACGATGTCTGTCACAATATTTCACTGTCAAATCATTTCTTTCATCTGCGAAGGCGATGAGTTTGTACGTCTGTTAGTATGGTTTTAAAATGACTTAGCGAGGAAAAAAAAAAGAGAGAAAAAAGGACTTTTCCGATTAACTGAAATATATTATTTTATGTCCCTCGTGAAAAGATGTAGGGATCGGCGATATACCTAGTACTATCCACCAACTAGCGCGTTAAGATATTCTTCTACTTAGCTATTACTGGGTAAGATAAACTCTCAACAGATAATAAGTGATATTATCAAGTCAGTAATCTTTCGCGACAGTTTTGCGATGTGTATACCAAAAGTCGCGTGCAAAAATGTTTCCTTATTCTATGCTCAGTTCCTTAATTGTTAAGTTTTATATATATATATGTACAAGATGTCTTATTCCTCAAGACATTCTACATATCTATATGAAATATAAATAAATATTTATATTTTATGTGACATGCAGACGATCTACATATTATATAAGATATAAACATTCGATTATAGCACAAATCATAGTCGTGCTATCAAGAATTGCGAAAAGAGTACGGCCGCATCAATTGGGAAATCGCGATGAAGTTTCCTTAGTATGGACTTGTTTTTATGTTAGCGCAGAGTGGCCAATAAAAATCGTTATAAATAATTTACGCGTAGAATAACGCATATAAATAACTTAAGCAAGCTCTCCGCGTGGTGAGATATGATTCTCGGAAAAGGAAATAATATTTTAATCTATGTACAAGTACACACAGCTCCGTTATTAATTGGGATCAATTTTCGCGATCACAAATTTGTACAAATTCCCTTTTCCTACGCCGCTCATTTGGTCGTCTATATACTATAAATATTAATTTTAATTCTCTCAGCAGTGTATGAGACGTCCGGATTTCTTTCGTAGCAAAATAATTTTTGCGATCCTGGTATCGGAGGGTGTTATGTGTATATATGTCGCAGGGATTTCTTGTTTAATTCGTTATTTTTTTTGCAAAATCCCTAAAAAAAAAAAAAAAATTACAAGAAATTCCTGCGACATATATATGTGTATATATACTTTCTAGAGAACAATACTACTTCTCGTATTGTTAGCTTCTCTGTTCGAGACTAAGGCGGTATGTGTGTCTGTGTTCCAATTTATATGTATGTATATGTAGTCGCGGGAAGAAGGATGAAGGTAGCAAACTCTCTCTCAATCAAGTGAAGGTTCTATCTCTCGTCTTTGGATTGAATCACGGCGATCTCTACTTTGGTAAAAGTACATCTCCCGTGGTCTATAATTTATTCCGTCGTCCCTCACCTCTCGCGCGGGATGAGGATACAATTAGAATTCGCGTTCAAGTAAAACACCGGTTTCGCTCCGCCGCGCGCGGATTCACGCCCTTAAACAACGGATTGTACTACAGTCGCCAAAAAATCACCTTTTCACGTAGTCGACACAACAGTGTTCGTCGGCGACAGATGCGTCGAACTTGTCGTCGTTGCTGTTGTGTTCGTCGTCGTCGTCGTCGTCACCATTGTCGTGCTCACCACGCTGCTCACCTGCGCACTCGATTCAAAGGTTCGCACGCTCGAGTCCTTCTCCAAACATGGTCTCTTCGCCTCCTTGTGCTCGCCGGATGAGCTGGGTTTCCGCTTGTGCTTCGAGCTCGAAGAGTGGGAGCGACTCGACGTCGCGTGGCCGTCCTTGCTGGCGTTACTGCCGGACGACCGCTTCTCTCCATGCCTGTGACCAATGCAATGGCATTTCTTTCTCCTATCCTCCGATTTCTTCTCGACGTTTTTCGAGCCAACCCGCTCAGATTTTTCAACGACGGGGTAACTGTGCGACAGTCCAGGAATGCTCGGAGCATCATCCTTGTTGGCGTCATCGGATACTTTAGATTCGGATTTCAACTGGTGAGTGGGACTCCGATGGTGATGTCGATCGTGCTTTCGTTCTCGTCTCTCGTGGTCCCTTCTCTTCTTGTGCCTTCGCTCTCTGCAATCCTTCTCGTCCCTGCATCTGCATTTTGATTTCGAGTGCGCCGTGCCGTGAGATTCGGACGGTTTCGGCGAGTTCTCATCACTGCTGCCGTTTCTGCTGTTGCTGTGTCTTTCGTTCTCGGTAGACGGAGACGTGGAGGATATCACGGACGAGGAAGAATACGAAGAGACGCCGGTCGTCGTCGCTGTCGAATTCTCGCTGCCTGGATTACCGTCGGTTGCAAAATCGCCGATTTTCTCGTTTTTTGCTCTCTCCTTTGCTTCGTCTTCCGCCATTTCGATCAACGCCTTAACAGCATTTTCTGTCGCGCATTCCATTTTCGATGTAAATGCCAACATGGTTTCTATCTCGAGCAAGTTGCAGTATCTCAGTTTTGCGGCGTCATCTTTGCACCATTGATCGGCGATCTCAAAGCTTTCCTTGCGGATCTTCTCTATCACCTCCTTGGAAGCCTCCGAAACTTCGGTGCGCAGCGACTGGCACACCTCTTCGACATCAGTCTTCGATTTGTAAATAGCTATCTCCAATGCCCTGTCTACAACCTCGGTGGCGTACGTTTTAGCAACGTTTTGCCGCTGCATCAATAATTCGTCGTCGAGAACAATCGGAGAAGTGTCGCCGATCCCAGGTGTGTCTCCCGACAAAGACAATTCTGATCCGCTCAATCGTCTCTTAGTCTCTTTTAAGGAAGACGAACTATCAAACTTGGAAACCATTCTCGCTACTACTACACCGGTAGCGTTTTCTTTACTGGATACACTCTTACTTTTGTCTCTCTCATGATGACCACAACGATGATCCAACTTGTGACCGTTGCTATCATATTTTTTCTTCTTGCAGGAGTGACAGTTGTCAGAACTGCTACCGCTGCTACTATGCGTGTGATGACTGCTCGATTTCTCGCTGCTGCGACGACGATCCTTATGTTTCTTCTCGGATCTCTTCTCATCCCTCTTGTCGTTGCTCTGCTTCTGTTCGTTGGTTTCACTTTTGGACGATTTAGTGCTACCAAATGGATCCGTTGACTGATTGTCGCTACCCTCTTCCTTATCCTTTCGTTTGAGCGACGAGTGCCTGGAGTGATGTCGACTCTTACGATGTTTCCCGTGCTGATCGGATTTCTTCAGATTACCCTGATATTCGGCCGCTCTTTCCTTCGCCTTCTCGAGAGAATCGATCGACAGTTTCTGCTCTAAACGTTGCCGATTCGTATTCTCCTTCTGCTCGTCGCCTATACCGACAGCTTCCAGAGGCTTTTTCTCCTTAATACGATGAGCAGACTCGTTTACTGCGCGAGTGTGTCTGATGCTCGTACTATGCTGCGATTCTGGATAATACTGCTTCAGTCTGATGTGCCAAGCAATACTCGAGACGGCCGAAACCGTCCTGAATTGGTGGATGATATTGCGTGGTAGAAAATATATGTCGTTGTCATAAAGATTTATCTTGGCGTAACGGACACCTTGTCGACGCAATTGATTCAGCTTTGCATCTTCCACCCACTGTACGCATTGCGATATCGGTGGCTCGTGCAAGTCCAGCTGTAGCTTCTCGACAAGTTCAGTGAAGTCACCCGCGTAAAAGGCCACGACATCCTTTGTGATCCTATTATATTGGGACGCCTGGCCACCGTGGACGGCTTTCAGCACGCCAACTGCCGCTGTAGTCATCCTGTCCAATCCATGGCCGACGTGATCGGCATGTGCCTTTGTACGATCCTCGAACATGTATTCTCGAGCCTCACTAAGCCGTGGTAGATATTGCAAATTTCTCAATTCGTTAATGCCCGTCCTACGTCGTTTATACGGGCTTTTGTTTATGTCGGCCGTTGGTACTAGTTGTTCGCCCGGTCGAATCCACAAGATAGGGCCGTCGTTTGATTCTTGCGGCGTATCCATCTTTACAACGGACAGAGGTCCCCAAGGCATTGTCTAGAATACGACACGATTACATTAGCAAATGTATAACAAATATGTGGATTTACACGATGTACTTACCATTTTTAGAAATGGATTCTCTTCTAATTTTTGCAGTAGATCCGGAAAATATCCACCGACTTCTTCGTGAACAGTGCCCACCAGACTTATTTGGTGCAACGGCCCGTATCTAATAGTACCGTTACTATAAGCTTTACAAACTTGGTCTTTGTATTGAGCCATTGTGGTTGTTTCTATGTCGCTGTTTCTACCCAATACTCCATTTTTTACAGTTAACGTGGGATAATTATTCGCCATATAGTCCAGAAGATCAGGTAGGTATGCAGCTGCATTATGTACTATGCCCATAACATGATGAGCATTTCCATTTTCATCTTCGCCGAAAACCACCTAGGAAATTTAAACAGATTTCATTATAAGAGTCCACCGTGCGTGGAACTGAAAGAGCTTTGATGCGGTTAAAATCACGAAGCTACAAAGCTACTTGAATTTATTTCATTATTATACATATATACAGCATTGAGTCGCATTTACGACGTACCTTGAAGTACTCCTGCGCCAATTCTTGCATTTGTTCATTCGTTAAAATACCAATTTCATCCTGAAACATATGGACAACTGTCGCACCACCGTTAGGATACGTTTCTATATGGATGAATTTTTTGTACTTTAGGCCTTCTAACAATTCCTTTTTCGTCACCGGATTGTTTAGCATCTTGTAGTTTTTCGTCTGTAGATTTAACCTTAGGTTTTCATTGACAGACTTTGAGAATGGGAGAACCTTGCTGCTCAACGAGGATAAAATGTGACGATCCCGTTTACATTGTACACCAATGCTAGCTCTTTTTATTCCTTTGCGTTTGACACACCGTGAACAATATCGTCTATCTTCCTTCGAGCGTTTCTCTCTTGAAGACGAATAGGTTTTTGAATGCGAACTGGAAGATGGATTAATAACGGAATCTGTGGTTTTGTCTTGGGACACTGCTGCCAATTCTGTTCTACCCGGCTCTGCTGAAAACGTATCTTCTACCCATTCGGATTTAACCGTTTCAAGTTCTTCTTGCGAATCTATGGGCTCTTTCTTAATATCACGAGGCTCTCTTGTCAATTCCCTGTCTGTGATATCTTCCTGTCCGATAGCATCTTGCTGTTTGCTTGATTCTGTTTTTGTAACGCCAACTTGTGAGTCGCTTATCTTCTTTGGCGATGGACAAAACAGATTCTCAGTTACTTTATCTATACACGTGACTGCACCACTATCGGTGTTCTCTTCGTTATATTTTGCCGTATCCATGATAACTGTAGAATTCGCCGACATCATACTGATGGGAAATGTCGTATCTGGACTACGAGGATCAGGACTGACAGAAACTCTTGGAGGATAATCAGGACTCCTCGGACTACCGATCACTTCGCCATTACTTTGCGGGCTTTCCCCTAACTGTGGTGTATTGTTGGAGAACGTCACGCATCCTTCTAATTTCGTTTTTGTGGATAACACGTGTACATCTCCAGACAACATTGTGTCGTTGTTACGTGTGGAATCAGTCTAAACAGGAAACAGTTATTTATAAAATAAAGATTACCTTGGTAGCGTCATTTCTACGGTATAAATAAATATAAGAACTGCTTTGTGCCAGTGGTATGTATCACAGTGTAGAATGTGCATAATAATAATATAAAAATATATATAAATATAAAAAAAGTACTTAACAAAAGTTGTGCGATACCTACATGCGCAATATGTTCAACTGGTTCCTTAACAGTTTTTACTACATCATTGTTGCAATGATCTGCACTTCCTGTATCAAACATATACCATTCCATTTAGTGATGTGTAGTAAATCTTATTATAAATTATATCTCAATTTTATAATTATTATATAACATACGATATGTCAGGGTGATGGGTGGCTCCATGTGAGGTGAGAATGATCAACTAGTTAGTAAATACCCAGATTTGAACCTGACCTGGGACCGTCCCACATATACTTGGATTTTATACGAAGTTGGAAGAAAAATTGAAGGTTTTGAGAGAAGAAGGATGAGATAAATGTACCCATCTTAGAAACATGTTTCGATTATGTAAAATGTATGCAACGTATAACACGTTTACATTTAAAACTTGTCTATCTTATTCTTCTATGGAAAAAATTCTATTTTTAAAAACACGTATTAAACTCAATTCTTGTTCTTGTATTAGCAGCAAAAATAACTTTTTCATTCATGCTGTTTTATTTGAAATTAATAAATTAAAAAAAAAAAAAAAATAAACTCAAATATCTAGTAACATTTCAACCAAGACACATACAAGTTAATTTTTATTTAACCCAGACTTTTATATGTTTAAAATAAATTTAAAACACGTAAGTATAAATTATTAAAATATAAATATAAATTGTTAATATAAATAGACTTAATAAATATATCCCCTGGCAACAATTTTTTTGTACGTGCAACTTACGAACATAAATGTTATATATCGTCAAATCTAACGGAAATTTACTTTGATCGTAACTCAACTACAGTTTATCTGTGTTGAATACATCCTACGTATTGGAACATTGGAATGCAAAGCTTCACAGCTAGCTGTCAGACTACGAGGATAAACACATCCTGGCATTTCGAAGGACATCAAAGATATCAAAGAGCTGCTTGCAAGCCGGTCGGTTGAAAATATCTCCCAAGGGTTTCGCGCGACAACTAATAACACGGAAGAAGATTACCGTCTGGCTCTCCCGGAAGACAAGCGGTGTCGTCCAGGTCACTACCATGGTGAGACATGCTGCGCCGTTGGGGGGACGGCTGCTGCGTTTCGTTGTCGGGCTCGCTGCTCGCGACCAGGTCAGCAGCCACATCACCAGACGAGCTTGCGAGGGCCGTGCCCGTGTCTCTCGGTAACGCGTGCCCTTCCGTGTTCCCGTGAAACGGTGACGCTGCAGGGAGATCCGTGGGCGTCCTCGGCGAATGACGCGCGGGATCGCTCGCACGTACGTCCGTCCCCTCGACGACGGGACGCGACGCCGTCCCGGATGACGTGACGCTCCCTGCTTTACTCCCAACTGACTCGGTTGCCCGCTCGCTCGTATTATTTACATCACATCCTACGTTTGACACGATACCCGCACCGTCCTCGGATGCCATCTTGGTTCCGTGAATTGCCGTGAGCCGTGAGCGACATCCCGGACGCGGCGATAGGCGATACTACGCGGCCGCCGATTGGCGATCGCGCTCGCCGGCGGCGGCGCGCGCCGACCGCCATTCGCCCGCGCCGACGCCGAAGAGTGGGGGCCGCGCCAGTAGACTGGGCGGTTCTATCAGTACGAGAGACGAGCGGACAGCGGATGAGGGACATTTTTATCCGCCGGAATCTTCGATCTCCGCGACTCCGCGATATTTTTCCATTTCTGTCGCCTACCACCTACCACCTACCACCTACCGTCGTCAATTGTCACGCCGGGATTGAAGCGCGACGGCGACGGGAGGACTAGAGGCGTGAGAACCGCGTGTCATTGCCCGCGAGGATCAGCGTGGATTTCCGGTTGTCCCGGTTGTCGCGGACGCTCGAATCTCGAATCTCGAAAGCGTACTTCCGAACGGAACAAATGAGTCAGTGCACTCAGAGTGCCAATAACGAGAATTCACAAAAAGTCAATTTTTTTTTAAACTGCAATAATACATTTTCACTATCGCGTTACTGTTTATCAGGTTTATCTCATTATATTTTCTTAGTGCTATGTTGATTTTTGAAAGTCCACAAATCCGCAGACTTAAAATTGCAAGAATTCTTGAAATTACATTTCTTGGAATTTTGATTAGCGCCATCTCTAACATGAATTTATTCTACTGGTTCTACTTTTGTGATTTGTCGATTTCGGGGAATCAATTTTATCGGTAATAAATGTCGGCAATCCAAAAAAAATATTATCAGTAGCTGATAAAATTAAAAAAATCGGACTGCAAAATTAGAATTTGCTCATTCTGATTATTTCAATCTTAGCATGCCTTGCCTTAAATTTTAAGGGTCGACAGGAGTAACACTACCGACCTCTGTCGGGTTGCTTAGCTGCGAGTCCGTATTTTATTTATTATAAATTTTTTAAGAGCCAAAATGGAAAATCCGGCTCTGTACCAGCTTGCGGCTGATCTTACTGATTAAAACGAGCATAAGTGAAATGAGATTCGTTAATTAATTTGGCTAAAATTTGGGACAAGCCGTTCCTAAGCAGCTTTGCAGCTCTAAGCAAGCCTGCAAAGCTGCTTAGGAACGGTTTGTCCCAAATTTTAGCCAAATTAATTAACGAATCTCATTTCACTTATGCTCGTTTTAATCAGTAAGATCAGCCGCAAGCTGGTACAGAGCCGGATTTTCCATTTTGGCTTTAAAAAAATTTATAATAAATAAAATACGGACTCGCAGCTAAGCAACCCGACAGAGGTCGGTAGTGTTACTCCTGTCGACCCTTAATCACCGATTTTCCATTTCCATTAAACGGATTATTGCTCTTATAATTCTCCACGATTTAATTGCATTGGTGCGATACGGACTTAACGGAATATAGGGGAATATGCATTGGCCTATCTAGACGATTCGCGGTTCATGGCCGCTTTCGCAGTCGCTTGCGCGCCGCGCACCCTGGCGGCTGGCGCAAGTGGCGCAGCGCGCACTCGGCACTCGGCATCGGCGTGACGGGAGTGGACGAGTGGACGGTGGACGCCGGACGGGAGCGGAACGCGTACCGCGTACGGGAAATAAACAGAGTGCGGCGTGTAGCGTGCAGCGTGTAGTAGTGGTGGCGAGAGAGCGCGCGTTTAAGACAGTTTAAGAATCATGTCGTCGTCGAGCAAGAAGGCCAAGGAGCTGGAGGATCCGGGCTCGGGCGAGGGGGACGCCCGTGATTACGACGTCGAGATACAGAAGACCCTCGAGGAGATCGACGGCTGTCAGAATCAAATCGATGGCCTGAACGAGAAGGCCAGCGACGAGATTCTCGAGGTCGAGAAGAAGTATAACAAGCTGCGCAAGCCCTACTTCCAGAAGCGTAACGACATCATCAAGAGGATACCCAACTTCTGGGTCACCGCTGTATCCTTTTTCAGGCCGACGCCGCGCCCCCGCCGCGTTCCGCGTGCCGACAGCGTGAGATCGACGCGCGGCCGCGCGCCGTTTTGACGTTTCTCGATGGACTCGATGCCCCGACGGTGCCGGCGTCCGCCGCGCCGGCGACCACCGCCATCTTGCCTACTTGTGTACATACGTGCGTAAGCGTGTGTATATAGACGATTCCGCGTTTTAGTTTTACGATTATATATTTATTTCTTTTATATCGGTGACCGGCGTAACGCCACGCTTTCGGAGAATTTGCGCCACGCCGTTGTCAGCTCGCGGAAACGCGTGACGACGTGCCGATCTTTCGAGATTTTCACGTACAAGTCGGTAACGCCAAGCGTGTAGGGATCTTTCTGAATTGGAGTCACTTGGCACAAACTTTTGACTCTTGCATGGATTGTTTCGAACGATAAGATAGCGTTGATTGTTATTTTATTAACAATTATTATTTGTATCAAGAGATGATTTATGTTAATATTCTTCCTTACATAAAGTTTAGTTTGTAAACAACAAAGAAATAGCAGAAATATTGGAGGAAGACGAGGAAGACGCCCTAAGATTTCTAAACAAATTAGAAGTTGAAGAATTCGAAGATATCAAATCTGGCTATAGGATTAATTTTTACTTTGACGAGAATCCATATTTTGAAAATGACGTTTTAACTAAGGAATTTCATCTAGGATCTTCTGGTGAGCGCATTTTTTGTCAGCACTCGGCACTATTAACTCGATAATACGTAGCAAACCCCATAGTTACCCCCACGTATCTTAAAAACTGTGCGACGTGATGTAATTAAATCGAGTGTCATAGTTGCGATGAATCTCCTGCTGTTTTGCAGGAGATCCAGCATCTCAAAGTACGTCTATTCGTTGGAAAGAGGGTGCGGATTTAACAAAGAAAGCGAAAACCAAAACGCCGCTGAAAGGACGCAAAAGGCCACTCAAACACAGGTCATTTTTCGATTGGTTCACGGATCATGGAGATCCAAGCTCAGACGAGATAGCTGAACTAATTAAAGATGATATGTGGCCTAATCCATTGCAGGTAAACGCTTTACTTTAGAAATGTATTTAAATGTGGATATGTCGATGAGAGTCGATGTCAGAAAGTTTGGACATGCATTAATACGTTATTTATTATAATTTCATGGGTTTTAGTATTACCTGGCTCCAGATATAGATGTTGAAAATGGCATTGAGGGTGACGGCGAAGAATGCGAAAGCGAAGAAGAGGAGGAAGAGGAGGATGGCGCGGATGATGGTGATGAAGGTGGAGAAGGAGAGGAAGGCGATGACAGCATAGTGGTAGTCGAGGATGATGTCGATGAAGACGATGACGAGGACGAGGCTGTGAATGATGAGGATGACGGTGTCAATGAAGAGGATGATCTGTTGGTGGACGATGGTGACGGTAAGCGTTAAAACAAACTTTAAAATGAACGCGTTATTCTATGATACACGTTATTGTATGATTTGTATAATATCTGTATTATACAAGTAGACCCTCTGGGTCTATTTTATTGTAAATGTTTCAGAGGGAGAAGAACCTGAATAAAGTCAGAGTCTGATTTCTCATAACATCACACTCCACAAATACCGTGAAAAAAAAAGAAAGAAAAATGAATGAACGTGTGTGCACCGAATCAATCAAGAGCAGATAGTTTAGTGGACTAAAAATATTATGCCATATGAATAAATCTCAGGACACATTTTTTCTGAATATATGAATATAGAGAAGCAGAATTTAGGAGATCTAGACCCTTTCGATTGAGAACCTATGTATAAAAACACAGCATTTGTTAAGATATATTGAAAGTGGTTTGAAAGAGAGAGAGAGAGAGAGAGAGAGAGAGAGAGAGAGAGGAAAGGGTCTGGATTGAATTAGATAGGTTTCACCATTGCACTAAACCTGTATCGGAACGTAATACGACGTCCTCAGTTATATTCATATGGCCTAGTCGTCGTTCCCTTAAAATATGCGACAGAAAAATTGTCCGCTTGGTCTTTAATATCGCGGATTTTATCGATAAGTTAGGATAAAATAGAACGAGGCACTAGGTGGGGAGTTCCATTTGCTTTCTCATGATGAAAATTGTTCTTTAGACATGACTTCCAGAACGAGGTGTTTTAGATAGAATTTTTGAGAGTGACAACTGTATTTCCTCTCCGTACATCAAATACACGGACTTTTACACACGTGTCTCACTATTGAATAAAACGTGTAGAATAAAGATCCGATTAATTTTACATTGACGCATATTGTCTACTGTGGATGTTTTATCACTACTCGGGAAGTAGTGATAAAAAACTGTATTAATAATTCGTGATAATAATTTATTCATTTTATATCACTGTAGGTGCAGACTGTAACTAACTGTATTTTTATTTTATTTGACTTCTTTTTTATATAATTTTGTATTAATAGGTATATAATGAGAAATACTTGTAATGCCCCGTTTATAAGTTACATAAAAAATTTACACTATACACATGACATGATTATGACATAACATGATTTTTGGTTACTTATGTTACAATACTTACAATGTTGTCTCCAATAAACAGAAACACATAGATATTGTATATTCATGTGTTATTACAAAACTTTTACTTGCGACTGTTTGTTATCGATAGAACTATTGTTTTGTTATCGATATTTTAGCGATACAGAAATATGTTGCGCTCAAGGAATTATGTATAATTTTTCGATAAAAAATTGCAATATAAAATTGTGTACTTTATTACTCACGGATAAATGACAATGTGCTCTGTATTGAAATCCATTTTGATTAGCATTAGTTGGGTTACAATTATTCGAAGAATTCTCAAGTTTAAGTTGACGATATCACGAACTTGTCACACTCAAAAAAGAAAAATACTTTCATCTGGTCACACCTCGTTCACGTTCTTCCACACTTCGTGTCACGATTTACTCATATAAAGTAAGTGTTTCGCGAACATTTGTCACATTTGATACACACGTACTTCTAACGATGATTTCACTTTGCGAGATTATCGAATATTATATGGCAAAGGTGAAATCAACATGCAAAGTCGCGACGATACTCTTACATCTTCTATAATCGTCAGTAGAGAGAAAATAAGACACAAGTTGTCGGTTACACATTCGCATCAATAAACCGAATCTCGTTGGTTACTCTGCATTCTTCGAAGCATAGGAAGAAACAAGTACGTACTACATCTCGAATAGAAAGCGCTCGTAGTCGATTTGATAAGATAAGCTGTAATTGTCTAATTTTAGAATAAAGTACAACAGCGATATTTTTTAATTAAGGATATATATATATTCTCGTGTTGTTTTATTATTCCGAGATACGGTTCTGTCAGTATTTATTAGATTAATACGTGTTACCGCTAACATGTGTGAGAAAAGAAACGATTGTCAAAATTATAGAAATAATAAGACCAATAAGATTCGTATTTTACCATTAGACACCTGTGTGTTTATGTATATTATATTCATTAATACCTATTGACTCGATTCGTTGCGTCTTATGTGAGAAAAAAAATAGTTGGCCGGTTCTTTTGGGCAGCGGCGAGTTGTAATAAATTTGTCGTCGTGCATTCTTTCACGGAGATGCTATCCAAATTCGACTGTGTGAAAACTGCTCTCTATTTTTTTTTTGCCGTACGAAGAATAAAGAAACGTGTCAGCGAGGACGAGATGGGAGAACGCGAGAATCAAGTGTAAATCTTATTCACGTCGAGCGATGTGCTCGTGTTACGCAATCATGCAACAGATCAATCGAATAAAGTTGCTACTTTGATATACAAAGTTTGAGTTTTTATATTATTCATTAGTCTCGTAGATATAGAGATACGCATGTACGATATTCCACACCTGTCGCGAACGTTATTTAGCTGCCGCAATTTATTTCACGATGATAATTTGATATAATTAGACAGCCTTGGGACAATTTTGCCGTCACGTCGGAATTTCAAAGATCAGTATATCGTAGTCTTTGCGGAATTAAAATTGTTTACAATCAAACCAAGGAAAAACGCCGTAAAATTTTTTAATTTTTTTCAGGAAGGAATTGACAATCGCCCGAATCGCCGTTGGGTAATTTGAGTTCGTGGGAGCCGCGATCGCATAGCTGTCGCCGGTCGAAACGCGGAACAGGAAGCGGCCGACCAAATAAACTTATCCTCGGGGCCCCTATAAAGACGCGTTAACCGCATCTCCTTTTTTTCCCAGCGGATTGTCGACTTCTCTGCTTTTTACATCGACACGCGTAATCACGCGGCGTCGTCGCCTCGTTCGCCCTGGCCCTATTACCAGCAGACCGAGCACATGCAGAGCCGGCCGCGGCAAAAAAGCAACCACTTTAGATCCGAAGGCTGCGTAAGCCGTTAACGGCGAACCTCGAGGATGATGCGGAGCGTGTGCTGCTATACAGCGTCTTCTGAAAGCCGCGGGATTTTTTCACAATGCGCGACTCATGTGAACCAGGGTGTTATAGCGTCTGTCAGCGTCAATGTCGCTGCGACGACGACGATGGCGGGCGATAAGCGATACTCTGCGTCCCGGTTGAGAACGCAGATCTACATAAACTGAAGGGGCATCTTAATATTATTTATCGACGATCGCGACGATTGATTAATATAAATTTATAAGTCAATGTCTTTGAAATAAAATCGCTAACATTAAATATAGAATTTGATAAAATTTCTTGGTATTTAAAGAGGACGGAGTTGGATGACACTATTTGCAATACAAATAGTGTCATCATTTAGAAATGATTTGTGTAGATTATAAATTTCCCCTTGTTGAGAAATTTGGAGGCAACATGCGCCCGATGGGTGCATGGTACGAAATTTCGCGCGACAAGGGGGCCACTGTTGACTGTTGAGGAAGCCTCATCGGCAAAAAAAGCTGCTTTGTGCCGCGGCCTGGAGCAGAAGAAATCACGATGAGGACGGCGAAGAACTCGAAGAATAAGCTGCGATTGCCTATATGAAAGTACATATTTATCCGATAAAGAGAAAATATAATTTGAAATACGAATTGGTTGTTAGTATCTTTTAGCATAACAATTACATTTCAAACTTATTTTTTTAATAAAGCCTTTGATTGACACTCGGAGCTTCCCAATTATTCCTATCAAAGCGCGAACGATGATGCCGGCGACGATTTTGAAGATAATCGCGCTTGTCTGCCTCCGTTTCTGCTCGAATCGCGCTATTAATCACACACGGAGTCTGCGAGCGCGTATCACGCGTATTCTCATATCTATAATGAGACGGAGAGAAAAAGAGAGAGTGAGAGAGAAAAACGCCGGACTTGTACTACGCAACAGTGTGTTGCGCGTGGAAGGAGGGAGGATGAGGACGAAGGGTAGAAGGAGAGGCCCGGGACCTGCGAGGGAGATGTACAAAGGTGCTGATGACAAAACCGAAGTGCCGGCGTACCAAATGCTTCAATGCAAGTTGAGCGCTCGTCCGCGGCACATCCGGATGAAACTTCCTCGGAACGGTTGCTCACACGTTTTTTCTCGAAAAGATAAAAAAAAGTGATAAAAAAAACCGAGAGGTCGAATTGATAGTTTCTTCGCGAAAAAAAAAGAAAAATTTTAATCGCATTTCGATCAACGCGAAAAATCGTTTGAGGTATAATAATCGCGGTGTTCGATCGATGAGGCAAGATGGCACATTACGTCGATCTCGCTGCGTCCTTTATTATCCTTCTCCTGATGGTCCACCTGGAGCAGCTGGTCCTGCACAAACGAGGTATCGTTCGTAGCCCGAATAACGATTAAATTCCCGATCGAATTACTAGAATTGATTGGTCCAAAGTTATTTAAGTCTATTAAAAAAATTTTAATTATCGCGCGAGAGATGCTCTAGTTTCTAGCTTATTTAATTCCTCGATTTTTCTAACATATTCCTCGTTTTTAACGTAGTGTAATAGACTTTTGCGTGAAAACTGTGTGACTTTGAATTGACATAATAAACTCCAACTTTTAGAGCATTTATATGGAACGTATTAATGTCACACAGAACACTGTTAAATATTAAAGGATAAAATTTAACCCAATATCTTGAATTAAATAACATTTTGTTATTTTTAACTATCATGTGTGTCGAAATTTATTATTTTAACATAAAACAGTATTATTTTAACTCTCCATTGGTTTAGTTAAATTAACATTATTTTAGTTAAATTAACAACATATTGAGTACGAACAGTGGCGACCTAATACGAGAATGGTTAAAAATGACTCAAATTGAATATTTGATACTATATAAATTCAACAGTAAAGAAACTGTTCCAAAAAATTGTTTTAAATTTAATTACGTACCCGGTTTTCCTGGATAAAATTATCGAGTCGCTGATATTTGCGATAAGCTAAATTTCATTGTGTCACGACGATGCTCAATGTGTATACAGACGTTAAGCAAATCATCCTATTAGTTAGTTCTCCATTGACCTAGGCTTATTTGCGCACGCGGAATACTATATATGAATTGCGTTCGATATTTCAAAACTTCAAGGCAGTTCCACGAAGTGAAGTTCAACCGCCAATATTCTAAAGATATCAATAATTGTATTTAAGTGGGCGACATGGGCGCAGGCAAAATTTTTCTTCAGAAGAGTACTACCTTGCGAGTTTTTTCTACATATACAAATACACGACATGAAACATTCTGTCGCAACTTGACGTTTACACGTCATGTTGTACCATTGCGTTCTTTCAAAGAAAGAATAAATAAAAGATTTGTATAATAATCTTTTATGCTCTTGTAGCTCATATAAAATTCATTTAACTCCCAGACTGACCTCTACGATCCTCGACGCGTTTTATACATTATCGAAAAGAATAAATGGGCGCCCGACGCCCATGGCGATTTCGTGCACACCGCGCGTCGATTGATATAAATTAATTTTCGCATTATATGTAGATCGGACGCATTGAGGAACAATTGAGATCGTGAAAGCGCTATTGGAGGATCTCTAAGCTCTTCGCAGAAACTGTTTGCGCGCTAGATTGATATATATTTTACAGATAAAATTCGCGACTCGCATATCTATCAGTGAGAAAACACACGATGTCTAAGAGAAACGAGGTTTTGATGCTTTTCGCTCTTATCAATTTGCAAAGCGCATTTTTTTCCTACGCTAGTTCCTCTCACACACATTTCCTCGACAAATATCCACGAATCTCCTTATAATTTTGTATGAACTTTTTTTATGGTGAAAACAGGATTCTTCTCTGCTTTTGTCATCAGGCACTGTCGTATCCTCCGTTAGAATTTCATAATAATGCAAATAAAAGGTTTACAGAATTTTTAAGAAAACGACGAAAAGATTAGGAAAGTGATAAGTTTGACAAAAATTAAACAGAGCATTTGACCTAGATACACTTACCATTTCGTTCTTCCAGAGTTAATTTACGACATACAAAGATATATGAATGCAAGACATTTAAAGTAGTTTCAAGAAACCACGCGTGTATATTTATTTCCGATTTAGTTTACTATTCACAAAGAATAGTAAAAATTTCAAATTTCTATATAAACATTAAATTGAATTAAAATGTATAGAAATGTCTGAATATATTGCCATTGAATTAATACCGAAAACATGTCGGTGTAAGTAACAACCGCATTTACTCTTCCGAGTAAATTTGCACGCCTCGCTTATTTTTTATCGCTCGAAATAGCGCTTGCCGTCGAGGGAAGAATGGAGGCTCAGTTCGAGAAATGCTGCGGCTATGGCACCTCTTGGGCTCGGGAAGGTCTTAGGTGCGAGAAGTTCATCGGACCCGTGACCGGAGTGCCGAGGGTGGAGCAGAGCCTCTGCCTGGAGGCTGTGGACATCTGCTGCGTTCGGGCTTACCACGAGCTGCAATGCGAAAAGGGAAAAGCCGACGCTCGTCAAGGTCTGGCTTGCGTGACGAGCGCGACGTCGCAAAGGTCGCTGAAGACGCCCGGCCGCGGCGATTACCATCGCGACTGTTGCGAGGGCTGCAAGCTAGGTAGCTTTCACTCAATTTACATTTTGCGAATTTCGCGGTCGCCGCGATCGCCAATATTTAACACGAGCTTCCTCTTCAGGGAAATACTCGAATAAACTCGTTTCTATCGATTATCCCTGACGCGAGCGTGGTATCAATGTATTATCAGGTATTCTCGCGGGGTCTATGGGTCAAGGATGCTCCTTTAAAAGCTTCTCGTTTGGCATTCCTTGGGATCCCGCGTTCTTGGAATGCTGTCACGAAGTGGCGCCGAGCTCCACGACGGATCTTACGAGTGAATTGTCGAGCGAAAGCTCGACCGAAACCGATCTAGATTTCTCGTCATCGTCCTCGCCAACGTCCTCGTATTCCCCGTCCTCGTCGCCGTCGTCAACGCTATCCCCATCATCATCGTCCTCGTTATCGCCGTCGCCGTCATCGCCGTCTTCTTCATCTCCATCTTTGTCTACATCGTCGGATGATCCGTCCTCTACGTCGTCGGATGATCCGTCCTCTACGTCGTCGGATGATCCGTCCTTTACGTCGTCGAATAATCCGTCCTCTACATCGTCAAGTGATCCGTCCTCTACATCGCCGGAATCCACGTCATATTCGGTACCAACTCCAGGTAACGTACAATTTAACGTACATAAAAACTAATTTACTGTATGGAATCTTTTCCAGCAAACGCCATGTAACATGTAACGTACGGGTTAGTTGTAACTTGTAATTTCCTACTCAAACTCAACAATATAAGTGCAATATAATTCGACACATGTGTTACACTGACTAACATCACATGTGTCCCTGTACATACGTACGTTACATGTTACATGCGGTGTTTGCTGCAGGGTTTTTCTCTGACTCTCTCTCTCTTTCTCTGTTATTACAAATGATAAATAAAAATCTATCTGCATGAATAAAATCGCTCTGTAAATAAATGTCGAATTGCGCGTCACGTTCCTTAAGCGCAATAGCATCCGAGGGAGAATATATCGGCGCAGTCGCAACTTCTCCTTTTTTTTATAGCCTTCATACAAGTGCGACTTTAAATCACAGCGTTCTAATTCACAGAGCTGGACGATATCTGTCAACTCATGAAAGGCTTGCTCTGCTCTGACATTTGCGTACCGACACCGGGCTCGTATCGCTGCGAATGCCGCGCCGGCTTTACTTTGTTGGAGGACGGAAAGACTTGCAAGCAGGATCAACCGATCGACAGGTATGAATAATATAGATCCTTAATATAGATATTTTTATTGCATGGCAGAATGTATTTGTGACGTCATCATTCCAGTTAATTATTAGTAATGGTATGTATATCGCGTGCATTGCGAATGAAAAGTCAGTTTTATCATCTTAGAAGCGTGTTTATTGTTGACAATAAAAATATTAATAATAAAAATCTCCGTTTTTAGATGCAAGCCGACTCATCCTTGCCAGCATCGCTGCACCGACAACGGGGTGGCCGTCGTATGCAGCTGTAATCCAGGATACGACTTGGCCAAAGACGCACGTTCGTGCATCGCGAGGTCATCGAGGACTAAAAAAATGCCGGACAAAGACAAGGATAACGAATCGTTGCCGTTGTGTCCGTCGGGCTATCGTTATAACGCCACCAATCAGGTGTGCGACGGTACGTATAATTCAAGAAAATGTAACGCTAACGTGTGCAGGTAAGGAAATAACACGTTTTCAACATTTTGTTATTTTTCAACGCGATAACAGAAGCACATCCTCGTTCTCGTTTACTTAATATAACTAACATATAACATATACTCGTCCTTTCTGTAATATCGCGTCGATCTTATCGCTATATTCGCTGTGGCCTTGTCTCTCGCTTAAATTGTGCAATGTGCGATCGAGTTCGTATCTTCTTTTTTTTTTTTTTTTTTCTATTATTCTGCGAGATTAATTTTTGTTCAATCGCGCTGTGCTGCTTGTTTCTGCGATCGAGCGTTCGATTTCGCATATGATCGTCACTTTTCGCGGACCGATTCATCGATCAGACGTGGACGAGTGTCTGGAGCGCAACGTGTGTCCCGGCGGAGGATGTCAGAACACCATAGGATCATATATTTGCATCAGAGAGAAGTCCGCAAAGAATGCACCCTACGAAGCTTGCCCTCCAGGCTACGAATGGCAGTCACTGAAAGGTGTATGCGCAGGTAACTTAATTAGAAGCGCGTCTTTTCATAAAGTTGTCCACGCACCCCATCGATCAACAAATCGAAATGATATTTATGATATATTACGCGTTTGTTTTTCAGATATCGACGAGTGTGCCGTTTTATCGTCTGCCTGTGCCGCTGATAAACCGTTCTGCGTGAACACGCTGGGTAGTTACGCGTGTCTGGAAATGACTGGGGCGAAATCCTGCCCCGCGGGCTTCAAGTTCGACAAATCGTTGCAGTTGTGCAAAGGTAATATTGGTTTGCCAAATTAATTTGCGAGTAATGGTGAAACGATGAATTTTCTGCGGGAAATTTTTCCTCTCTTTATACGTATTTCTCTCGCTTATTTGTTAATCAGACGTGGACGAGTGCGCGGAAGCTATACACAGCTGTCTGGCAGATGTCGAGCAATGTCGAAACACCGAGGGTGCTTACGAGTGCGATATGAAATGCGGGAAAGGATTCACGTATAGTATCGGCCTGGGTGTCTGCATCGGTGAGCTTTCGTTCTCCGTTTCCAAGATTTTTAATAAATCTTTGTTATGGCCCGCACGTAACAACGCTGTCGCTTTTTCGACAAAGTAAATTTTTATTATGTTTTCAATTAAAATTTCCGGTCTTCGTACTAGGTGATGAATATATGCATGCAGTCATGCACGTGCATCTCGCGATCGCTATTTTCCCTCATTGTATAAGATCGGAATAATCTTGGAAAACGTCATGGATTATCTTGGGAATAAGTTTGAGTTCGCATTCACCGCGATCTGATTCCGCATGCAACGCTTCATCCCCGTATCTTTCATGCATGTGAGTAATAAGTTAATTTCTTAAGCGATTTGTGTTTTTGATAACCCGTATGCGATCGTGATTGATTAACATACAATAAAAATTATACAAGTGCACTGCTGAATTAATAGCATCAAGATTTCAAAGATTGAAACTTGATTGACATACATAGTTATATTTCTCTTTTCACAAGTAAACAGCTTATGGTCCATGATTATATGCGTATTTTCTTTTAGACGTAGACGAGTGCATCGAGTCGAGCACGCCTTGTCCCGATCCCAGCACGATATGCATTAATACGGAGGGTGCGTACGAGTGTACAAAGACATCGCGTAGTCCTTTTCCGCTTTCTCCAATCGACAAGGATCCGTCCGATCAAAAGAATGTGCGATCAGATCTACGGATGACTTGTTCCGCGGGATACAAACCCTCTAACGATTCCGGGATAACAAGGTGCATCGACGTCGACGAGTGCAATGAACAACTGCATTCCTGCGAGCTCGACGAGCGTTGTGTTAATGAAATCGGTAGTTATAGGTGCGATATCCTACGATATTTTAATGATATAAGTTCAAAAGAGGATTTTAACGGATTATTTTAATGTAAAAAAAAATAGATGCGTACCGGAAAACAACAAGAACGCGTCTACCACGCAGCAGACCAACCACGATCAACGCGATGATCGATTTAGCAGAGGATATGAACTAGAGCGAACGAGCATTTCGTCGGTCATGAACGAAGTCGAAGATTGCGACGACGGTTATCTTTTCGATGGGAAATCTGGCCGCTGCATCGGTACGTATTACTTATTTTTACATCAAATAATTTTGTTCTGTAGATGATTGTCAAAGTCAATACGTGTTTCGGTAATTTATAAATGACAGATGTCGACGAATGTGCCAAAGGAATAGCCACTTGCAGCTTAGGAGAGCGTTGCGTAAACACGGAGGGCGGTTATCGATGTTCTCCAACATGTCCACCCGGTTTCCGGCTGCGTAACACGTCTCGATCAGCGAACAAGGCCGAAGAACCTTGCGAAGATATCAACGAATGCTTGCTCGGTTTGCATACCTGCGACAGTCTAACTCATTATTGTATTAATACGAATGGCTCTTACGTTTGCGGAACGCGAACTACGTCTACTACCACCAGCATCTTCGAGACGACGCGTAGCAGCGCGACAACAAGAAGACCGTTCGTTCGTTCGCGCTACAACAGAGTACAGGTGCTTGGAAGCACGTTCGCGAGTTATAAATTACGCCGATTTTGCGAGAATGATACGTATATATGCATTGTTCGTAAAAAGACGTGTCTCTTCAACTCGTATTTTTATACTCCAGAACACGGATCGTTACTGGTCCACCGAACCCTGCAGACTGGGATACAAGAGAGACGCGAGTACGGGCTATTGCGTGGACATAGACGAGTGCGCGGTCGGTCCCGGATGTCGAGATCACGAGAGATGCGCGAATACGCCAGGAGGTTACGATTGTTCGCCCCTTTGCAGCACTGGGTGGTACTTTAGCACAACGACGAAGGGCTGTCAGGACGTGGACGAGTGTTTGTTAGGCAGGCACGATTGTCCTCAGAGTACGCATAGGTGCGCGTCTTAAATTATGTAGAAAACATCACAGATCGCGTGGTTTTTTTTCTATAATAATTACGATAGTGACGATCGATACTTTTCTCTTTCGGCGTTACTTTCTCACAATTACTACTCAAATTCATAAGTATCCACGAATGTTGATCCACAGATGCGTCAACACCAACGGATCTTTTGTTTGCGAGTTGATAACGCCCTGCAGCCGCGGTTACAGACGTGCCTTCAACGGCACCTGCCTGGACATCGACGAGTGCTCCGAGGGCCTACACAACTGTCGGCTCAACTTGCATCAGTACTGCGTGAATAAAGAAGGTGGCTTCGAGTGTTTGACCAGACTGCCCTCCTGTCCGTCCGGATACCAGTATTCCTTGGGCACTCAACGATGCGAGGACATCGATGAGTGCCGAACCGGGCAGTACAGCTGTGACGCGAAATTCTCCGAAAGATGCGTCAACCTGCCGGGTACATACAGGTGCGCGAAAATTTTTTTACAAAATCTGTTGAATGTTCTATCTGGGTTCTATATATAAGGTAAATATAATAAAACATGAATTAATGATATCCGATGATATATATCTTGCAGGTGTGAGAGACCTGCTCCTCCTCGTCAACGCCAACGACCAGCTTGTCCTTCTGGCTATCGGTATCATCCTAATTTACGCAGATGTACAGGTACATCTAATAATTTTTATAAAGTTTGTCCTTTAAAATTAATGAGACGCTTTTTTGTAAAACAAAGAAACGTTAAATATGTGTATTATTAAATTATAAAAAGAATCAAGCTCGTGTGTTTTAAAACAATGTAGAAAGTTCAAGGGCTAATAAACGATATTTGTATATTCTTGACTACTACGTATTCTTTTATATATTTTTTTAGTTGTAGCGTAAGCTTATATTTTGTAATACCGTGTTAACAACGATTTCAGATATTTTTCATATTTTCAGAACTCGTCAGAACGATATCAAGCTCAGGTTGACTAATTGACGCATGTTCGATAAATTCCTCGCGAAGGCATGGGTGAATTATGCTGTTCCCATCGGCTTTCGACATGCACCATTAGTCACAAATATCATTTATGATTGTTTGCGTTTTTATTGCGTCGAATTATGTTTATGTTTTATACGTGGTCCTACATTATTTTAGTTGCTTTCAATGCTTTTATCAGAGATATAATTTGAAAGCTTAAATGCCAAGGTATCTGTTTTGCAAGAAAATAACGCTTTTTTGTATATTTATATAGTGATAGTCATACTAGGGGTATTCAAATAAGTTAAAGTTTAACGGTTTGACAGGTTATGTCGGGTTAAAGTCGGGTAAAAAGTTAATTTTTACACTTTTAACCCAAAGATTAATGTGATAGGTTAATGAAACACTTATGTATTTTGCATAACCTTAAAGAGTAGCGCGCCCAAAGTTAATTAATTAACTTTTTACTCGACTTTAACCCGACATAACCTGTCAAACCGTTAAACTTTAACTTATTTGAATACCCCTATTGTCTTAATACTTTATATATATATATATATATATATATATATATATATATATATATATATATATATATATATATATTATATATAAACCTGACCGCTTTAATACGAACGGAAAGATATCTTCGAGTTTTGTTATCCAAAGTACTTGAAATTATAGACATTGACGAGTGTGCGGAAAGATTGGACACATGCGGTGACGAACTCTGCTACAACCAACCGGGTGGTTATAGCTGTGCGAAACCGCCCGTCCCGGTAACCAGAAAACCACCCACGACAGCGATGCCGGCACCGATGAACCAAAAGTGTATGCGCGGGACCAAGTTCGTGAGGAATCGCGGCTGCGTCGACGTCAACGAATGCAGAGAGCTTGAGGATGCTTGCAGCAGCAACGAGGAGTGCGTCAATACCGTAGGCAGCTATACGTGCACCTGCAAGACCGGTTTCAGGCGTGATAATCTCACGCAGGCCTGCGTCGATATCAACGAATGTCAGTTGCAGGTAACGACAAGGACGACGACGACCCGACGCTCGCGTAAACGTATCACGCGCGATCTGACATTTATGGCATAAATATTGAGAAAAAAAAATGCAAATATTGTGACATCTCGTGCGTCCAATTAGAGAAGACAAATTAAATCATGTAACGTTAATTGCGTTATCTTGCCTTAATGAGAAACTTCTCTCTATACCGATCTTATAACATTTCCCGTTGAAGGAGAACGACTGCTTGCCGACGCAGCGATGCGACAACACGATCGGCAGCTACACGTGTACACGTTTCTTACCATGTGGTACCGGATACACTCTCAATGCCGCGACGGAGATCTGCGAGGACGACGACGAGTGCATTCTGGGCACTCACGACTGCGGGTCCGGGTACCAATGCAGGAATACCCTGGGCTCGTACCGCTGCGATCGCATCCCGCGTATACCGACTCCGCAGCCGCGCACATCGCCAATGACAACAACGACGATGAGGATCGCGACGATCACGACGACGACGCCGACGTCGATGACCCCGACCGGTCCTCGGCCAACGTGCCCGCGCGGCTTCGAGCCCGGCTCTACTAGCGGCAAATGCGTGGACATAGATGAGTGCCAGAGAACGCCGAATCCCTGCGCCAGGTCTATGTGCATCAACACTCTAGGATCCTATAGGTACGCGTAAAATTGTTGATCGATATAGAAGCAGCGACACAAATTATATGCGGAGAAATTTTACAGGTGCGGGTCCAGGGTGATCTGTGGGCCCGGTTATACTTTGGACCCTGCGTCCGGACAATACTGCATCGACGTAGACGAATGTCAGGAGGGAACGCACGAGTGTGGCAAGGGCCAGACCTGCGAGAATCGGCAAGGCGGATATCATTGCATCTGCCCGCCTGGTCACGCGGCCGGGCCTAACAACGACTGCGTTGACATCGACGAGTGTAGCATCTATAGTGGCAACATCTGCGGACTGAACAGCCGCTGCGAGAACACTATTGGTTCCTACAAGTGCCTGTGCGCGGAAGGCTTCGAAAACGTTGGAGGATCCGCCGGGGTCTGCCAAGTAAGTCACGTCGTACAATTTGGATAGATATATAACAATACCCAAGAATGTTCTCAGCTCGAAACCTAATCGCACGTTCTTCAGGATGTCGACGAGTGCCAGCAAACGCCGGGACTCTGTCAGCAGGTGTGCCTGAACGTGTGGGGTAGTTACAGATGCGGATGCGAAGCGGGATTCAGGCTAAATGCCGACAACAGATCTTGCAGCGACATTGACGAATGTACGGAATTCAAGGACAATCATCTCTGCATCGGCATCTGCGAGAATACGCCGGGAAGCTACGCGTGCAAATGTCCCGAAGGATACAGGCTCGGTGTCGATGGTCGAACGTGTCAAGGTGATAACTTCTACGTATACAGAAAAGCGGTTGTACGAAAAAAAATACAAAAAATTAAATAAATACTTTACGTTCGTGCATCAACGTTATCGCGCGAATCGATGAGATGGAAAGTGAAAGCCTATTTACGAGCTTATTTAAGTGAGTCACGGTATTGTAGCTTCGCGATCAAAGCACGCGTTCTACCTACTTTATCCCGCAGTTGAAACGGCGGTGCAATTTGTACTTGACCCGTTTGCCGGCGAACTGGAGCATCAGCTCGGGTCACTGGCGCACGAACACGCGCTCCTGCAATCTCTTCGATCTCGCGCAATCACGACGTCGTTGGCGGTCACGATACCGTCACGTGCTGCAACGTACTTACGTGTCTTAAACGTGTGTTCACAGACATCGACGAGTGCGCGGCCGGTCAGGTCTGCAGAGAGCCGGACGAGATGTGCCAGAACACGCGCGGGAGTTTCCGTTGTAACCGGATAAACTGTCCCTCGGGGTATCAGCCGGACCCCATGAGAAAAAAGTAATGACTGGGTTTGAGATAATAGATTCAAAATTTTCTCTAATTTTAATTCCCGGCATATATGTCACGTCCGATGGCTCACGTTTGATGATCGAGTTAATTTCAGATATAGATGGTTATTCGATCGACTCTATAATAAAAAATTTTCCGCTCGCGATTTCAGTCGCTGCGTACGCTCCTCGAGGTACTGCCGCGTAGACGACCTGGCTTGCCTTCGGTCGCCCTCGCATTTCTCCTACAACTACATCACTTTCGTGAGCATGCTGCCCATCCCGTCCACCGGTCAGCTGGAGCTGTTCACTATGAGGGGAAGCCATCAGCCCGAGTCGACGGTACAGTTCACCATGGCGTTGGTGGATGTGCGCGCCCCACCGGGTGTCGCGCGCGCCACGGAGTCCTGTTTCGCTCTGAGAAGACCGGCGCCGTCACAGGCGGTCCTGGTGCTGACGCGCGCGATTCCGGGACCGCAGGAGATCGAGCTGGATCTCAGCATGGAGATCTACCACGACGCCATGTTCGTCGGGAGCGCTGTCGCTAAGATCTTCATTTTTGTTTCGCAATACGAATTCTGAGAAGATCCTTCGAGCGGAGGGAAGACGGAGATGAGTGGAGACGGAAGTCAAGATCGTAGAGTGACGTAATTTAGAGGTACGCTAAATTACCCGATTTACGTAATCGTCTCTTCTTCCATAGCGTTATTAATCGTAAGAGCAACAAGAATTACATCCTCAAATCATATCATCTTGTTCTACGTGATACGTTCTTGATTCTTGAAAAATAAGAACTCTTTTCTGCTGGTACAGTTTTTTGAATAAAATTACTGTTTCAATAAATAATACGAACATTTTCCTCCAAGAAATAAAATGTAATTAACATCTTAAGCGATATACATTTAAGATCTTTTTCATTTTTGCTCATTTTTAAAACTAAATATATTAAAATAAATATACACGCGCTAGCGTTTTGATCGTAGATATGTAAAAAGGACGAATTAAATGTATATAGATTCTTGTAAGTTAACATATGTGAAGGATTTAAACATGGAATAAACTTACGTTAGATGTAACGTATAAAATTTACAATTTCCAAGCACACGCTTGATACTTTATCAAAATCGCAGCTTTATTAAATATGTTTCACTAGCGACACTCTCCTATCCCTCTAACTTACACGGTCCGCTGTTCGTAATCGGAACAACGTCTATTGCTTCGAATCTAACGCTTCACTTCTCCTCCATAGAAAACGAATAAAGCAACAAATCTGAGATCCTTATAGTGTTAATTGTCGCTTCGTTGCATGGAACGCGCGTTAAAATGTAATGCAATATATATATACATATATAAAAGACCTCGATAAAAAATAAAATATAATAATATCACTGCGCGTTTTATATATGACGACAAACGTTGTCGCGTTGGATGCGAATAACGAACGCGCACCCGTGGTGCAGCGAATTGCCATTATTTCTATAATAAGTGATTTAATAATTGTACTAAAGATAATTGCGGTCGCTGCCGCATGTCGCGATGGCGACAATATCATCGATAGCGGACGATAGCGATAGCGTAAGTCAGAATACAATCGTAATAAAATAATATTAATAATCATATAATCGTAATAGTAATAGCAATAATAATCTAAATAACTAGCGACAACTATGATAGCGGTATTAATGTACACACGATAACAGGAAATAGAACAATTCGGGCGGGACGCGTTGCGTGCGACATGCCGGGAAAATGCATACAAATATAATCGTGTCGATCAGAAATTTTTTCGGCATAATGCATCGGTGATGCATCCGCCTATACGTTACGAGAGAACGTGATTATGTCATCGGGAAATCCCGTCGACGACATATGGCTCGAACCGTTCGCTTGTCACCAATATAACGTGCAATATCTAGGATGTAGCTGATCTCTCCCGAGGTTTCGCGGTATCCGCCTAATTGGTCCTAGATACGTGCACCAATTCCAACTGGCAAGACGAGAAAAACGGAAAACGACATTAAGCGTCGAACGCCCGCGAAAACAATTGCACAATTGTGCGAAGAAACATTCGGACCGGGCTCGTCTTATATAAAGAGAGAGGCTCTTCCCCGTAAAACTACCACGTATTCTTCACGGTCTTAACGATAGCACACAACGAACTTCCAACAAGCGTACGCGTATAAACGCAACTAATAAATAGTATAACTATAAACGCAACAGCCTGGATACAGCGGCAACGCGTAACAACGATGGCAGTGACACTCGTCGCTCGTCCTTCGTTAGATTCTAGAAAAGGAGCGTTGACTAGGATTTGCTAACAATTTACCGAGGCTTCCTCTCTGTGCCCTTGGGCCGATTTTAAGTACTCGATGGCAAATCATGTGAAAAGAGATGCGTGGCGATATCTTTTTACAAAACACACGTGTCGCTATGAAAGAATAAACAGAACTAATTGTTAGAATCGACTTTTTAACTCGTCAAAAATAATCTGTTTCTCTTTCGAATAATGCAGAGCATTCCATCTATATTATTTAAACGCGTTTCGACAAGTCTTCTTTTTACTTTTGCAAACACGCGCTTATCGCACGTCAGATTCATCCCTTCCAGAGCATTCCACCTTATATCTCAATGTCATAAAAAAGAATAAATTTTTGAACAAATTCGAACACAGTCAAAAATATATTTTGAGAGAGCAACGCACACATGTGCAAAAACGTTTATAAATTTTCTTGTGTTGGTTGAGCTATTATTCTCCTTAAATACTCAACGTTAAAAAGATCTATTTGACTTTTTTCACGCATAATTCGATACAGGCAATGCGGTGTCTTAACAACGAATCGCGAAGTGGAGCTCAGATTTCGATAACAGCGTGCTTTCAGCGAAGGAAGAGTTTTCTTTTTACGTGGAAAAATTCCCGTTGTTCCGAACGACATTACACTTTGCACGCCGCATGATCGCGCAAATGTGTAATAAAACTATATTCGATTTACCCGATGAAACTAATCTACCGGATTTCAATTACTTACTCGATATATAGGCACTGAACTAGGGAGATCTGCGCCGTGAAAAATAAATATACTAACAGCTACCTGTGCTACCTATTTAACAGAGGTAGTAGCAATGCAGTTGACACTCTCCTAGTTGTGACCGTCTTGCGTTTCGTACGATGAAAAGTATCACCGGACATATGTATCTCGCAACTAGTTATGACGTTCATATCACATTAATCTCGATAATTTCCGTCGAATGATTCTCGCACGAGAATGAGGGATCTGCATGTAAAAATGCCGCTGTGCGTAAAAATAGTGCGTAGCTAGTTCTTTCAGGGATCTCACAAGTGTATTCCTTTCACGTAATGCTTTCGCGACTTAATATTGATTCAAGAGGAACAATATAACACTATATCTACTTAGACTCACGAAACATCATCATTGCGACGATGGCAAGTTGACCGATTACTTATTAATTAATCTAACTAGTCTTCAATCACGTGGGAAAATTAATTTTTTTGCAGAGAGGATCTCCTGCCGAAATGGGCCAGGGGCTTACAGGTGATCTCTGCTGGTTTTATGGAAACAACATGCGGATTTATAAATCAACGGAAGCACTCGCACCGCGCGGTCTTTCGCAAGATGACACACCTTCTCGCGGACTTATACGCGTGACATTCTTATTTACGACTTTCCCCCTCCTTCCCCCCCCGAGAAATGCTGCGTGTAACGGTACGTATCGTGACGTACTTGCTCCGCCGCTATTTCCTTATCCTTAACCCTTATGAGAGAGAAAGAGAGAGACAAACGGATGTGTTTCTGTTTCTCTCATCGTGGTAATTAAAATTCAAAAAAATTCGATCGTAGCAATTAATAATTATCGACTTTTTGTAGCTGAAGAATTTTATCACTGACACTCAACTGCCACTTTATGGAAAAGAAGAAGTTGCTTGAGTATAAGAGCTAAAACAGGTATCTGAGAGATCTCGCTGCTATTTCGGCTGCCTGAGCGGTTCTTGGGGGAACCACGGCGCGCGTCCCCCGAGAATTCGTCGGCGATCATCAGGCGATCGTGTTGTTGTCCAGCTCGGCGAACTCGCGCGTCACCTTACAGACGTAGTAGAGACGCTCGTAGAGGTCCGGGGTGCAGCCGAGGTCACGCAGGTCGTTCAGCCAATAAGAGGACGCGTGTCGGCCGGTGTCGATGTAAGTGATCAGGTAGCCCCTTCCTCCCGCGGACTCCTGCGACACCACCATCTTCGTGTGGTCCACGAAGAAGTTCACTTGCAGGAGCGGTACCGTTAGCTCCATCACGATGGCCTTGTCCGTACGCAGCCACCTTCTCATTCGCGGCACGCAAGAGTTTTTCGACTGTCTCGGCGGCGCGCGGTATTTTTTCAGCTCACCACCTACATGGCACACATTAACGCGAGATTACGTTAACGTTTTTGCTCGTTAGTCTTGGGCCGCGCCGCTATAATAGCCTGATACAAGAAGTTATGCTACGTTCTCGTTGTGATGTTTTGCACTTGGAAGACAAAAGTATTCGAGCTATAACCGAGCCTCGCGTCTCTTCCGTTTAAAGAAATGATAGCTTTAGTATCATAATAAATTATGATTACATATGAAAACAAAATATAATCAGACTCACCTTCTGTCAAGAAATCGTCCATATATTCGGTAAAATGACGAAGTAACTCGAGCTTTTTTTGCAGCGGCGCTGGCACGTCCCTCTCCCGGTGATATCGCGTCACCTCGTCGTCGGTCGTCATATATTCCACTCTTCTGTATTAATATTACAAATTTAATAAGAAAATTTGCTGAACAAAATTATATGATCGATGCTCGTTGATTTCTCTCGATATTTACCTTCTATCGTGAGTGTAGCTGATTTTCGTGTTGTCGTTGAAGAGAACGCCAACCGACCTGTCGGAGAGTTGGAAGCCTAGCCCGTACTTGTTCGAATAATCGATCCACTTGGTGACGAAGAGCGGTACGATGTCCTCTACGGTCGGTGGATTGCACGCGTTATTCCGCTTCATCTCCGGCACGCACGCCTCTAATGCGCGATGCATTTGCACGCTTTGCGCCACGAAGCCGGACTTTTTGTGATCCGGGCAAAGCACGCTGCTGAGTCGTTGCCGGAATCGCGGCAGTTTGGGCAATTTCCTGACGAGCCAGCTGGAGACCTTGGATTCCTTCTGCAGGCTCTTGTGCGAGCGGTTCAGCACTTGCTGCGACTGCTGTTGCGTCTGCTGAGTCTGAATCGACTGTTGCTGGTAGCGCAACGACGCGTCGGGGTAAACGAGGCTCTGCTGCCATATCTGAAATTTCATGGGTTTCGTAAAAACCTGCCAATCAGACCAATCAGACCTGTCAAAAATCTTCCAGAATCATCGAGTCGCTCACCTGTGCCTTAACTTCCGCATTCCTGGCGACTGTGGACACCGAGGACGGCGATGAGGGTGGCTCGATGATCGATGCCGGTGGCATTTGGTAGCAGCAAGTGTGGGGTAAAGACGCAGGCACGTATTCCTTGGTGAGATAGGCATGTTCCTTTACCCTCTCCAAGCTCGGGCGTAGCTCGGGATTGGATTGCAACAGCCATCTGATCAAGTCTTGACCGCTTTTACTCGCGATACTGTCGTCGACCTCGCGATAATGATTGTTGCAGATCCTGGCGTAAGTCTCCTTGAGCGTAGCCGTGTCGAAGGGTGGTTGCCCTACCAGCAGGGCGTACAATATGCAGCCCAGCGCCCAAACATCCGCCTCGTAACTGTACGCTTGCTTGTACAGAACTTCCGGAGCGATGTAGTTTGGTGTGCCGCATATCGTCCTGTAGATACAAATTAACTACATGCTATAACGTTTTGTCGACGTTGCTAGTTGCTTGTGTTTAGACAAGCGCGTCCCTCAGGCCCTAACAATCGTCTCGCTGGAGCGCCGGAAAAGGGATCTCCGGTGTTTGTATGTTTTCGAGGAGAATAGCTAGGGCGTCGTTACAAAGATAACAAAAAGGGATTGTGAGATTTCATCCGCATCCAATTATTTATGTCTTCAACTAGATCATTTCACGTTGTATTTCTTGCTTTTTACAAACTTTGTGGTAATTTATATTTACAAATTAAACAAGTAAAATTCTTCATGTGAAGGAGGAACATGTTTATTATGTCACAAACTATATATTGGATCTTACGACTTACACTCGTCTGCGCTGGCCATCGGGCCTCGTCGCCAGCCCGAAGTCACCGATCTTGACGATCATCCGGTCCGATAGGAACATGTTACCCGGCTTCAGGTCCCGGTGAACAACTTTCTGCGAGTGGATATACGCGACGCCGGTCACCATTTGCTTCATGTAGTAACGCGCTTCCGGTTCCGTGACTTTGCCACGGTACTTCAGCACGTGCATCAAGCTCTAGCGGAGAAGAAGAAAAGATGGTATTTTTTTTTATATCCGGGCAGCTTACTACTTCGCGCATTCAGTGACGTGCAGAAAGTCGCCTGACGGAAGAATATCACGATAAAACGTAGCGAGAGCTATTATATGGTTTTTTATTTGCTTATTCACGCTCTTTATTTATATTTTTACATTTTCTTTGTGTGTCGATCTTTATAATCTTTGCAGATGATACAATGAACTGACATAAACGTAAAATTACGAAACTCGTGGTAAAATTTCACGTAAGTAACTATATATATTGAAGGAGATTGTGTAATGGCTACCTATAGTTCCTTTAAAAAGAGAGCAAATAATCGGAAAGAAAGCGTTTCCTGTCAGGAAGGTAGTCTAGTCATCTCGAATGCATGGAATATACGTGTATCTTTTGAAGGTTGATGGGCCGTTTTATGTTGTTCCGTAGGATACGTGCATATTACTTTATTTTGAAGGAATTGTCTTATCTGCGATCCGATGGAAACACACAGTTTCGAGAAAGCGCGTCTATATTTTTCTTGCCACTCACGATAAACTCGCTAACTTGTGGCCGACGTTAAGTCTTTAAAACGCATACTTTCGGCGAAATGAGATGACTTTACGAGGCTATTTTACGCAAACGCGACAAGGAAACGTCAAAAAACTTTTCCCGTTAAACATTTACGAGAAGTGAAATATTTTTTTTTTACGAGTTTCTCGAAACTGTGAGTTGCTTTCAACGCGTCTCTTTATTACGCGCTTTCGCTACAGATTAACGTTTAAGATTTAACGTTTTTAAGGAATTTGTGATAGAGATTTTTTGATCATTTAAGTCGCTAATCAAGCAATCCTTTCGTGATCGAGCAGCGGACGGAGATAAGACTCGCGTTTGCGAAGGCGATTGAGCGGGAGAGCGAGGATAATCAAACGATTAGTGGATGCTTCGTCGCATCCTATAACGGTACAAACAGGTCGGCAGATCAACCATGAAGAGTGCAAGTGCCGCTCTCTTTCCGGCGAGATGGAAATACGCGGCCGATTGCTGATCGCGGGCCGTTCGTAGACAGATACGATGGATCCATAATTGTTTCTCGGGCAAGGCGTGCAGAATGACTTCGACACGTCGGTTTAAGTCGCGCGCAGGTGTTGCCCGGCGGAATAGAGATAGGCTGGAACTTGGAAAACGACTTTACGAGGGGAATGACGGACAAAGATGTTAAAGATGCGCAAGCACAGAACGAGAGATAAAATGAGGGAACAGCCGCTCTTTATCGCTGCTCCAGCTGTCAATATCTGTCGACGGTTTTTAAATAATTTACGAGACAACGGCCGATGCTCGGCCGTCTCGAGTTTTCATCGGTATGCACGCTGGTCATAAATGTGGAAAGGTAGGGTTGCGAAATTTTTCTCGCAAATGTGCAGAACGCGTGGTAGGGAACAATAAACTGGTAAGGCAAGTAGGAGACACACGATACCTTTCGTGGGCAGGCCTCTAGGAGCATGTACACGTTGAGATTGTCCTCGAAGTAGTGATGCATCTGGACGACGTTCACGTGATTCAGCTCTTTGTGGATCATGATCTCACGCGCGATCTGCGAATGGCGTAAACGCGCGTTATTCAGCGAAACAAATATGGATGCGTGCGTTTTTCGCCAAACGAGCGTATACGCACCTTCTGCATATGGATTCTCTGCATCCGATTCTTCGGGATGATCTTGCACGCGTACTGATTTCCGTTGCTAACATCAGTCATTAGGTAGACCCTCGCAAAACCACCCTAAAAAATAAAAAATTAACTGTTGATAAATAATGGCGTTAAAAGGGGACCAGCTATATTCTCGCGATGAGCACACGACTCTCGAAAAAATTGCGCAAACGACACAACGTGATTCATCTCCCGCGGAAAAGGACAAGAACCGCGTTCTTCTTCCGCGCCGAGTCCTAGAAATCTCAAACTAGATCCCAGGAATTTCTCCTCGATCATCCGTCAATGGTTTCAGTGAAAGGATCTCTCCGCGGCCGCTTTCGGTCTTAAAGTAATCTTCTGAAATTATCGTTTATTGCCTGCGCGCAGTCGAAGGAATGGAAGAAGAAAGTGAAGGGAATTTCTTTTTACGGGACGCCATTCTTCGCGGCTTTTGACAATTATGAGAGCCTTCCAAACAGCATGGCGCGAATGTAACACGGATCGCAAACGTATCGCGATAATCCGGGAGAGACGTATCGTATCGTCTGCCAAATGATGATGTTTTCAATCTTACAACGCTTTAAGTATGAGATTTATCGTTGCAAATCGATATGGGTGCGTTCACCCTATCCCCTCTTCGCTCCCTATTGAGATCATCCCCCAAACAATGCGCCCACGAAAGAATCGTAAATTCGCAGCGGCTCCGTTTTCCAAAATAGCTCGTCACTGCATGGCGCGAGAACAAACGAGAAATACCGTCTCGCGATCGCGATGGGCCCATTGCCAGAATAATTTGCGCGAAAATATCCCAAACGAGTTACGAGACGTCGCGCGTAACGCGTCGCGACGACAGTGTCACGCAATTGGAATTATCTCGCATTCGTATTCCCGTATTTATTCTTCAAATGTTGGTCCCATATACGCCGCACGCGATCTTTGTATATTCAGGCAAGACCCGGGATAAAAATGGAGCAGAGCTAAACGCGTGGCCTAGACGAGCGCTTTTCGTGTCGGCCGACGTGACCCAGGCAGGCACTCCTCGTTCCCTCGTCCTTGCCATATTTCGGCGATAATCCACCGCGTGTATACGTGTATATCCGGTGCGGAACGAGCATACGGCACGCCGCGCCGGGAGACGGGAGTTCGCCCCTCCGTACGCATACGATAAACGAAGCGGTTCGTTTATCTTTAAATACCACCGGCGACGACTAAAAATATATCCCCGCACGCGTGCATGCGCTTTGTGCACGCGTGGTTAAATGGACCGTTGACAAAAGCTCCTCGAGCCTTGTCCCCGTTTTGCGCGTTTCGCTCCTCGGGATCGGGACTGCGCGTACGCATCTCGTCGGAATTAGCGCAGCTCGGCGCGGCGCGGCGTAGCGCGGGGGGAACTATTTCCAATCATTATTTGCATATTCTTTTCTCGGTGAAGAGTAATCGAGTCTTTCTTCGCGACCTTCTTTACATTGCAATGCTGGAGAACCGTTCGATTCTGACGAAGAGACACCCGCGATCCTCCCTCTTCCTCCCTTCTGTTAGACATTCAGAGCGTTCACGAAATGAAATAATTAATTGACAATAGACAATATGATTCGGCGGAGGGGGAGTCGATTAATATGCATACGTCATTTTCTCGATACGCTGGTGATCTGGGGTGCGTCGCCGCGGCCGTCACGCGAAAGACAGCGATCCGTTAACTTTGTTTGATTTCCTTGGCGGTCAGCTTGTCAAGAGCCCCGACCATCACGTCGCATCTCGCGCGTTCGTTTAGCGTGTCTCGCTGGCCGTCTCGGGGACGCCGAAACGAGCCCTCGGGCCCTTCTCGGACGCTCCTCGCGACGTCCCGCGAGCTCCGTGAGCGCGACGGAGAAAACGAGCGAGCGCCGCACCGACCGGTTTTCGCGCGGCATGCAGTGCGTCATCGATTCGATTCCAGAGAAATAATCCCATTCACGCGCCATTCACTCCTCGCAATCGTCGTAGCATAATGGCATTGCGCTCGCGCGATTTCAAACGTGCGCTCAGCAGACCTCACCGACCGGCGCGGCGTCCGTCGCGGAATTTCCCGTCCGAGACGCGAAGCGATCGAGAGGAGCGCGAGGCGGCCGAGGTATCTCGACGATAAACGCTCGCGGCTACGCGAATCGCTTTGTTCGCGTGGACAGTCGATTTCTCGTTGCACGAAAGTCGACGGAAAAAATCGGGACTTTCCTCGCCAATTGGAACGCGAACAAAGGGGAGAATGAATTGATTTATCTAGGACGAGAAACGAGCGCTCGCGCCGCATTAGTCGCTCGTGTCCGCTCGTAAACGGTGCGTCTAAATTTGGAAAAGCACACACACGTCCCTTTTCTTTTCCCAAATGTTCTTAACGAGGCCCTGACCTTTCGTTAATCTTTCCGGCTTGCTTATCAGCCGTAACGGTGACGGGCGTCTCTTGCCTCGACGATCGATGCGCTTCATCATTCTTCCAAGCCGAGTATATGCGCGACGTCAGTCACATCCGGCAACGATAATCGTTTTACCATCGCAAAGCGACTGCTAAGCCACGATGTTGCACAGCGAGCTGTTCTATTCCGATAGGCTGAAATATTTCCCCGACGAAACGGGGTTTTAGTAGACCAGGAAGGAAAGGGAGGGGGTTGATTTTTTGGGTTCAAATTAAGCACGTGCACATGAAACCGCCTCGACGAGTTTTCAGCACGCCCACATTGCTCGAATAGCACTAATTCGACGTGGCAATTCGCGACGATAACAGCTCCCTTAACCCCAGCTTTCGAAGTTACGTCAGAAGCATTTTAATGCTAGAAAATGTAATAGTCAATTCGAGAACCGCGCATGATATGTTCCTTCCGCTACTTTGCGTAACGAGGGCAAGTTTCTAAAACGGACTCGTCTTGAGTTTTTCGTACCTGATGCACATTATACAACATAGACACGTCATCAAGAATAATTAAATTTTAATTGCAGCCATATGCAGTGTTTTAGACTCGTCCTCCCTTTTAAATGTCTTGTGATACTTAATTATAAATACTGTTATCTCATAGTGAAATGTTATATTTGTCTGATTTAATGTAAAAAGTCATTATACTTTATATTAAATTAAACAGAAAAAAACTTTCACGCGTATTCACTATAACGACAAGTAATGGTGAAATAAAGACTAATGCATTATGCATCAGCAACGCTAAAGCGTATCGATCAAACAAGATTTAACCACATAACAATCACCCGGAATAATATTTGCAAATCAAATCGTTTCTAATGGGCAGCGAGAATAAGCAAAGATAGAAAAGTTACCTACGTCTTATCGGAGAGTTGAACGCTTGAATAAAATATATTATATTTATATCTTTGTTCGAAAAAAATGGGTTACTCGGATTATCGACTAAATAGCAAGCTGGTGGAATGCGGGGGAAGGAGGAAGAGTACGTAAAACGATCAACCTTTCAGCATTTAACACGGGTCTTTGGAAAATGCACGTGCATAGAAAGGTACAAAAAACTAGAACGGGGAAAAACCGTTTTGCACCACCTGCGAGATCCCGATGCTTTGTGAGGAGTAATCATTGTTCGGCGTATGTAGACAGGAAAGGCTACCTGCGACCTACAGAGGTTTCCCGAGGCACACGTGGACGATGGGGTCTGTGTGTGCATTCTATAAATTCTCTCGCTAAATCGAGAACCCTGAAGAAGCTCTCTCGCCGGGGTACTCCGTATTGACCGTCGTAAATTTCAAAAGCCAAAGGTCGGGAAAATAAAGCGCGACGAGGTAGCCTTAGATCCCAGCTGATCCCTCGAGTTTCGTCACCTTTTTCATCCGCTACGCGAAATTCAAACAATTCGTATAAACAGCCATTCATATATGTATTTATACGTAGATCGTGGATAAACTAAAGTCTGTAAAAGGAAAAGTATAACGTGTCGTGCGCGCGATAATGATAATCCCGATATCGTTGCTGGCCATGTGTTTTTCGCGCGACTTACGATTAGTGACCGCTAGTTGCATAAAGAATTCGCGTGAAAAACCGATAAACTCGCTCGAGAGTAAAATTGATTTAGTTCTCGCGGACGCCACGGAAAGATCATCAAACGCACCCGCCGTTGCAGGAAACTTGTGTATCTTCTTGGAAACACTCTGTTTATGTCTTTTAGCAGTGGGTGGTAACGCGTGTAGTAAGATATCACGGCCTGCTCTTAATTGCCGCGGCCAGATATTTGTATCAGTTACCGCGTTTCGCAATGCGTTCGGACGTTTTCTTCTCGAGGATGATTACTCGCAAATGACACGCCCTGTTTAAAAGGCCGGCCTTTGCCGCTTTATCGGCTGCTTTCTTTCTCTGCGTGCGTCGCGTAAAGTAACGCTTAGATTGGAGAGAAATTAAACGCGATTTCGTGCACCAACGTCGTCCACTTTGGAGCTGAGCTGTTGAAGCGATTCGCATTACGATGACGCCTCTCTTATGTCCTCGCGAGTGGAATTAGCCACGTACTTAAGCTGCGCACGTAAGTGCAACAGATGCAGCGCGATATAAATAAAGGGTAGGAAATGCGCGCGAGATTGGTTTATCGATAGACATTTTTATCGCAAAGCATAGTCTATGTGCATATATGTATATGTATATGCACGTATACAAATATATACATATATATGTTCTTCGCATTTTTCCAATCAACTTGTTTTGATATAATATCGCGCGATAAAGCGCGAAAGAATTTACTATTACGCAAGGAACTACAGCTAAAATTTATGTTTATCATGAGAGCGAAAGTTTAATATGACTATAATACGACAGACTTTATTTCCGGTCAATAGTGAAACGTGCTGTTTTTGCCGTTAAATCCCGGAATACGTGGTAGCCGATGATGAAATCGCGTGGATAATCGTGTGTTATACTTTGTACCAGCGAACGATCTCGCGAAGCTAAAAAAGCGAGACGATCCAGAATGAGAAGACGGAGAGACGGAGAGAAAGAGACGGGAGAGGAAGAGGCCCATCCGTTGAGCTCATCCTCGCGGTTGCACCGACACGCAACCACGAGCCAATCAGTGAAAGGCAGAGATGAGATGTCATTGACTTGTGTGTATGTGCGCGAAGGGCGCACGTTGCGTGCCTATTAGAAAGACGCGTAATGCGTGTGCTTTGGAAGCCAAACGCGTAGATAAGCGACGGTGCCGGGTGCCCCGCGCGCGCACTGTAATATTCGTCACGACGCTCGCGCTCGTGGAAAAACTGTAGCTTCGCGCGGCCCTTCTGCCTTCTGTCGCATTCTTCACGGTTCAAGAATTTCGCGAGGCGAATAGAATCGTCACTCGTTACTTCTCACGATCCGCACTGGAACGGAACGATCGTCTCCGCGACAGAAGTAAGTTATACGCTTCAAGCATCGGCGAACTTTTATCGCTGCGGCCGGACGGAAAGGCTTGAGGCTTCGATAAATCTGACCGCGGTTGAATGCAACGTTGAAACGTACTCCTCTCTCTCGTATAAAGGATATTTGAAAGACCGAAAATCCGATCCTCGGCCCTCGCTTTCCACCGTCTTGCTCCGAGGAGAGTTAATAAATACCGGGGTTGTAAGAGATCTTCCCGACACGATGTCCGTTGCTATCGCGCGGCTAGAATCAAAACCGGACGCGTAAGTTCTTCATCGCTCGCGGGCTAACATTGTTCATGAGAAACGAGAGACAACGCGCAGATGAACCTACGAGATGAGCGTACGGGAGAGGAAGGACATATAGATGAGAGAAGTATCCGTGGCGTAAGTAGCGGCGGTATAGATAAACTCCCGCGTGTGTTAGCTCTTCGTCTCTAAACTGCAGGGCGAAGAAAGGTGCCATGGTAATGGTAACCGGTCGTGAATGATCGTGGCAACGACGTTGCACAATAAAAAGCGTTCGCACCTTCAACACGTTCGAAAGAAATCGCTCGTACGACTCGCTCGTCCGCGTAAACGCCCATCCGATGTATTTGATCAACGGCGGCTATAATGGACCATTACTAGCGCTTCAATGTTGACGCTAGTACCGTTTATAACCGTTTATACCGCTCGTCTGTTTGTGATTTATAGTAAACATGTAGTCAGTGTCTTCTCGTACGCTAATAAATTCTCTCTTAATTCTTAATAAAAAATAATAAAGTGAGAAATATTGATAAAAAAATATTGTACATATAATATATTGTGACAAACGCAGAAGAAAATCGTTGACGAAGCTTCGTCATAGCTCCCCATATGCTTTTTGCGGCGACTGCACGGATGATGGGGAGAACTACCTGCACGCGCCTCCGCACAATCCAAGGTGCAAACGTAGAAACCGGCAACCGGTTGCGAATAATCGAGATAGCGCCGAAGCGGGAGCCCTCGATGGAATACGGAAATATCAGAGGTAAGTTTTGATAAAGTATCGGCTGCGGCGTGCATAACGGAAAGCCCGATTTCTAACACAAGATACAACCCGCGCGCGCGGGGTAACGCCCGAACGACCGGGTGCGAATAATAATCGGAATGACGAAACGACGACCGGTTTTCTCGGGAGCAAGAGGATACACACGGTTTGTGAGACTGCATCCTCTGAAATTATCCGCCGGCGTTGGAGGCCTCGCGCTCACGCGCGCGCGAGCTGCTAGCCTTTCATGGATCGCGATCGATCTCGTCGCGTGGACGTGAAATATTTCTTCTCGTCGATCGGATAACTGTCGACTTGTTTTCGGGGCTACAATTTAACATCGCTGAGTGACATCTGCGGAAGTGATCTCCGACGTTGTCGAGGCCGAGGTAAGTCGAGTAGGATGCGACGTATTTGTTTAATACAAATCGTCGATCGGTAACGCGACCGGTCCGTTTGAGTTGTAAGAGTTGTAGGTCGAGATCACCCAAACGGCATGCTCCGAAATGACGATCGGTGCCGCACAAGACGTAGCCTCTTGTGTGGACCGATCGATCGTCCACACAAGGTGAAATATTTCCCGTACATATCCTTCGCGATCACGAGCTAACGATCCGTTTGATTTGTGACGCAAAATCATTTCACATCTCGAGGGACACGTCACTGCGAGCTGCGAGATTGGTGTCACCGGGAGAATTTCTCTCTCTTCGCAGCTCGGGCTAGAGGGTTTCCCATGGATTGGCTGGATCGATCGCGAGTCTCGTGAACGCACGATATTTCCTGCACGAACGACAAACCGATAGCGGGTCGATTCGCATCGGTGCGTCGCGGCCGCCGATAGGCTTGGCGTTTTCCGCGTCCGCGTAAAACTAAGTACCGTGAAGATCGAGGAGTCGCGATTAACGGAGATTGGACGAGATCGTGCCGAGCACGGGTCAAGTTCGAAGCAATGAGATCGATGTAACGAGAGACCGCCTCGGGGTGTGTCCCGGGTGTGTTGGCCGAATGGAGTTTACTCGGTGTAATGATAATCAGATAACTTGGACTTCCTGCTTCGGGCGATGCCAAGTACGTTCCAGGACGTGTATATCTGACAATGTGACGACATCCTTTTCGATTAGAGATTCGAATAAAAAATTCATTTTATCCGCCCTGTAATTTATTCGCTCTTCTTTCATTTCCGAAATTCGTCCGACTTCTAGGAAGAGCACTTTAAACGTAATATGAATAAAAGATACGTTGCATCTCACACATAAGTCGAGTAATATGGGCTGCTACATTACAAAATAGCATTAAAAGGTAAAGCAAACCGCCTTATGAATAAGAAATGAATTCAGTGGATAATAAATTTCGGTTGTCAGCGATCTATAGGAGTCACCCGCAATACTGACATAGCATGTTATCATTAAAGCATCGTTAATGGAAGATGTGTTAGATTAATGGATACATTAATGAACGATAGTTCACTGTAACTGGCTATTTGTAACTGTTGCACGCATCCCTAACACGTACTAACAGTTTCCGATGTCTACTATTAGAACCGTTAGCCAGGGGTTGCCATTCGTTTCGCATTGTCGTCGACGACTCGAAAACGACGGTGACGCATTGTATATTTTCAGATCCAGAAGAAACGCGCTTTCATCATATTACTCAAACTAAAACAAAGCGCCCCGCGCGTAGAACACTCGACCTTGTCGACGAAGTCGTTGATCTTAGGCTACCGTCGATGTATTATGCATGACGCAGAGTCAATGACTCGACCGGACGCATCTTCGGGAGAAGAGGACGCGGTTTTCGTCGATAGAGCCGGGTGAGACTTTAAACGTCTTATTTTTATTCCGTCCACGTACGAACCGTGCTACACATTACATGCGGTCCTCAAACCGTCGCGGTCGCCACGTCGCGCGAGTTCCACGGTTGCATCACGATGCGTCACGAAAAGAAGAGAGAAGAAAGAGAGAGAATGCGAGAACCACCCTCTCTCTCTGAAGATTTTACAATTCAAGATATCGCGTGGAACTTACGCCTCGCCGGCAAAAAACGTTTTATCTCGAAACAAACACGGGACGCGTCTGAGGGGCCCGATATCCCGTTCGCGCACTGCGCAGGATAATCCCGGGCGGAAGCGGCGAACTCCGAGATGTACTTTCGGCCCCACGTTTTCGGAGAATTTGCGGTCTAATCTGAGCGTTTCGGATAATATTCCCGGAGCTCAGAGAAAGAGCCTCTTTCTTGGATCATCGTTTCTCGCCGAAGTCGTCGTCGACGTCGCCCGCGGTACATCTCCGTCAGAATTCCCGGTATGCGAAAATGAGCGTCGTGGTGTGTGACTCACCGCCCGCGCTCCACTTCTGCGGGGCTGCGCCCACGTTTCTATGTAATGAAAAATTTTAATCCCGCGAGTCGCGATTCCGAGCGAGTTTTTCCCCCGGTCTATTCGACCCGACACAGCCGACACCGGAATCGCGACTCATCTCGCATTAACTCGGTCATGCGTTATTTACTCCAGGAAGCGCCCAGGCCCCCGAGTTGATTGTGCGAAAATTAAATCACTCGGGTAACGTCCTACCTCTACATGCGATCGCGCCGCCGCGCCGCGCCGGAGCAAGATTTAATCCCGCGGATTTTGCATAACGATGATTTATACCGTCATTAAGAAGAACGCGTGCGATAGAAAATTAGAATATAATAGCGACGTATCGAGTGAAAAAATGTACGAATACGTGCTGCCGGATAATCACGTCCGCATCTCGCATAGTCGCATCTCCGATCGATTCGACGCGACGCGACGCGACGATCGGCTTCTCCTTCCCTTCGCACGTTCGTCTCCCTCTGTCTCTCGGGTGAGCGGTAATCAGCCGCAGCTGACGTCGCTTTACGCCGGCAAAACAATAAGGATTGTACGGCGCGGCCACGCGCGCCTACTGATTTACTGTCGGTTGACAGGTTTTAAAGAGCATCGTAAACGGCGGGCGCCCGCGTCCGCGCGCGAGCGCTGCTTACACAAAACAGTATCAAAAGGCGAGGAAGGTCAACAGCTCTAAACGAGCCGCAACCCCGCGATTCCCACGTACTCGTCGCGGGACGCGGCATTCCTCGCCGCGGAAAACGGGACCTCGACAATGTGCGCGGCGCGCGACGCGAGCCAACGACCAACGACAGGCCAACGACAGGTGTGCGCTCTGGTGCGCTCACTCGTCGCCCCGAGTCGCGATGCTGTGGGGGAATTTATAAATACTCGTTACTTAAATCTTCGCACGTTGTCAGCGGTAAACAATGTAAATAAAACGACTCGCAGAAATTCGCGCGCGCGCGCACGCACGTACCTTTCCCAAGAACTGTCCCTTGTAGTAGGCGTTCCCCTGCACGGGATCGACGACGTAGTCGCTCTCCTGCTCGGCGGAGCTGTTCCAGGAGGAGGACGTGGAGGGGCCCGGTTTCACGACGCCGGTCGTCCTCGGCAACGAGACTGGCGCGCTGCCGAAGCGGCCGCCGTTCGTCGTCGAGGTGACGTTGCTGCCCGTGGTGGTGACGACGTTACTGGCCGACGTCGAGATGTCCTGAGTCGTCGCCGGGTTGTTGTCGCCCCTCGAGGTCGACGGGTGCGCCGAGGAAGTCGCGTAGACGAGCGTGGAGGTCGGCGTGGCGGTTCGAGCCGCCTCCTCCTCGTTCCGGAACACCGACACCGACACCGGCACCGCCGCGCCGTTGCCGACGCCGATGTCCTTGAGGAGGTCCGAGCGGACGGCCGCGGCGGGGTAGACGACCTGCCTCGAAGACAGCTCGACCTCCGAGGGTAGAGACGTGCCGTGCCTGCGGCTCCTTCGACGCACTAGGCTCTGCAGAGATGCGGAGCCCTTGGAGAAGCCCGGACGCGGCCGCCCATCCGGCACCGACCTGGTGCTGCCGGTTCCGGTTCCGGCCGAGTCGAGTCTCCGCTTCGTGCACTCCGGCTCCGAGACGGTGCGGATGGTCTCGTCGAATTCCTCGCGGTATCTCGCGACGTGACAGGTCGCCGCGACCTCGGCGGAGCGTAGCTCGACTCCGCCCGTCGTCTCCGACGGCAGGCCGCGGTCGATCATCCTCGGCGGCAACATCTCCGCGACGCGACGGTCGGAATCTTACAGAGTCACTGCTTCGCTCGAGCTTCCTCCCGCCTCGTGCTCGTCATCGACTTGACGAAAGAGCGTCGACGACTGCGGTCCGTAGGCTTCGCGGTAGGGATTTACATCTCGGAGCTCGGTGCCCACGGTGGAACGTCGTCGACGATCGCGGCGCGTCGCAGCTTCTTCGGGGACAGTCGCGAGATCTCGCAGCTAGGGGGGTGCTCGGGGTCGTCATATCTAGTTCGACGGGACGATACGGACGACCGCAGAGCGATTCCAAGCTTCTTCGGACGTCATCGACGTCACGACGCGACGCGTCGAATCGACACGCGCGTCCTCGGTTCAGATCTAATAATCCGTATTAGGAGGATGACCGCGAAACTCGCGGGGCCGGATATCGACGTCTAGCACTCTAGCGTTCACCCGCGACAACGGAAACCACGTAACGCGCGCTGCCGTTGGACGACTCGACAGATTCGTTTCCTATTGTCGCTCCCCCCGAGTCCACCGTTACCAAGGTTGACATGTCACGTTTGTTTTTCGGAGAGAGACGGGCCGTTCTACCCCCAGCGAGCGCCGCGACGCACGTGCATCTCCGTGCCGGGGTCGCTCGATAGCTCGTAAGCTTGCCTCCGCCCCCGCCCCTCCGGATGTGAGATGCACGTCCAGCACGTCGAGGTCCCGCCACGCACTATCGAACCTTCCACCGGGAAACGATGCTGTCCGCCTCGCGACAACCCGAGAAGACCTTCCACGATCACGAGAAGTCTTTCGTCACGCTCCTTCACAAGTTTCTTTTTTTTTTTTTTTTTTTTAACACGACGGCGAGCCCCCACGAGATGCTTCCACGATCCAGAACACTCCGGTGGTTTCTCTGTATCCTCTCGCGAGCTCCCTCGACGACACACGAACCCGTTCGCGACGCTTTCGCCAGCTCGTCGCCTCGTCGCCTCGTCGCCTCGTCCTCGACTCGTACGAGTCCGCTCGCCACTGTTCGCCGCTGCGCCGACCCGACGACCGACACCCTCTGCCTCCGCCTCATCTGCCCCCACCGTGGACAAAGTCAGGGGCGTACGACCGTATCGAGGGAAGAATCGCGGTGACGACGACGCGAAGGGGGTCGTCCTGCCTGCGGAGGATCTCTTTCTCCACCGTCGTTCTCGATGCAGAAATCTATTCTAAAGATATCCGCGTTTCGTCGCGTCGGTTTACAGACATCGCGGATAAATAAATTTCCCATGTTTCCCTTTATTTGCGAATTTCAGATGAAACGAAACGCGGAGAGATGAATTAACAATAAGTACTTGACTGCGGAATGTAACGTTAGGTAAGAAAGACGCGCGAGTGACGTTATTTTCTCCCGCGGAGCAGTCGCGATGTTTGCGAAGACGAGGAAGAATGTATGAACGTTGCAAATGCAAGGAGGGCACGTTTATTGAGACCCACGAGTCACCGCGAGTCGCCGGACGCCGCGTGCGATCGGACGAAAGTAGAATGCGCCGCGTGTGCACTTATGCCATGCTCGTGTTCCGTGCTCCCCGAAGTGCTGGGTGTACAGCCGTACAGCGTGGCAAATGCTAAACACCGCTAAGAATTCTGCGGCGCACCGTGAGAAAGCGCATTGTTTCTAGCACAAGTGCGCAGTGCGCACAAAGGAAATAACAGAGATCGGCGTGTAGTTGCGTCTTGTAAAGTCTTGTTGCCTCGCCAACGAGGAGAGAATGCTAAATAGTAAACAGTGTAGTCGAACAACTAGAAAAAACTATTGTCGAAAGGTTCATCGGTGTCCACTGACACGGGGCGGCTGCGGCTGACACGCGTGAAAGTAACGTGGTCCCCAGAAAACTTCTGAAAATCTCTCTCTCTCTCTCTCTCTCTCTCTCTCTCTAAATATATAACCGCGTAAGTACTTGGACAAGTACGATCGAGTCCGTACGTTCGTCGAAAAAACCAAGACACGGACGAAATGCCACTGTGTAAAGTTTGAACGCGTTAACGCCAAGTATCGAATATCTAGGCTCGCGTTATCGCGACACACGGGTGATGAAAGTCGCGGGCGATAAGTTTCGCGGGTGAAAACGCGCGTTTCACGTGGAATCTTGCGTAAGGAGCACGCGCCGGGGTGACGACTGACGAGCACGTGTCGAGCCGCGAGCGTCGGACGTCGGACGTCGGACGTCAACAAGATGGAACGATAAAGCGCGAGTGAGATGTGAGATGTGAGATCGTGGAATAAATCTCCGCGCGCGTTTCTACGTCTCTTCTCGATCGCGAATAGAGATGACTAGCTAGCGAGGCAGGAGAGTGCGGGCGCACGGTGGCGTTTCTTTCACCACACCTGACTTTACTCGAGAATCGAACGTGCGCCTGACGAACTTGGTACGTCCCTGCCTCCACTATTCGCTTCGTTGTCCCCGTGTCCAACCTGCCGTCTCCTTCACGCTCGTTCGCCCCGCGTGCACCGTGCACTTTCTCTTTCCTTCTTCTCTCCCTCGCCTCGTGCCGACGGCGCGGCGGCGCTCCGCCGCCGTCAACCCGTGGAACACGCATCGTTCCGTCATGCGTATTCGGTCATTCACACACGGTGTATACCTGTTCCAACATTTGAGATGCACCAAGTGCGCATCTAAATATAGGCGCGAGAATAGAAAAGGACGACGCGCGACGCGACGGGGGGACACGCTATGCCGGTCGTTTACTTTCGAAACAGCGGTATAGAACGAATCTCGAAAATGAATCGTTAATCATTCGCGCGTCCAGAAGACAACGATTGAGAATTGATGGAGTGTTGAAAGAGCTGACGTATCGCACGATTCGCCGTCGTTGTCGTGGCACGTTAGCGTTAGATCGTGTTACTCGCATCTCGCATCACCCGTTCGAGCGTTATTTGCGATTCAAGTTCACTGAATTGGAAGCAGCCGGCGCGTACTGTCGCTTTTGATGACGTTCCTGTCGTGGAGCCGTCAACTTTTGCGATATTAACTGGGAGAAGGAAGCTACGCGAGCTTTCTAAAACTACAATAAATAAAATTCTATCGACACACGATTTCTTATTTCAACATAAACTTGGATACGTCGCGATAAATATTCGATTAAATTCCCAAGTATGTAGAACAAACGAATGTGAAATAACGCGTCGAAGGCTCGAGGGTCGTTAGTCGTTAGATCTATAATTAGTAATTAGTCGTCGTCACCGTGGGTCGCTCGATAGAGTTCCATTATTTCCGAATTGAAAGGACGGGAAGCCCGGGCGTCGCGTCGGAGCGGGAAAGGACGGCGCGGCGTATCGCTGGAAATAGCATCGCATCGGGCAACGCGTTGTGCGACGCGCGAATGCGACAAGGCGACAAGTGCGGCGAGAGGCGAGATTATGGGGGCGCACCTGGTCGAGCGCTCGGGCCTCGGGCCTCGGGCCTCGGCGGCGACGGCGGCGAGTTCACTTACTAGTTCACCTAGTGACGAGGCAGCGCGACCTGCCGTCGGGTCGCGTACCACTCTCAAGGAGTAGCCGACGTAGCCGTCCCTGCCGTCCTAGAAACGAGACGCAGGACGCGGGCGGCGCGACGCGCGACTGGCCCCTGGCCCCTGGCCGTCTCGTCTCAGCGGAAACTCAGCCCGACGCGTAGTTGACGAACAGCTGGTCGACAGGGATGGACGATGGACGACGTTTCGGAGTAGCGCGTTGCGGCCGTGGCGCTTGAGATCGGCGATCGATGACGTTGCGAAACGTTGCTGCCCTTCGATCGAGAATCGCGGGATCGCCGTGGCACTTTCTGATCCAAAACGGCGCCGCGCTGCAGCAGCGACCGATGGGCAGTCGATAGAGAAGCGATTTCGGAGCCTCCAAACAGCCTATGTCGCGGATGTTTTGCTTCTCGGGCACCTAACCTACTTCACGGACACGAGGCTCGGGCGTCGAGCGATAACCCGCTCTCGGCGTGTGTGAACGCGCGCGCCTGTCCTGGCCACGCGCAATATCGCCGCGCTATCGCCGTGATACGTGATACGATGACTTCATCGCTCGGCGCGGGCACTTCCTCGTTCCTTTGTCAGTACCGCCCGTGACGCCCGCGTGCCCCAAACGTAATCTACGATTCTACGAACACATATTCCGTCGCAGCGACGCGGACGCGGACGCGGCCACGAGGACATCTCTGGAGGCACGACGCGACTCCGGGGTTGATCCTCCTCGATCTCCCGACGCGCGACCCGGCCGCGAAGATGCTCCAGCGACGAGATCGCCGCAGAAGACGTGTTCTCGCTGTGACGTATCGTGGCAATAGCACGCAAGATGAACTCGCTGCTGAAAATGTCCATAATAGGCAACAAGAGGAACCTCCTGGTCCGGGACTCCCTCCAGAAACAGCTCAACACGAGCGTCATGGAGATGCAGAGCGCCCCGGGGGTCGCCGACGACGACGTTGTCGGCATGTGCGACGAGACCATGACCCTCTGCTCCGTCCTCGAAGCTATATTTCTCCACGGCTTGAAGGACAGCCTGCTGAATCGAGTGACCGAAGCTCTCAGCGGCCCCGATTTGGACGCTATGCCGCAGCCAAGCTTCTGGGGTCCGCTCTTGGTGTTTTCGCATCGTCAGATTATAGATCAAATACAGGCGTTGAGTCAAGTCACCACGGAAGTCGGATATTGTCGAGCGTGGATACGTCTGGCGCTCAACGAGGGTCTGTTAGCTAGCTACTTTTGCGCCATAAGGAGGGACACGTCAGCCCTAAAGCCGTACTACACGCGTTCAGCCTATATCAGGGATGTAGACCTCGTGGAAGTCGCGCAGAGATTAATAGAAAACCTAGAGTATGTACGATTCGAGTTAGCTTGCAACAGTAGCCTCTTGAACTTCTGGTCCACCACTCCTCTGCTTATAGCTGGCATCTGGTCCCCCCCAATGAAGTCTTGTCCTGTATTTAGCGCGGTAGATATAGCGAAAACGATAAACAGCGAGTCGACCGATAATTTTGATGAGGTAGAAACTGCAAGTTCCATCGGTAGTTCTATCGGAATAGGATCCTTCACTTCCTCGCAGTCTATGTTTAATAACGTAACGTCTATCACGGAGGACGAGGCGCTGAAAATTATTCTGGCTAAAGAAAAATCTAATAGCGGCGTGCAAGGAAATAATCCCGCTCGACAGTTGTCCAGCACGTTTGTAGACGCTGTAATAAAGAACCCAGAAGAAGAAGAAGAAGAGCGAGAGGTCAGGGAGGTACAACAGATGTCAAATGGCAATGCAGAAAATAAGAATACAGATAATACCGCTGCTGATACGGAGGACCCGTTGTTACAAGATGCTTTGAAAGAAAACCAAGTCGCTAATGATGCCACCGCGGCCACTGTGGGAAATTCATTAATAGGAAAATTAGGATGGTCAACGTCCTTCGAAGATTGCCAATCTTCTTTAACTTCACCTGTGATATCCCACGGATCAGGGGTAGACGTACCTCGTACACCCGGCGATGGTCCTACGTACGATGCGCTCATTCAAAGTTACCAAACGGCTGGAAATAGTACGGTATCAGATTTGAAAGAGTTTCTAAAGAAATATCCAAAGAAAGAAACTGTTGAGGAAGGATCTAATAAGGCTCAGCCGGAGCCAAAGGTACGTTCCCGCGAGCCATATATTTATATAAGATATATTTATAAACTTTAAATCGCACGTTCATTATGATTCAACGATTAATTTTTATATTTCAGGCTGTGGTAAATTTCGATGAGCAGTTAGGTAATATTCCAAGGGAAAAAGGCTTAGATGTGCAAAATTACAGTTGTCTCGATTGTGGTTACGCGATTGGCATGACCTTTTCTAAAGCGCACGTGTGCGCGTACTCGGGCGCGTACTACTGTTCAAAGTGCATGGCGGAGGGGCAATATCTCATACCGTCGCGTATAATTCATAACTGGGACTTGAAACAATACTCCGTTAGCCGAAAAGCCGCTGCGTATCTGGAAGGCAAGCCGGCCCTGATGGATCTAAAGATCTTAAATCCGAGAATCTACATGGCCGTAGATACTATGGCACACGTGCACGCGTTACGGATTCAGTTGAACCTGTTGCGAGCGTATCTATTTACGTGTCGCGAACCCATTATTGAATCTCTGCAGAAGAAGGTTGCGCCGAGAGATTATTTGTACGAACATGTTCACCAATATTCCGTTTCCGACCTTCTCGACATACCCAATGGAATTCTCGCGCAGCAACTGCAAAAGGTTGTTGAATTCGCGAGGAATCATGTAATAACGTGTTGGCTCTGTAGTCAGAAAGGCTTTATATGCGAAGTGTGTAACGACACAAAAGTCATTTATCCTTTTGATATGGAGTCTACATTTCGGGTGAGAAACACCGTTCAACATCACTCTCTTTTTCTTCCTTGACAATATTTCTATATAATATCTAATTTTATGACAAACACGTTATTCTCATTTACAGTGTGGGGCGTGCAACGCCGTATTTCACGCGGATTGTTCAAACGCTAGTAAACCGTGTCCGAAGTGCGAACGCAGACGTAAACGAATGGATATGCCTCTTTTGGATATGGATTGTACAGATCTACCGAACAGCAGTGTATCGTCGTCTCCGATTGATATGAATTAATTGATATTAATGTATATCATTGGTTTGTTAATATTGACAATATTTTATCATGCTTTAATGTTTTTATACAGTATTGTTTGTGTAATTTGCATTCCGGAAAATTAACTCTTTTAAACACGCGATAAGTCGCGATATCTCCAATCTTGTCGCCCGTATATATTTTCTTATGTATCATGTAAATATCTGTATCATGTTGCGCGTAAAGATGTATGGAAGTACATATTTTTTGTCAGTTCTTCAAATACAATAATATATTGTTGCAAACTTATATATTCTGATATGATTAAACAAAGTATACCTTATGAGACTGGCAGCTTTCCACATATGTGCAAAACACATATTATATAATAGAGAAATTTATTATAATTCTATGTACAAAAGTAGTAAAATATATGAAATCATTTATTTACCATCTTATCGCTATTTTACATTTATTATATTTAATACTGTTGCTCTATTTATGTAATTTAATAAATTGACATGCTTTATAAGATTGAATTTACTTGATACGTCTGTACCTTGTGGCACATAGTTTGAAAAGATATTTTAAATATATAAAATTTTTACGCTTATACAATATTGCAACCAACAAACAATTTCTCTCCAGTATGATTTTTATAATAGATATACAATGTAAATCATACGTGTATATAAATATAATAGAATTTTCTTATCTATTCTGTGAGGCACATTCTAATATTTGTTGTGTTAAATGGCCTTACTTGACTCGTTATGGTCATAAGTCGTAAAATTAGAGAGCTCTCTGTATATATTTTTTTTCTTTTCATTAACATTTCCATTTATATATAAAAATATTTATACAGTTATTACATAAAATCCACAAAGATAAAATTATTTTCCAGGTACAGGTATGTAATTAATATGCTTTAAATGTATTTACGAAGCTAACAATAATGGAAATATGAATTATCAGAAATCAGTTGCATGATTAAATCGTGATCGTGATAAAATGGGAAATTGTACCATGTTAATCTTAAAATTGCTCCGTTTCGAACTTGCCGGTCATAAAAAATGCGTTTTTTTTTTTTTTTAAATATTTGGTATACGACTCTAAAATTTGCAATTATGTAAAAAACATTTAGAATTATTGAGAAAAAAAAACTGTTTTGACAGTTAATATTATAAATTGCAATTCCTGATTTATGATATATGCATATATTATATATTATGCTTCATTATAAATATAAATTTCATTGGAGTGTACCTTTCATGTACTTTGTCAAGTAGTATTTATATATTAAAAATAGTCTTTATAATAAAATTATGCTAATAATGTTGAAGCTATTTAGAGTTAATATAAAAGTATATTGTAATGAATGATGGAATTTTCCTACCGATATATATACGCATTTTATGCCGTATTTAACGAGATCGGAGCGTCAGTATAATATATATATATATACAAATAATTATATATTATTATTAATCCTACATTGATACACCGATTACATTGACGATAGCCTAATATCATTTTTGTATATAAAAAGGTGCCAATGTGTAGGATTAAAAATAGTTTAAAATTTTTATCTGGTAAGAAATGTAAATAATACTAATCATTCATACAAATATTTGTACTATCTCCGAGACGGCAAACTTGAAATATTGTTATGCTAATGACAATATTGCAGTTTTGTCGTTCCTACGTTTTGATTCTTAAAGTACTCTAACATGAGTTTAACTCACCAATTTCTATACTGATACGTCCTCCCGAACACGTGGTTAATGCAAGGTCTTAGGAAAATATGCCGAAGGTAAAATGGGTTTGTCGGATAAACCTGCTCGCCTTAATCCGCCCTGCAAGCCAACGCTTGCAGTTTTCGCTTTTGTACCATTCGAGATCACCGCCGGACCATTGTTATTCTCAATTATAGCCGGCGCCGAGGTGGAGGCCGTTGGATTTCCCGATATTTTATTCAACGCGTTGAAACGCTCCATAGGCGTGCTGGTACTCGAAATCAGGGCGCTTTTGTTAAAGGTAGTTAATCCTACCGAACTTTCCGTTACACCGACACCCATCGACCGAGCTGTCGTGCGAGTGGTCTGATTAATATTTGGATTTTGTACGATCGGATTTTTCATCGGTAATCCTGATAATGTACTGGGCTGTATCGTGCTGGGCACGGGCGTGCGTGTTTCATATCGGTTAGGAAATAGTTTATTTGTTCTAGGTAACGTCAGCGGAACGGATGATGGTATCGTAACTGGTGCCGGAGTAGTAGCGCTTTGTAATGGCGATTGATTGTCCGCTAATCTCCGATTCAACCAACTAATTACTGTAAAAGAAAGATGAAAGCATCGTATTAATTTTCTGTAGTCACGAGGCATTTTTAATAACAAAGACAAGACAAAATGAGACGTAGTCTTACCGTTATCATTATTCTTTATGATCTTTTCTTTTTCCTCCACGTGGTGTTGCAATGTTTTTATCTGTTCTTTCAAATTATCTACTTCACTCTTCGCCTCTCTCGCATCTCTGACAAGCCCCTCCATTTTCGTTTCCAATTGGCCAACTTCTTTCTGTTTGCTGTCTAACAATCTTTCCTGTTCGAGCGCTATGCTCGTCCTTAATTTTAATTTGGACTTGGTTGATGCAAGTTCATTTTGTAATTTAGTCAAGATTTCATTGGCTTTTACTAACTCGTCACTTAAACTCCTCAAAGAATTTTGCTTGCGTTGCAACTGACTGTCTCTTTCAGTTAAAAGATCCTCTAAATGCTGCTTTTGTTCTTTACCTGATTTTAGCATTTCTAAATGCTTGTTAATAATTACTGTTTTGTCCTTTAATTCTTGTTCAAGCACAGCTACCTTTGTACGCAAACTGTTAACAGCTTTATCTTTGTCATGGTAATCTACATCTAATTTCGAGTTTTGCTTTTTGAGTAAAGTCAAATCTCGTTCGGCAATATTAAGCTCTTTCTCGAGATTCTGCAGTTGTTTTACTTGCTCTGCGTTTGTAGCTTCTAAAAAGGATTGTTTGTCCTTATACGTCATATTCTGCGTTCGTAATTCAGCAAGTTCCGTGTGCAACTGTTTCACAGTGTCAGCATGCCTCTGTTCAACTTCCATTTTTTCTTTTTCACTTTGCCATTGCCATTCTAGTCGTGCTTGTGCTAGTCTGAAAAATATTAACATACGTATTAATATTTTTCAAATGATGATCCTGATTGATTTCAAGCAAACAAAAAAAGTCTCATTACAATATTACCTATTTATTAATATAAAATTATTAAAATCAATATTATATCAATAATCATTTATATCTTATATACATACCTGTCTTTTTCCATACTTATTTGCTGCGACGAATTAAATTGTATTTGATTTTTCTCAGTTAAATATTTTTGCTCCAAGTGTTCTAATTCCTTTGTTTTCGTTTCGAGTTTGCTTGTTAAATCATTTAATCTAGTTTCTAAACCAATCGCATCCTTACTTTGTTGGGAAATATTTTCTTTCAGGTGCTTAATCTTCATCGCCATGTGTGTTTTCAAAACCGAATCGGTCGCCGGTGATATATTTAAACTCAGGTGGCACAGATGTTTGAAATTATTTGTCTCCACAAGCTTGAAATTCCAATCTCCAGACTCCTCCGCCAATAACATGAGGAATTTTGGCGGAGTCTTTGACAGCTGACTTGTACCCGGAACGTGACATTGCTCCAACAAGCATATCAACTGAGTGGCAAAGTTATCAAAATCAACCAGCAGTCCCTGCTGTGCTTTCAGTACCTTAAAATCATCTTCGGTGATGAATAAGGAGTAGAGAAAACATGGATCGTCGTCGTCAGCCAGCAAAACACACAAACTCTGAAACGAGAGAGTCCATAAATATTTCTAATTTCAGGTAGCAGCAGCTATCGGTCTTGATCGACGTTTACTGATTACAGAGAATTAAAGGGGTAAAGCGCACGTAACGTTCTCACACGTCCAAGTAGTTTGAAAGTAACGGAGGAAGACTCGTTAAGGTAAAAAGTTACCTTGCGGCAAACCGGACTGATGCCAGCGTGAATCTCGACGTTGACTCTGAGATCCCGCTGGCGTTCCTCCTTATGCTGTGGCTTGACGTAAATCCTCTGGACCTTCGTGTAGAGAATCTCGACATTGTTGAGCTGCAGGCCCGAGTCGGCGGTGGTCGTGCCGCCTGCTATACTGTTGAGATAGTTCATCGTTCGATCGCGCTCTCGGCAAGCACTCGTTGACCTCGCGTCGCTCGCCGCGTCTCATTTGTCGACGTTACGGGAACGTCGGCCGGAACGCGTCAACGCGCTCAAACGTACGATATTTACGAGCCGCTCCGCTCAGCTCGCATCTCGCATCGCGCGACACGCAAATCAACGCAAATAAACGCACGCGTATCAGAGACGCGTATATACGGCATATACGCCGCTTGGTGCCGCCATCTTGACGGCACGCGTTCCTACTAACTTCACTCCGCAGTCGCAGTCCGCACGTCCGCACTCCGCATTCGGCTCGGCACTAGGTGATGCGAGAGCGCGAGAGTCGGTCTTTTTTCTATCCTCGGCTTTCGGCTTTCTTGAGGGATCGCGGGCGCAACACGTACGAGGCTTTGCAAGCCGATCGACGTTTTGCAAGCACGGAACGAAACGCCGCGCGAAGGTATCGGATAAAGTTCATTTTCCTTCTATTCAAATGCGTTTCTGTGAACGCTGTAACCGCCATGGCGCACGGCGTTAGATTTCGACACGACATATTGTTATTTAAAATAGTCAAACAGTCAAGTTGTATAAGAACGAGATCTTGTTAATAAAAGTCGTATACGTGTGACATTTCGAAACGGAGATTATTAACGCCGCGGTAATTTTAGACGAATAATAGCTATTATAGCGCGTATCGGCAGATTAACACGCGACCAACTATAAAAATCGCTCTCTATTTTTCGACGCGTATCGAGGCACTTGCTGTTTCGCCCGCGTCAATCGAAATTTCATCGGAATGACTGGATATACGGAGGCGCAAATTTAAATTCGCGCGCACGTTCCTCTTATTTCGAGTAACGTACTCTCGGCTGGTACGGCAAATGAAATACATTGTAATATTTAGATTTATCGGTGACGGAACAAGAGTCGTAGACGCGACATTTCGAAATCGTTCTTATTCAAGCATCGGCGCTGCAAGGCGTGAGACGCGAGTTGGCGAACGACCGGTTGAAGAACCGCGCCCTGCGGCCCTGCGGCCCTGCTACGTCGCGGGTGACTTTCGGCGCGCGACCGACGGTAACGACGCGCCGAGCCGAGCACTTTGTCTTCCCGCGCGATTCCGCGAGAGCGCGTCCGATTGGCCGGCGGCGGCCGTGCCGGCCAATGACGGGGCCGGCCGGGACGGTGACGTACGTTTAAAGCGCCGTGCGCGCTGAGTTGCGCCCGCGGTCGCCATGCCATGCGGCTCATGCGGCTGTCCCGCGATTGACAGGCTCGCGCATCCCCGCGTCGACGTCGGGGTAAAACGATCGCGTCCGACGGACGGCGCCGCGACGCCGTGGTGCCGCGGAAGTGTGCTCGCGCGCGGGTGTGCCGTTGTTCTGTGTACGCGACCGTGTATCCGTCGTGGATCCTGTGGCGAAAGACGACGGAGCCCGCTCCCGCGTCCCGACGACGGTTGGCGCTTGGCGCTTGGCGGTTCGAACATGACATCGGTGCACGATGTCGGCGGAGCTGCGCGGAGGAGGACGCCGTGAGTATTCATCATTTGTGTTTCTTTCGTCGGTTTCGCGTCCGTTTTACGGCTCGCTCGACGAGCTCCTCTCGACTGCGCGTTGCTGGAAAAAGCAGAACGTGCCATTTCCGAATTAAGCCGCGTGTTCCGCGACACGTCGGCCGGTGGTGCTCGGAGCGCTTTTCAGATTCTCCATTTTGGAGTCGCCACGCGAAACGTGCTGCCCTCTGACAGCTGCTCCGGAACTTGCGACGCGAGTTGGTCTCATTTTTCTCTTTTAGCTAAAGTCGACCGCGACCGCGGGTATAGCGGCTATTTTACGTGGGGAGTTATGAGCGCTATCATACTACGTGCGCGAGGTCCGAGTTATTTTTTTAACCCTTTTTTAAGCCAATGTAGTTTACGTAAAAAGCGATTTAATTACATATCGGTATTACTTAAGTAAAAGTTATATATTATCGTATTACGCATAACGACGTATAAGATTTATTTCAATCAAGATGCACATTTTTGCGATCCTTGTTTCGCGCTTCCCACACGAATAAATAGGATCGTATAATGTGTCACGATCATGCCAACGCAAAACTGGACCGCTAGAAGGAAAGGGGTGTACGCGTTCCGCGCGCTTGTGCATCCGCACATCCGCGCGCGTTATCGTCGATTTCCGCGAAAGAAAAAGAAGAAGAGAGCGAAAATCGTCAAGTCAGTATCGCTCGCGCGACGACTCGCGTTGCATAAAAGACAGCTGTCGGGCTGAATGCGCCAATATCGAACAGGCGGAAGCCCGATATCGCGGCTTCGAGGGGAAGCACGAAAGCGACGACTGCCACCAGAGCGTATTACAATCGGACGCACGTATTCCTAACTATCACTTTCCTACACAAGCCGCCTTTCGCATAGCGGCCAAGAGGTCAGTGCACTTAGGATCTTACCGTCGCGCTAACGCTGACCTGCGCATGCGTGCATCCGCCGCAATATTTTTCGTGACCGCGTAAGATACCCTGGCGCGCGTGTTACGCGAAAATAGACTACGTACGCGTTCTTCGCTTCTGCGATCTCGCTGCCAGTCGACGTGCCTAGCCGCGAGTCGGGACGTCGACATCCTCCGCGTTTCTTTTTGCTAATGCTCTTGAAAAAAAAGAAAAGAAAAGAAAAAAAAAACACGCACTCGCTGTGCTTCTACAGAAAGCATGGTCTCACGGTTCTGTCAACTCTCGCCAACATTCACAAGTTGATCGTAATTTTCTTTTTCTCCTCACCTCTTGTCGCGTGACTACCGTCTGTACTTTCCGATACGTGCACGTAATAACTAAATCGAAAGGGATGCCAGCTTGAAGTATATATCCGATAGAGTATCTATATTTATCTATACTTTGTCTATTTTTACACACGTTTCGATAAAAGGCGCGGCGATAAGGAACTTAAAATTTAATCGACTCGCTTTGATACGATTATTTAGATTATTAGAATGTTTTCCTCGATGAGGCAAAAGGTTGAAACTCCACTCGACTCGCTTGGAGTTTCGAGTCGCCCGTCCCTTTTTTCGCGGTCGTGACGATAACCCCCGCGGATCGCCGAGGGAAGGGCAACGGAGTCTAACCGCAAAAGTGGAGCTTAAGGCTCGGTTATGAAGCCGTGACTCATCCGTGCCCGTTCGCCGCGATAATGGGGCCGCTTATTCCGCGTTTCGCAAATCCGCGCATTTCGAATGCGCTCCGTTACGCGCGCGCGTTCGCCCAAGTCTTTGTTCGCTGCGCGCGCGTTTTCCCCCGCTCGTAAAACCGTCCCTTCCTCCCCCGACCCGTCACTGCCTCTCGTCGTGGATTTACGAGTAGGTATCTAGCCGTGGCATTCGGACCGGAAAAATTGGATCTCCCCGACGCGACGAGATCCGACCGACGAGATTTTCCTTCGATCACCCCCGCGCGCTCTATACGCGTGTTTTCATTCCTCTCCTCGTCGGGGCAGCCTCCACGAAGGCTGTTGGGCCCTATAACCACCTGTCTCGCTCACAAAGGGAAGAAGGAAGGCGAGCCAACAGGTTTTAGCCGACACACCTGATCGGAGCCGAGGAGTATGCGTGGCTTGGTTCCATCCGATGCGCGATGGATTGACGGGACGGAGTTTCTTTTCATGCTTCTTTTCTACGTAATATCTCTCCTGTTACCTCTAGACTCGTGGTAGACTCGTACGCGGTACGGATCTATCGCGATGCTCGGAATTGGTGGATATCGCACTGATGCGCGGACGCGATGATGATATTTCGCCGGTTGTGTAAAACGCTCAGATTCATCCTCCTCGGCGCTCGTATATAGGTCTATAGGTGCGCCATTAGATTCGAAACCTCGTGTGAGATCGAGCATAATTTCTTTGATTGAGAACGCAGTTTTTTCTGGAAACAAAAGAAAAAACGGAGAAAGTGCGATCATTATGGACGATGTCTACGTAGATTACGCATTGTCTACGTCTGGATTACGCATCGACGGTATAGTCGCATATATAGTATATAGTCTACACGCGAACGTGGATTGTTATTTCGCACGTAGACGTTCGACGCAACTCGCGAGCTATCGATCGTGACTCGTGAGCACCACTGCTGCGTCGCTGGCCGGCGTTTTAAAGAGATATGCCCATATCGCGTCGCCTTAAGCCCGCGAGAGAGAAGAGAGAGGACTGGAGAGCTCCGAAGGAGCGTTATTTGGATGGTCTACGCTCTACAGCTTGGCGAGAGACCTGGCAACTCCGCGTTCTCTCTCCCTCTCTCTCTCTCATTCTCACAAATGCGAACACGAGACCGAGCCATTATAAAATTGCCGATTGGCTTCGAGGTCATCGGCGGGAGGAATCGGCGTCCATCATGTTGTTTTTTTCCACCCATCACGGATTTGTCGAAAACTATTCGCCGAAAAATTGCGCCGTTGTCCAGATTCCTACGTTATTTTCACGTCGGGAGGGGATAATTTTTACGCGCGTGGTCCACACGAAAAACGAAAGGATCAGACTCGATCAGAATCGACGATTCGTAATAATCTGGATTTTTCTATTGGCTAATTTTTTTTTATTCAGTCCTTATAAATTATAATAACATTTGCCTGTAAAATTTTTACCTTGAACGTTGAACTTTGCAATCGTATATGTTTGTCGAAGCGTGTAAACAGACTCTGCGTGAGCGTCGGAAGATCCTTCACGAAAATTCAAGACGTGAAACGTCTAAATCCAGCTCACGTAACTGTAATTGTAATCGTGAGCTGTGTTAGCGGTTTTACAGCCTATCCTATGCTCGCTAGATCTGCGACGATGGCGTTCCAGTTTCGTGCGTTTTTATTTTGTTTAAACGTCTTGTATCGCCAGTCTTGCGGCGTGCAATTTCGTAGATGATCTAATCTCCAAAAGAAATTCCAGACCACGGCGCGTGAGAGATAGGGATGGCGGCATGAGATTCGTCGGCCGTGTATCCCTTTTTTTTTCTTAGAATTGCCAGAAACTCGATTATCGTCTGCGACGGACGTGCGACGATACGATGTGGAAGCTATTATTCTTGTGTCGCATTAATTATTATAATGCTTTCGCGCGCATAATCAGTCCCGCGCAGCGCAGCGAACACAACGTGCGTAATTCTTCTAAATTAAAATTCAATTTTGTCATGTTTATTTCAAGTATCACGCTATTCCACGTCATTCCATATTTCTGTCATTCGAAAAACCGTTGCTCAGATGACGCCGGCACAGAGACGTATCGATCGATGACCCAACTCAATGAAATTACATCGACGTTAATTACGCATGTGACGCGCACCTGCCGGAAAAAAGCCGAATCCCCATTGTCTTTGGGAATGTCATTTTTGCGAAACTTCCTGCCATATTGTCCGCAAAAGGAAAAGAGAGAACGTTTGTTTACGCGTTTAACATCATCACGCAATCGAATCGTAACGGGAGGGTGGAAGGAACTTTCAGGATTGGTTTGTCTACGACGCAGTCACAAATTTATGTGGATGAAAGGAACCGACACAGGAACACACCTCGCGATACGTGTCGGTATGTTTCCGTGTTATTAACTTATTATACCCGAGGGTTGGGCACGCACTGCCTTTCTACGTCTCTAATGCTGGGCGTCTACGACTTTTCGAAGCTCGCGGTTTGTTGGAATTTATGAAAACCCGCGGTACGCTAATTGCGTAGAGAGGTGATTATACGGCCACCGTCTATCCGCGAGATACGTTGAGCTGTCGCGCTTCGCGAACAAATCGAAAAGAATGACCGGGTGTAATTTCGGTTCTATTCCACCGCGCATTTTTGCGCAATTCCGTATTGTCTTCCGCGCGCTCGTTGCCGTTGCCCGTCGCGCATCGTATCTCCCGCGGCGCCGCGCCGCCGCGCCGCGCTGTTTCTCTGTTATTTCATTCCGTGTCCGGCCGGGGTCTACCGCGGTGATTTTCCAAGTTTTTTCCACCGTGACTCTCCCTTTTAGGCGAAATCCTAAAACGTCAAACTACGTGTTTCGTAATGCGCAAAAACAAGTAAAATTATGATTATGTGAAAGAAACGGAGCATGAGGTCGCGAAGAATCGCCGGAACCGCGAGAGATTCGCGAAATACAAATTTGAGAATCATTGTGTCATTGTGTTCTATCTTATTCCATATTTTTATCAATATAGTGAGACCCGATGCTTTTACACGCGTATAACAAGTGCATATAACGCTATAATAGTATCGCGAATATTTATTAAAATTGCATTTTGTGCTTTTTCTCTTCCAACCTTTACCTTTATATAATATTGTATAATTATTATTGTATTGCGGGATCTCTCTCCTAACGCTGTTTTTTCTCATTGCTAGTAGAATGGCAGTTACTTACTCTGCATTTAAATTTCACTATATATTCTCTACTTCATACAACTTGTCATAATTAGCCACTTTTTTCGACAGCTATCGGAAGTACATGCGGTTCTGACGTATTTTTTCGCAACGTATTTGGTATTGGGGAAATAATTCATTATGAATCCGGTATACATATACAGCGTGTCCCTCGTAATATATGACCTCGTTCGCCCGTGTAGAAAACGGGTGTACGAGGAAGTCTGGTAGTGGTTTTACGCAGCTGAAATTCTAATCACTTCCTACAAAATTCTACGTGTTTCGCGTGCGTTAGTTCCTGCGCGGGCAATACGGAAATGTGCAAGCGGGTGTTCGTTGTTGAAACAATCGTTAAACTTAATTCGATCGCACGCACCGGTCACGTCGTCATTTTTTCCTCTGTTTCGGCGGAACCACCTGAGTCTAAAAATGTGTTTACGTAAACGATGTGTTTACGCCGCGCGAACTCTAAAGAGTCGTCTATCTTTAATGCAGTTCATTCAACTGATTCGTCTGTAGGTACTTATATCTATGACCGGTTAAATTTGCACGTCTATTATTTAGCTGCCGGCCAAACGGTCAGTTTAATTTTAGCGCGCGACATAATTGTTTTACCTAATTCGAATCCCATATGCAAGATTTGCGCGCTCGTGCATTTGTCATATGATCACATATGATCGAAATCTTTTTCGTTACTTACTAATGCGGACACGTCATAATTTTCTAATTAATGCGAAAGGACATATATTGTATTTAAAAGCGCTCAGATATACTTGGAATGAAGTAAATACTGAGATAGCCGTTAGAATTGAAAAGTGACTTGTTTATATTAAATTGTGATGACGCCGGAGTACGTGGAGCTTTGTAAGTCTGTTTGTGACGCATCGAGATTAAAAAGGTTGAGTGGATTGCGTAGGGGATTAAGAGCGCCAACAAGAGTGGAAAGAGACGATGCATAATTCGCGCTGATAATAATTATCATTATCGCTCATCGTTTGTCCTGATAACGAAACGTGCAATAAAACGTATTTTTTCATCTACTATTTGTCAGGATCACCGGCTATTATTTCAAGCGTCGTAAACGGATCATTGATACATTGCCGAAGGCGGCCGATAACGTGCTTTGACAAACAGTGACGAAAATGTCTCTCCGTTCTCGCAAATTCCGTATTGCCTTAGATTACATATTCCTATTATATTTGCGTGTCTGGCTCGTTGCTCTTCGCAGCTGCGTCTTATTGCGCGTTGGCGATCCTCCGTCTCATTCTTCATATCCTCTGGCCGATTGTATTTCGATCCTTGGTTCACCCCCGTGCTACCCCTTCCGCCCGTGGCGGTGCCTCCTCCTACGTGTACGAGGTAACACGGTAGGCGAGCGGAACGCGTTGTCTGCCCGTGTCTTCGTGGAAGAAGAAAATGCCGCCGGTTTGTGGTTTCCGCTTGGCAACAGCGCAACCGACTGTCCGTCCGTGCCGTGCTGCCTCGCTGGGTCGACTCATTGGCGTAATCGCGAGGGGAAGCTTTCGAGATCGTTCGGTTCTCTTTGTGAATGTATCCGCAAAAAGCGAGCAACACCGGGAGAACTGACGCGACGCCGCGCCGGGGCCGGAGTTCCTGGGGCTCGGCCCGGCCCGGCCCGGCCCGGCCCGGCGCGAAATTGCGACCCGCTGCGATATTATCGCGCATCTGCCAGCGAAAGTCGCTTACGTTAAATTTCGCCGACATTTCGATGACAGACCGTGAAAGATGCGCTCGTTCGGGTTGATGTAACGCGTGCACGATAGCACTGATACCAGAATTTCGCTTTGTTATTACGATATTTTATTTCCGTGAGATACAGCTGATTTTTCATTATCGGTACATCATTTCAACCTAACGGTAGATATCGCCAAGTTTTTTTTTTAATAAAACAAGAAAATTTTTTTTTAATATTGTCATGAGTCGCAACGACTACTGATATTTCGGTGGATATAAACGTTTCCACAAAGCTACAGCAAAAATACATGGATACTTTCTCCCAATATCGAATCGAACGTGTTTTGGCCGTGTTACCCGCTAATAAGCTCGCGAAACGCGCTCGGGAGATGCATTAAATGCTGGAATTAAGACAATATCTTCTAACACATCTAGTAACAACGACTTAACTGAAAATTATATCTCAGTCTTACGCTATTGGCGATCTCCCCTGTCTCTTCCGTCTCTTCCCTACCCTACCCTGTTCCAGCGGCTTTCATGCGGTCCCACTCTTGCTCCCCCCATGCTCCCCTCGTTTTCTCATTCTATCTCTCCCGGCGCGTATGCTCCCCTTCTCTGTAACAACATACACACGTGCACACACAAACGCACGCACACGCATACGAGAAGCATTTTTTGTTGTCAGAGCAGAAAATTCGGCAACGCCGGTGCGCGGCTGATCCGCGCCGGGAGTCACGAAACCGCGCGAGCGGAATCTCCGTTTCTGCTCGCGAGGCCGCATCTCTCCGCTTCAGGAGAGATCGAGAGAGGCGAGCGGAAGATATCTCTCGGGGTTTCGATCCCCGGTCGACGAAAGTTGGTCACCGCCGCTCCGCCGCGTCGGCGTCGTGCCGCGGTCGTCGTCGCTGCCACCGAGAGGATTTCTCCGTTTAATGGAACGGGGCAGGACGATCTATAGTAACGCCAGTAAGAGCCACCCGCACGCTCCGCGTATATTCAAATGCGCTCCGCTTTGACTCGTCGTGCGATCGTGCGAGTCAATGTTCCGTGATTTCCCTTCAGCCGATATGCTCCCGTTAGGTCGCGGCGCGTATGCGAAACGCCACTGCCACCGGGAAACGTCTCGTAGAGAAGAAAGATCTCCGGATAATCGCGCGTTAAATTACACGTCGCCGATACCTACGCGTCGACCGTTTTGAGCCGTGACGTCAAATCGGGAAAAAGTGCAGTTTACATTAAACACAGGCTCCGGCTTACGTTCGATCCTCATCGAGAAGAAGCGCTTACGTGACTGAAATCTGAACGTATCTCTCCCCTGAGCTGTATACATATATATCGCGTGTATTTTATTTAATATTCTCTACGATTATATTCGCGGAGCGTTGACGTAAACTGCACGGTAAATTTAAGTTCCACGTAGATAAAAGCCCGTCTTCGCCTTTGCCGTTTCGACGTGACACCTTCACCGTCGGACGCGATTTTATCGGCTCTGTTCCTTTAACCCGCGTTCGTCGATTGTTTTACACGCGCGACAAGCGTCGCGTTAACGCACCGAAAGGTCCAGTGTCAATACCGCGATTTTTGACGCTCAAGCCGCGCGATTGCAGCCGCGCGTCTTTGATTAATGTCTGCTTTGCATGTAATACAATGGAACTATTGCCAATCCCGCGTTTTTAGTCGTTCGACTCTAGCGATTGTGGCGACGCGATTCAGAATCGCGCGACTCAACTGCTCCTGGAGCAGTCTAGCCGCGCGGCTCAGTTTACTCAATTGTATTTGGAGCAGTTTAGTCGCTAATATTTTGGCAAGTTCTACTTTTTAATTAAATTAACGTTCTACAACATGAATGATTTTATGCTGTGTGAATTGGTGAACAACTATAAATGGTTATATGACCCACAAGATAAAAATTATAAAAATTTTTGAAATTCTTCTGTCTCTCTCGCAATAAGCAAATCATTTAGAGCACTCCTATAGCTTTCACAAAATAATAATAATGTAATTTCTTCCTCTTCTTCTTCTTTAATAGTATGAAGAATTATTAAAGTTTTTTCCTCCATGTTTCATAAAAGACTGCACACAGAAAAATAATCATTCTATAATGACTTTATTGTAGATTTGCAGATTAAGTATTGATAAGGTTATATCTATCCGGAAATCTACCATAAAAAGTCGTTGTAAGTATTACATTCACTCAAAACAAGATTCTGGCTTTTCAAAGACTTGTGTCAAGATATTTGAAAACTATTAATAAGAAAAAATTCTTCGTTATAAGAAAACTTACTTAAAAAAAATAAAATATTCTTTTCCTTAGCTGTAGAATAATTATTTTTCCCTGTGAAATCGCGTGACTCTCATCGCGCTTTTGACAACAGTATGCGCGACTGCTGTCGCGCGATTAGTGCCGCGCGGCTGCAATCGCGCGGCTTGAGCGTCAAAAATCGCGGTATTGACACTCAACCTGAAGGAGGTCGACGTCGCCTCGCGTCGCGTCGCGTCGCTTTTACTGGGGAAATCCGCGTTTCCGTCATGACGCAAGTTTGTTCTTTCTCTCCGCAGGATTACAATTCGCGCTCGCTTATGCCGGGATCTCTCATTTACCTCACATTCTCTGACTCGCGCAATTTTTTTACCGTCCCGATCTCACAAATGTTTTTTCGAAATGAGATTTCGCGAGGCTATTACATCGCGTAACGCCGTAACGGGCCTCAACCCCTCAGGCGCTCCTCCCCCTCGATTCCCCCCTCTGGCCCCTCTCCCTCTTTGTCCCCGCTCCCTTTGCCGTCCCGGTCGTTATGGCGCGCTCTCTCATCGTGAAAGACCCTCGATTTCAGAGTTTCAGACTCGGCTCGTCGGCCGGCTCTCTACTCCGCGCTTCAACGGAGCGTCCAACGACTAGTCGTTCCTGGTCGTTCCCTTCTGTTTCTAGCTCCCTCTCTTTCCCCATGCCCGCCTTCCCTCGCTTTATCGCAGCACGCAATTTTCCCGGGCCTTCCCACGCCACGCGCAGGGCCGTCTTAATCTGCGAAAAGGGGATTCTCGAATTTCAGCATCGATACTTTGCTTATTCAACATGGAAGTATCGAGTATTATACCGTGTTCGAAGTTACCGATCGGATATAACTTCTGAAAAATGAGGAGAGAATAATGAGAATAAAAATGTTTCTTTTGTTTGTTTCTAACGTAGTTGTATTTTAAAAGGCTATAATACATTTTAGGACAATGATTAAGGCAACCCTGAACGTGCGTGCGTGCGTACGTGCGTGCGTGCGTGCGTGTGATGATGCGGTTCGTTCGTCGGAATCGAGCTTATAATCCGTAGGGCCCCTAACAATGTTCTCTTTTGGGAGGGAGACTACAGCGACCATGAGAGGCAATCACCATGTACACGAACCTTCCCGAATACTACAAGCGCGATACCGCTACGGGGTGAACGATGAATCTGCGCCATGTGTTTTGGCTTTCCGTTCTTTATGGCTGAAATACGTATACGCATAATCGAATACCGTCTCGCTGCCCGCATGAGTTTCACGCGTTGAATTTTGACGAATAGGTATTGCGAGCGTTAATCGATAATAATCGTCGACGAAGTCGATGGAAGAGGCTAGGCGGAGGGATAGAGGAGGAGAACCGGTTTGATCGCGATCGCGTAGGCGTGCGATCTACCGGCTATACACGAAGCGCGAAGCTTCCTTACCTACGCTTCTGCTCCGCTTTTCCTCGTTGAGGAGAAGCCGACTTCGCGGAAATAACGCTATCGTTCCTCCGTTAAGTACGCCTCCGGCTGTCGTCGTGACACGTAACGATTCGCCCGCGAACGGCGAGCTCGTAAAGCCGCGTGAAGCTGCGTAAAGTCGTCTACTGAAAGATGCATTCAATCTTCAACGTGCCAGCATTCATTGTTAAAAGAAATTGTTTTTTTTTGTTTGTTTTTTATAAATCGTTACAACTTCGATCACTTCGCGAAATTTGCTCGCGACCTCTTCGCGCAAATTTACTTTGCGATTTTGCACGCCGCTTAAGGCTAACCGAGAATCAATTTATCCAACAGCTGCGAACGAACGGAAATTCATTTCCGTTGTTAAGTACTACAAGTACTTGTCATCACTTTCCTTTCCGATTTTTCTCTAGCAATCTGACGATTAGTTTATAACGAGCGCAAAGGGAGTGAACGAATCGTCGTATTTTGCTTCGAGTGACTGTTTATGTCGCTGAGAAGGTCCGTGTAACATTTTACGATTACGATTGCTACGTCGAATCCCCATGTTGCCCATAAAAATCGATAAAGGTCTAGTGACGCTTATTGTGAATGATTATCTGTGCTGGTAATGCTGGCATCCTGTTTAAACCATTTATTGTACGTTACAACGTCGATGTACAACTCGCGTGTTTTTGCGTTACATAAGAGCAAGTTACTTATCGATCGCGGAGTGCCCCATTTGGACCTAATAATACCGAGTTTCTATTTAATCATGAGCTACTGTTGATGGTACGGTACGATTTCGTGCTTACAACAGTTTAATGGTGCATACAGCCGTCCTTAAAAAGGTGCTCGATTAGCGATACCGTGTCCGCTCTAATAAAGGAATAGATTGCCTTTGCATACGACGAGAGGGATAACTTTTACGGTTATTGTTTGTACGTGGAGATTATTGATCGCCCGCCGATCGGTTGTTCGTTTCTCATACAAAAGGATATCAAGAAGTCGTATGGCCGTTCGATGTTGGCGCAATTTATCGGCATGTTATTTGTAAAGTCGAAACATTCAGCGATACGTCTGAAAGTGATTGCAACGTTATAATTACGTAGTCTGTGCTTGTATATCTCGTCTCGCGTTATGTGAAAAGAGCATGGTCTTTCAATCACCTTTCCGCGATAATTCGCGGTATAAGTAAATTGTGCAACGTTCAATCGACGGATAAGAGAAAAAAAAACAGACTAGCAAAATTGGAGAATAAACGGGCAAATGCCGTCTATAGTCGGTAGTTTATAGATATAACGTCGTGAGGTGAATCAGTATGATTCGTATGATTCTTTTATTCTAAATTTTTTATTCATCCTCTATCCCTGTCCGTTATTCGCTATAATGGCGCAAAATTTACGAAAATTTCAACATTCGGCGTCGCTCTTTATTCAATCCGCGGTAATTCGCGTCGTTTCTCTATTCATCTCGTTTCTTCGCGAGCGAGGAACGTTGGCACTGTAAATTCGAATGCATATCGCGATGACGACTGCATTCAGATGTTATTACTACTCGAAGTTTAATGGCGTCGCGCTATTCATGCCCGCCGATTCAGAGTTTAGGAGTAGTCAGACGAAGTTACGACCGATGTTATAGGCTTTTCGATGTAGTCCGAAAGATACATACGTCGCAGCTATGATCGTCGACGCAAATGTCAATATATTTATGTTGCAAAAATAACCGCAGCTAGCTTTCTTCGTTACAGCCATTCAAATTTTGCTGAGGATAATATTTTTTAGATACGCGGTCGATCAATGATTGCATAATGATTTTTTCGATTATGTGTTAATTCGTGTCGTTAATTTAATGGTTGTAAGACTCATGGCAGTGAACTATAATTATCGTTTCGTTATCGAACGTGACACGACCGTTCGCGTGAATTCTTCTCGATTCTCGATCTGCGCTTTGTTGTATTCAAACGAGCTCAAGTAGTGCATTGGAACTCGATTTAACGTCGTTCGCAATGTCCGCCGTGCAAACTGTAACATCGTATTGCGAGATACTTTACGTATCGAGATTTATCGGCGAACGTGCTAAACGGGGATCGGCCGGCCGTGATGAAACAGCGTGAGAAAGCGTCGCGCGATGCTCGATAAGTGACGAGAAAAAACTCGGGAGAGGCGCGGATCGGAGGAAGGGTCGGGGCGATGATAGACGTACACGCACGTTGCGTTCCTACACTGACAATGAGAGAGCCGGGGTTACGAAATCCTGTACCGTATTTATACAGCTCGCGTTGCGCCCGCGCGACGTGATTCGAAATAAATATACGTCCGACGTCCGACTCGGTATGGTAACAAAGAAACCATTAGATTATTTATGCGATGCTGTCGCCGCGCGCAGTTACACTGTCTGCCTCTAAAGAGTTCGTTCGCCCACGGAGTTCACAGATCCGCGCTGCAGGGAATCGACCACGTCAGAAATTGGAAGTTGTGTATCTTGTATCGGTACGAGCGAAAACGTAACCGAGGTATTCTCTGCTGTGCCGCGTAACGTCGAACGTGCGCTCCCCGAAACAAATTGCTACGTATTCGTTCGACGGTCGCGATCGTTTCTGCCCTTGGCAGACGCTTCAGTTGAGCATCTGTTGAATTACCGAGTGCAATAACGTGGCAACGCTGCGACTGATATGAAGCTGTACGTACCAGACGCGATTAATCGAGACCGTGATGATGGCGATCAAGTCGTTGCATGGAAGTCCCGCGAGAATGCATTCGCGTTGAGGCATTGAGGCAGTTTAGATCGCATCGCGATGTTTGCGATATTCATAGATTGCCGAAACCAAAATTAACAATCTCGTCTATATATCGCACCGATCGAATTCCTTTTTTCATACAACTGCAACTTTCGTGATGGACTTTGGGGTCATCGACGTCGATGTCGAACACTTGCCGCATTTGTATTCTGTTCCTCTGTATGCATACTTATCACTTATTATCGAGCGGATATTGTCGAGCACCTCTATAACATTTTTGCAGACATTTATGTTTGATCGGCGGTGCAGTATATCACCTTAATCGTCTGTAATTAACTTCGCTAAAGATATCGCGAAACGTTGATCGAATCTTAAAAGAAAAGCTTTGTTTATTTTTTGTCTTGTCAAGTGATCGCTGGAATTCCCAATCGATACAAGTTGATTTAACTGTCTGTCTCGGTCTCAATATTATTAAATAGATTTTTCCTTGTACTGAATTACGTTTATGATATGGTAGCGCTTTGTTTTTGGAATTTCACTGTAATTGATAGAATATTGGCCCTTCTCTCCAAAGAGTTTTAGTGTTCTTGATAATGTTTAAAAAGAGTTCTCGCGAGTTAACCCTGTCAAGACATCTTTATCAATAAAAATTTACGACGAATTGATCATAATGTCCCATGCGGGCGGAACATTATGACCTTTGACTCGACGTATCGCTATAACCTGCCGGAAATATGCAATATAAAGAAGAAGTGATGACATAATGCAGCCAGAATGAATTAAGAATTAAAAAAAAGGAAGCTTAACAGAAAACGCGGAGTAAAAAGTTTGTCATTGTTATTTTAGTGGAAATATGGGACTCGTAGTTTTATCTTTTTTATCTGATCGATAGAATCGAATAAACTTCCCCGAGATTTTGGCGCAGGATCGTCGTCGATGACGCGCGATTTAATAAAACAGACGAAGTGCAACAAAGTGTTTTAACGATAGCGCATTGTGTTTTTAAAGGAAGAGCGATAAAGAAGTTCCTTCGGCCTCGTTGGTCTGGCCTCGTTCCACTAATAAGCGTGCTTCATTCTGCTCCAACCGGCCTCGTTTCACGTGTTTTTCTCGCCTCGCAAGCTAAAACAACAAAAAAAAAGAAGAAAATATAAAAAACGCCGTCAGACAATTTTTCCCTTTCAAGGCGTTAACTTTAGGCTTTTAAAGCGACGTAAACAGAAACCATCAAATGACTGGATCGAAGCTCGGCGCGTTTGCTGACTGCTTGCGGTTTAACTTTTCGCGATAGACGAAGCGGAATTGAAGGCTTAACTCTAAAATTTTAACAGACGCAATTGAAACGAGGAAAGTGAGTCTGCTATTTGGTTATCGCTACATTATCGCGGTAAGCCATGCAAGGATTTAATAGAGATAAATTATGTCTTATCGTGCGATTTAAACAACTTAATATGAATTACTTTAAACAATTAAACAAACGAAAAATAGGCGTGAGCTTGGATCGCGTGATAATTTCATGAAACATGATATTTATGTTCATCCTTTCGTAAAAGTTTTCTTCACTTTTTACAAACCATGATTTTTTTCGATATTATCTATTCTATTTCACAAAATATTTTGTTAATAGGATAATTATTTTGGAAATTTCCGAGTTTCGTGTTGACCCATGTTTTCTTTATCCATCTATTTTTCAATATTTTTCAATGTTCGAACGCTCAGCGACATTGTTGACACGTTCTGTTGATGGCTCGCATTGACACTAACGGTTTTGCATGTTATCGAGTCGTTTGTGGGGCTACGAATGACAAATTAGCTTCGAAGCGGGCTCTCTCGAATACACCTCGCATATGCTGCTCTTATTTTCGACGCTTCTCCTATAACATATTAAAAATACGTTTGACGGGAGATAGCATGGCGATCGATAAGAACATATCGTTCGGGCTTGATCGGGTAGAAACGCTGCGCAAATTCATACCCGTATATTCGACAGCTTTTTCTTCGCGCCCAGTAATGGACGTCGCTAAATTATAATTTTGAATTATAAATGGAAATATAGTTTTATCGATGATTTTAGAGTTAGATGCCCAATGCGACAATTTGTATTCCCATTTGTATCAATCAGTTTGATGGCGCACGTCCGTTTCACGTACACGCCGTACGTATATATACATTTTCGTTCAACGGACTGACGCTTGTCCGATACTCGTTCGAATACCTCGCGAGACTTGTGGCGACGTTAATATATCTGTTATCGATACCTTTCGACCCGACCGTGGCATCGTGTACCGCGCGCTCGGAAAATCGCGCAAGCCGGTTCCGTATATCGGTATACCGCCATCCGGAGTCGGAGAGTCCGGAGACCCATCAGTATGCGTGCCTGCAGTGTGCGTGAAACACATCGCGCGTACGTGCGTCCCCGCGCATGTGTGCGCATTTGCGTCATGTGGGTTCGTTGTTTGTCCCGAGGGCAGAACGACCAGCTGTCTCCGCGAGTCTCGTTTTATTTGTGTCCCTTCGCCCCTCGCCTACCCGGCGTGACCTCACCACCATCGCCACCACTCCTCTCCCCAGGCTCCACGCATCGATCGCCAGCATGCGTGTAAGCATCGATGCACTCCGCGCACGTATAGGGAGTAAATAGTATAGCCGTGGGTACCAACCCAGTTATGGGTACGGCACGAGGATATCGGCAGAAGGAACCGCCCGTCGCGTGTCGACAAGCCTTCTTTCACGATAAAGCCCAAAATTACGATCGATTTTTTTTTGGCGTGGCTATCGCGCCTCGTATCTCAATGTTACATAAGCTACATATTCGAGTATCCGTTGCTATACGACGGATAAAACTTATGTCCGCTTCGCCCACAAATTACCCGTTATTCCATATGTTCGAAGGTAACTATGACCGAGTGCAGACTGCAACGAACTCTCACATAAATTAAAAATAAAACGGCGTAAAAGGAAGAAGTTGCTTGCAAAACCTCTAGTTCGTTGCTGTTCTGACTAACGATCCTATAGTATTGGCTACAATTTTTGCAGGTGCCTCGTATCTTTTCGTTATAAAACGTGCATCCACCTCGATGAAGCTCGTTCTCGTCTCGCTTTGGCCGCTTCGCAAAAATTACGCTTGATTTGTCCTAAATTAACTAACAAGTTGTAAGCCACTAAACTGGAAAACGGTCAGCGCCGTGCTCGTTGCTAAGCTCGAAACTTGCAACAGCTCATAACCGTGTTACAGCACCTTGCTTTTTTTTATCTCTAGAATATATAATAATCTTCATTGAACACCTGGGGCACGAACCAGGTTGTGCAATCTTTCAACGTGTCGATATTAGCTACTCGCCTCCCGGGTCACACTTGCTAAAAGCGTATACCAGGTTTTTTTCAATTTTTTTGTCGAGTATAACGAAATTGCGGCGATAAAAATGTTACGGTTGTTGAATAAATAGGAATCGTTTATTTAGCGAGAGAGAATCATTGCTCGTAGAATTTTGTAGATTTCGTTATCTTTCGCGTACTGTGTCATGATGTGAAAGAATCAGATACTCGATAAAATATCGAATAAAGTGCGCTGATCTTTTTTCATATTAATATTTTGCGATTGATAATTAAGATGGAATAAACGAACGTGAAAATAGACGTAACGCGCGGAGATGGTACAGCGAATTGTGAATTATTGCGTCACGTATATGCCAACAAGTTAAAACATATAGTCATTCTTTATTCACATTTACGCGCGAAGCCGCTGGAAAGAAGAACGAGAGCTTTACAACCATGTCCTTTGTGCGAGAGGGCATTTACAAAAGAATGTCGTGGAAAGGGAGAAGCAGAGAAGAGATAATCGCTTTGTTTGTACCTGCAAAAGGAATACGTCAATGTAAATATCTCTTTAAAAATCTAGAAACGGGGTATATTGTGCTCCGTCAAAGTTGCTTCTTTCGTAATAACGACTTTACCCGGAAGTTAATTAACATTTTCGCGCTCGAAAAGCTATCGTAAATGATCATTTTGATGAGATAATTCCAAGACCGGGCGATGGATGAATCACGAGTGAAATACTGCGCGTTTTTTTTTTCATCCAGACAATTTCTCGTTCTCTTATTTCCGGCGAGATCCGTCGGTCTTTTGTCTCGTAGACGAACTTTAGGCAGCCGAGGGGGGGATCGTGTCTGGTGCCACTTTGAGGCCCGCACAGTCCATTAACGACCAACATCTGGCCTGGCCCTTGCCAGCTGCCATCCGGTAAAAGGCAATCCACGACCAGCGCCTAGCTAGCGCGATGTATTTCGTTCAGATATTTAGGCTCGTTTCTCACTGCATTCGTTATTTCTTCGACAACATTGACGTCGATTCACAGCATAAAACTTATGGTTCTGAAAATTGTATTTTTCTCAGTACACTAACGTTACATTTAAAACATGAAAAACGCGTACTCGAACGATGAAAATTTCCACATCACAATCTCCGATTTCATCGTGTTTAGCTAAACGCTTCAGTTTAAGGTCCACTCTCGCGTCATAACGCGAAAAGATTACTTTTGACTATCGCAAAGTTTATAGATCTTGTTTTATGATATTCCCTGGCGGCGCAAATTGCGCAACAACTGCGAAATCGTGCTCCAATAAAAATTTACTGCTTTGCGTGCAGTCGCGCGACGCGGATTTCATGTTTCGTTCGAAGGGGCGACAGAGTCGCGGCCGTCGAGGTGTCGTTTATAAAAAACGAGGGAGCGAAACAATATAGCGTTCTCGTATTTTCTGAAATAGAGAACGTCTCCAGCTGCACGCACGTTGCACTCGTCAGAGCTACGGATCGTGTGCCCACGATCTCCTCTCGAAACCGGTTGCTGTGAAAGAGGAATAGCGCTAGACGAGAAACACAATAATACGGTAATTTCCGTGATAAATTGTCGCGGATATTAAATGGTTCGCGAGACAATTTAAAGTCAACGCGAATAGGGCCGGTAAAAGTTCAGTTTCGATAGTATATATATTAAGGTGTTTCGCATTTCGCAACTATGATACATTTACGGAGCAAACATCGACAATGAGATGAAAAATGTCTATTAAGCTAAAGGCGAAGTTTTTGATTTCGTACCGTAAACATGCACATTTGATTTCCAATAGTGATTTGATATCAATTATGCATCGTAACATAACGAATAATTAGTTTGCCCTCCATGATTAATCGCGTTGGCTTTAATATTGTAACCGGGAATACATTAGTAATTACATTGCTACGCGTTAATAATCATGCTTGGCCTCACGCAAATTGCAAATGTAGCAATAACGAGACGTAATTTGGTCTCCCGAGGCAATTAATATCGTCTATTTTGGTTTCTGGAATATTTAACGTTATTACAATTATATCCGTTAAATTGTTGTCGAATTTACGGTATCTCGCTAGTCGCTTGTATATAAAATGCGATTCTTTCTCACGAATCACGACGCCCGCGCCCGCGCTCGGTCGAAACGAGAGAGACACGCGTAAACCGGAGACAATAGAAATTGTGTTTGAATATCCAATAGCTCCGGTTTCCTCATTGTTCAATGGGGATAATCGCGTTTTATTCGTATTATCTTGTCGCGCGCAGGCCCTTCGGGGGTGGCTGCCTGGCTAGCTGTCGACTCAGGGTCTTCATACAACGGGATTAACTTCCCTTGTACGCCACAAAAACAGGTTCTCCCCTCAAAGTTCTCTTTCATGGCCGAAGCGGACTCGTCGGCGGTCGGCGGCAGCGACGGACATTTTATCGTCGCGTTCGTAACTCCCGTTGAAAATTTTCTCCCGTTGCGTTTTTTACGTTACGTCATATTACGTACATGGATACTACGCTACGATACGATATTCGCGGCTCATCCGCTACGTGGATTAGTCACGTAATGAGAAATTCGGTGTTCGGTGTGGCGCTGACGCTCCATCTCTGGCAATAATCGCCCCGTCCGTCGGCTAGCCCAAACTACTTCTCTCCAGTACATTAAGCTAGATTACCGCAATTAGCTGCACCGCGCGTGTAAACTTGCTGGTGCGAAGCGTTTGGCATCTGGCAGCAGATACCGGTAACAGATTGCGGTCATACTCGCGAGTTACATGCAGCCCTATCGCTTCGATAGCCCACGCGCGCGGAAAAAGTCGTTTCCTACCGAGATTAGGTACGAGTATTTGCACACGCATCTGCAGCAATTCTGTGAGCGCGAAACTGCACGGGGCTAAAACTGTCGTTGAATTAATGATCATTGTGGTCATCTCGGTTTTTTTTAACTCACGATTTCTCTATTAGAAGACCACTATGCATTGACGTTCGCATATCTGAATGGGAATATCGGCGAATCGCGCGACTATTTGCAGAACTGGAATTTTGCCAGAAAAAAATATTTACGTTAAAGCAAAATATTCTTTTATATTTTTAGAAGTGGCTAAATTCTCGAAAGCAACGAAACTCGTACTCATTTCCTCATTATGATTTGGGTGATTATAATACGAATTAGCATAATGTGAAATTTGACCGAGGAGATAACGCTTCATAAATTTGTTTCGATGTAAACATCGATTTGTATTCAATAGCTCCATCTATAACGAGCTGCTGATTTTAATGCCATTCGATTTAAATCGACTTCGTTAAAGGTGTCCTTAGGCGAAGCTTGTGTATTAACGGATCATCATCATCGTCATCATCGTCTTCCGCTTTTTGTTTACGTGAGAACTTAGATAACTATTTATTTAAATGACTAATTGTAAGAATAACTGGACTGCTGGTTACTGTTTAAGAAACAACTATTCATACACGAGTACCGTTTACTCATATTATTTGATATTTGTAATTATGGCTTTAATATATATCCTACTCTGTTAAAAAAAATATTTTTATGTAGTCGCACACGAGCAACTGTAATTGTAGTTTTGTCTCGACAACATATAAATTTGGACGTGGTACATAACGTGATGGTGCCATGCGCGTGGTTTGACTGGTACGAAACGCGGTTTTCACTTCGAGATTGCCACACTTTGCGCCTCGCCTTGAGACGTCACTGTTTTTAAGCGGCGAAGACGGGAGTCCGACCACGTACGTATTATACGACACTTTAATATTCAGCATGAATTCGGCAGATTTTCTTGGAGGCGCCCAACGCCAAGGCACGCCTTTGACATTTCGTTGGCTCTTGAATATAAATCGGTATTATCTGCGCGATTAGTTGCTATCGATCGTTAATGCTCTTCGAGCGACCGATGGCGTATATTGTGCGGAAAAAAAATCACTATACATGAGGCGAAGAAACGAAACAGCTGTGCTGAGTGAAAGCAGAAACAGGCGAGGGGTTCGGATGTCCACGCTTCGGGCCGTCACAAAATCGAATCGTATTTAGGCGCGATATCCAGTCGCGTCACGTTTAATCGGAGAGAATATTCCTATCCTCGGCGACTTCATAAGCCATACGTTTATGGAAACTTTCCTTAGCAGCTATCTCTAGAAGCTACTTTCTTCTAACGCGGAACTATCGTAGTAAAAAATAATCGCGACATTCGGTCTATCTTTGATTTCAATCTGCATCGCCGCTTTTTCGGATTTGTTCTTCAAATTTATAACTTTTCGATAAGCTATCTATTGATAAACGTAAACGCGTTATCCATTTTTATGTTGGCCATGATTCGACGCGATCGCGTTTACCGGCTAACAAAGTCGTTTTTAGCGCTAACGTAAGCGTAAAAATTATCGCCTGAGCGCACAGTTACTGACCTAGCTTAATATTTCTGGCACAGAGAGAAAGAGAGAGAGAGAGAGAGAGAGAGGGGGGAGGAGGGAGAGAGAAGAACGAAGTATTTACGTCGTCGCCCTTGCGAGCCGCGTTATTTTGTTTTGTAATTTCTCCCGGGTCGTACTTTTCTTCCTCCGTCTCTTTCTCTCTGTTCAATCGTGTCCAACGCGCTGTGCGTCTCGATGACGATGCGAAGCGAAGTACGTTCGCGATGCTAATCTAAACGTAAAATTTCACGCGCTGGTATGCAATCGACGGCCTAATTTAGTCTCCTCACTCCGTCGGAATAATTTACGATGCGATTGGCTCCGCTATTTGCTCTTGTAATCGTTTCCATTCAATTATCCGCGATGCCGGATGCCGCGCGTTTAGCAAAGGACGAGCACGGTTCAAAATTTTGCCTCCGTGTGAAACTTGTCAGTCGAAAAGATATAAAGGCATTTCAGTATTTGTCGCGGTGATTTTACAGTAGATCAGTAGTAGAGAACAAGAGTGAGTTAAAAGAATGAGCAAGATGGAGTCATATTTCATAAAGTCAGCTATTTTGACTTTCGACAATAGATAAGGTTCGAGAAATGACGAAGACGATGATGTAATCGGAAAACTCTATTTATCTAATTTTTAATGAACTCTAATTTTAATGACTCACCGTGTAGAGATATATTTTTAGAAAGCAAATTTATAATTGTAAATTCAAGGGAATTTACATAAAGATAATTACGAATTATATTCGCCATTATAAAAAAGGTTTACACACTGAAGAGAAACGCATATACTGTAGTGAGCAGACGCAATTTTTTGGAGAGAACCTAGTATTCTTTACAGAGCTTCATTCTTCGTACGTCTTTTGTCCCGTCTCCTCCATCGTCAGAAGATTCATCTTGCTCGAGCAAAAAAATGTCTATACCCCCTCGTCTTAGCGAATGCGTCAGCTAAGTTCAACCCAAACATGCTGCAACATGTTCAGCCTCCTCTATACCGTTTACTTAAGTATACGCCAGTTCGGGTCACGGTCTTGCTCGCAGATCCGCACCGTCCGTACCAGTCTCTTTCCCATTGTGAAGCACGATCTCGACCGTTTCGTCGTAATCTTCGTCGTGAAAGGTTATCACACGATCGCATTGTGTTCGCATTTTGCGCCCGGAACAATCGAGCGCTTCGCTTCGTGAGAGGAAAGCGTGCGGCAAAATGACTGGATATTGCGAATACGTACGCCTACTCTCTCGCTTTTTAATTAAGTTAAACGTTGCTACGAAATTGAGGCTTTGTTTGCCGAGCATACCCGAGAAGCGTAGCTGAAATAAAAAAAAAGATCACGAAAAATGAATCAAAATGAAGCAACGATTACGCTTGAAATTCCTAACGCCGATCTCTCGGAAGTCGCCCCAGCTATATCTACCTACACATCTTTCATGTATACAATGAAATTCCTTTATTCTGCAATCGAGATACTTATTCTATTCTAGATTCTCTCTTGAATTCATTCACTCATTATAACGGCATACAGACAGAATGAAAATATTGCGCGGACAATGAAAAATCAATGTATAGACCAATTGTATATAGAGTGAGAAAACGAGTGAAATACATGACGTAATGCATGTATACAATTTCATGTGGATAACGAAATAGTGCAAAAGGAGAATTTTATTTAGTTAATTCGTGATTCAGAATAGAAGAATTTGGTTGTAATTTTTTTGGTTTGGCATCGAGTGCACTTTACGACATGGATTCACAATGAATTGGTAAAGAAAGCATTGTCCATCACGTGGGTTCGTCATCCCCGACAGATGTATTTCTTAAGGATACAACAGCGAAACATCACGAGATCCTACGTAGAAATTCCCTGCTGTTCGACCTTTCCACGTCCTTCGTTTTATTCGTTTTCGGAATTTACGCATCTTTTCTACAGCGCCAGCGTGGCGGAGATTCCTTCGACGTCAATGGATACTCACAATCAATCTCAATGAGGGAAATTTTCTGCTTCTTCCTCCTCATCTTCGTGCGTTTAATCGTTTTTTTTCCTTTGTTAAACAAAATTCGTGATTTTTCCACATAATGGTAATTTTTGTATTCACTAATTGTAAGTGTAATTTGCATCATGTAATTATGTTTTGTCACGTTGTTTCTAGCCGTTGCGTGGCTCTATTTGTCCCGAGCGCCATTTCCCAATTCAATAAATCTTCCTTGTTCTCTCTCGCACTTGCTCTCGCTCTCTCACTCGCTCTTGTAACCGTGACCAGAACGACGCGCAAAGGCAGGAAATTGGAAATGCAAACGTTGCAAGGAGCTGACGACACGAGCCGGGAAATTGATGTTTCTCGAATCCTCGTGCCACCATGGTCCTAACTTTACCTGCCAGGATTCGAAACGCCGCGCCGTCGATCCATCGCGTCGGCTAGCCGGAAGTGAAATCCTCTCCAAGTACTCTTTCTCTCCCCCGTCTCGATCCTCCTGCATCCCAGAATGACTTCGTTATTGGAACGGCGAATTTGATTAAGGATGTCGGGACTCTCCATCGCGGCCGGAGGATCCCTCCCTTCTTTTTCGCAGATCAATCCTTCTTTCTCGTATATCCAAATCACACATTCCTCTATTCTTCCTTTAGGTTCCTTTCTATTGCCCACCTCTTTCATCAGCGAAGCGTTTTCATTTCTGCCGATAATACGAGTTACCGTCGTCGTTGCTTTATTTTTAAATTTGAAATATATTTTTAACAGTTACTTTAAAATGTGACTTAAAATTGTATTATGAAATACATATTTTTCGTACGCGATAATTTTAAAAACATTATGGTAGCCTATAGTGAACAAAATCCCTGCTCAGCGTTTTTATTAAATTTTCGTTGAATTAATTTTTTTTTCATTTTCTATTTATATAAGACTATGCGTTATAGCAAAGTGTATGTATACTTGACTTTAAAATGAGATAATAATTAGCACAGAAACGTGATTTTAATTCACGTTACGCGTGCTAATATGGAACTTTAATTCACGTTGCGTTGAATTAAGCGGAATTTTCACGGTACGAAGGAGTTAATTGCCGGTTTTCCGTTATGAATTTCCCGTCGAGTCGAAAGCGATCGTTCTTTTTCGCATTTCTCTCGAGATAGAGAACGAGGGAGGGAGGGGGAAGGAGGGGGGGGGAGAGAGAGAAAGAGTCGTTTTAACTGCGAGTTACAGCGAGCTTTGACGCTAATGACCGTCTAAGTAGATTTAAACGTATCCCGCCGTTATGCGTTCTACCGCGCTGCACATCGCGAACGTGTTTTTTGCAACCGTCGCGCTGCGGTAAATGCCGCTTCCATATATATAGCACATATCAAAAGACAAATGGTCGCGGCGACCAGGGATCGCAACAAATTCCGTGGCTGAACGATCATTTCTCGCGGATACATGCCGCGTTACTTTCGCAACTCGCTCTACCAGAGGTTCGCTCGCCGAATCAATACGGAGTAAAACGACATTGTCGTGAGCATCGGTGCACCAAAAGGTGCGGCGTTCGAGACACTAATCTCTCGAACAAAACGTTACAAAGGGCAGGCGGGACACGGATTCAAAAAGTTACTCGATACCCCGGACAACCTGTTTGTGAATAAACCTATTCATTTCTTGCCATTCTCGTGGCACCTTTCATACGTTAAAAAAAAGATTCTGCTTTCATGTAAAGTTGTATCTCTCCTGCTCTACGGTTTTCCACTTGTTCATGATGTTTTAGTCGCACCGTATCTTTAATTCGATGATCAAATATTGTTGCTATCGACACGGTTGCCCGACATGCGCGCGCGTCGCCTGTGTCAAACAAACACGGTGATAAAGGTTCGGCGCTTACGCGCGTTTTCTGTGATAATAAATTTGTACGCGCGTGTTTTATAGCACGTACGAAAACGCGAGAGGATTCGTTTGATCTTTGCAGCGCTAGCATCTCGAAAAGAACGCCTTCGCGTAAAAAAGGGAGATAGCGCGCGATAAGAGCTTCTTACATTTATGATCCCCGAGCGCGGTTCGATGGAATTCAAGACGTGACGCGGGGCGAGGAGGGTCTTGGCGAAAGCTGTCGAGATCAACTTTAACGGTAGCTTAGCTGAAGAGCAAGTATACACGTATCTGGACAAAGTTTGTAAATTATGAAATCGTGGCGCGTCAACCTCTCTTCAGAGTGTATACGTAAAAGGATATGAAACGACACGTCGGCGTCGCGATGCGTGTCATCAATTCGAGACGCGATAACCGCTTCCATCGATGTTCGGTATCATCATTATCGTCGCATGTTTTCAGATTTCCGAATCGATTGTTACCCACGGGCGTTTCTTCCTGGCGTATATGCAAACGCGTTTTTTGCAATCATGCAATACAGGCGCACGCTATCGCATGCGTCCGCGCTAGTATCGCGCGCATGCACATTTTACACACACACATACGCACACGCACATCACACATTAACAACGTATAGGGGGTATATAGGCTTCTTATACGTTTCTCGTATCTTGTCTCGTCTCGTCTTGCCATGTTGTTTTCGTCGAGGGGGCAGACCTCGTGGATCTCTACTCCTCAACTACGTCATAAGTGTCTATTTATACTCCGACGCAGCGTTTAAACGTATACAGGGTGTCCCGCGCGATTCGCATTTATAGCTTGCACGGCGGAGGTGCATTACATTAAAAAATATGACGTACTTGTTAATGTGGGAAGCGGAAAAAATTGCTGTATAGGGGACGAACAAAGTTTGCTATGGTTAAATTTATGAGTAACGATAATAAGCAGATAAATTTTAAAGTAAATGGATCCATAAAGAAAGCGCAATAATGATAGCGACGTTTAATTTGGAGATTAATTTATGGGAAACTTTCGCGTGCGACAGGCGCCACTTTGTATACACGTTCTTCGTGAATGAACTCGGCACGGAGTATCCGGATCTTCGCCGTACCGCCTCGTGAAACGTGTATCCACACTCCACACACTGTCGTCGACGCCAACCCAGACGGAATTTCCGTTGCCACGTTCGTGATTTACTACGGGACTCTGACGTGTTTACAACAAAATTGTATCAAATACTCAGCAAGAAAATTCGCGACGTTCGAAGGGAAACGCGACGACGCGACGCGACGCGACGCGCCGATATTGACTCGGACGGTCTGCATTTAAGGCGGTCGGGACAAAGGATTTTGCCGTAAGTAATAACGAGTACGCGTGCACGAAGTATCCGGTAGATTGCCGTTTCCTGGTTAGGTTAGGTTTCAATCCGGAACAATTTCTGACGAGGAACGGAATAAGTACGATCCGGTAAGTGCATTAACGCGAACCATATTCGGTTCTCGACATCGTACAGCGTCAAGCTCTGTCATCACTCGAGGCCTGCAATCTGCGTGAATTACGCGCCACGCAGATTACAGGCGTGCGTGGAGAGACGACGGACATTTATGCCGGCATATATGGCAAGCCAGAACCGAGCGAAAGCTCATTTTTGCTCGATGAACGAAGCGACTGTGATAATACACAATAATTTAGAGAGCTACGCTTTATTCCATTCTATTCTTATGTCGCGATTCGAATGTTTTCTGCATTTCTTTTTTTTTTGTTTTGTTCATTGTGGAGCGATCCGTTCTACCTTGCCTAGCGCTTCCTTAGCCGGGAAATGATCTGACATTCTCCAATCGTTAACAACCGCGAAAAAAGTCTCTGCTACGATATATCTATCCGTTAATGGATAAAGCCGTTGCCGTTTATCGCCTTTCCTTCGCGGAAAGGTCTTTTGTTCTACTTACGCCATTACCCGTAAAGAACGGTCACAAGTCATAATTAAACAAAACTAACGGTACATTATATAAAAGTGCATAGTAAGTATCGCCAAGATGTGCGCGATGCAGCTTGAATTTACTGTTAATTATGGGAGCTCTTAATTATGAGAAAAATAATATGGTCGCGAAAAGAGGGTCATTGGCGCGAGAATACGTTTCTCATTGCTTAAAGTTGTCTAAGCCGGTGTCATTAGTACGTACAATCGTTTCCTACGCACATTCACGTATCAGACGAGCTAGTAAAAAAAAAATCACGATATTTTTAAGTGTCACCCAGTTACGATAATTAGGGTTAAAGAAATTTATCTGTAGCATTAATTGCACAACTTCGTAGAGCGCCTATTGCATGGCGGCCCGTCGGGACGAGAATTCGCGATACATTATGCCGACAATAAAATCGCTAATCCGCCGATAAACGCATTTGAATCGGGGCCAACTATTTATAATTCCGTCGGGATGCTTCTGAGTTATAGCCGCGTACGACATTGTATGTCCGCGCGATCGATCAACATCCACGTATACGTAACGCCACGAAATTTGAAATACATTTTCTTTCGCTTAAATTCCCAATTCGGTACATTTGTACATAATATTTTATTAAAGTACTCGAGTAATTGAATCTATTTTGCACAGTAATTGGTAATTACGGCACGTGTTGTGACGTAATATTTACGCAACGCAAATATCGAGGGTCTCGCAAATGAGCTTGCAATGACAATAACAATAATAATAAGGATAATAACGAGATATTTAATTGCTGCTCGTTAATTATGCAATTTCCATGAAATGAAAATTGTTAATTATCTCTTTTGGTTTTTCTGTCCATTTGCTTCTTTTGCGACCAAATTGCGCAAGTGCGTTACGCACTAATTCTAACAGAATTACCAAGACACAATTAAAATGTGTTATTACGCAGCAAGCGCGCGACTACACAACATGGAAAAGTAGTAAATAACCAATATTTGAAACGAACCAAAAAACATGTAGATGAGAGGAGCGGAGCAGTTGGTACAGAAGCCATCTATTTTTAGAAATTTGATTTTAGGCTTCTCCTTCGCGCTCATAATGGCGATCGGCCATCGGCCGCGAAAACGGCACGGCCGACACAGTTTCCGCCGTCGTGCGTTTCCACATGTGCCGTATGTGCGTCTCGGGGGAAAAGCGCGGCGAACATATACGCGCGAACAATGAAATTATACGGTGAAACTGATCGATTTTTCAGACAATCGAACGGATGTGAATTACAATTTCAAAATCGTCGTTAAAATGCATGAACTTTCGCGACGACGAGGACGATGACGATGACGGCGACGAGAGAGCGACGACAATAGTACGAGAGCACTGCTGGTCTGAGAAAAAGGACAAAGGACATAATATTTCTTACTCAAAATCCACAAATTAATAAATGTTTACTGATAAAAATCATAAAAAGAAATAATTATGGAGTATTTATGTTTTTAGAGTTAATGTCAGAAACGCAATATTGTATATTTTCGTCTCGCTCCGTTTGTTGTTGTTACGAAGTATTGATAATCCACAAACGATCACTCGTACGATTTTAATCAAATTGTGACGGAGTTGTTTTCAATTAGCATTATTCGAAACGGACACAGATAATCAAAGTCGAAAGATCGCGCCGAAGATTTACACGCGGGTCGAAATTTAAATAGTAGCCGTCCTTCGTTCGCTTCTTAGCACCTTGTAGCCATAAGCGGCGCGAATTCTTGCCGATCGATTTCTTTTCTATGTCAGCTACAGAGTTGCGATTACGGGTTTTTTCCATCGCTGAAAACATAATGCGCGTCAATATGTAATCTTTCGCGAGATCGGACGAGCGGCTGCCAGTTGTAAGACTGTATTAATGTGTTCGTTCGTCCCCTGATAAAACGCAAATACCCGTAGATTTGCGTCGTAATTTCAATGCTACGTGCAAATTATCGCGGTAGTTCAATACGACTTTATTAAGTTACTTGAGTCGAAAGTAACGAAATATATATTATTTGCAGAATAGTCCGGCGGAGCACCATTCATCCTTGGCTAAGACGTAGGATGGCCGCGGGTGAGTTTTTTTTTTGTATTGATTCTTCATTAGTAACACGTGTGTTTTGTGACGTAACAGATATTGTACGTGTGTACATACGTATAGTCACAGTCCATCTCCATGTTTTTACTTTCTTTGTGCTTTTAAAATGTGGTCGAAAGCAAGTTTGAGGAAATTTAGAGATTTGTTTGTTCAAAAATACTGCATAAAATCTCTGTAAATCATGAAACTTTGCATACAGCGTCTCGGTGCGAGAATTTATGAAAAATACGTAATGTTTATCAATGGTGATTAAGCAACGCAGGGATCCCCGTCTCATTATTTAAAGTTTTAAAGATTATTATTTTACATTTAAATGACATAACGCGAGACAAATCATTTATTTTCACATAAAACATTCGATATTATATATTATGTATACGAAGCGTAGATAACGATACTGCATGGAAAAGGTTTTATCGAAAGGTTACAGAATAGCTGCTGCGCTACGAATGTTACATAAATACATGGTCAAATTAAGGGGAAAACGGAAGTTGTAAATAACAACTGCAGAAACTCTCAATACCCGTTACGTTACAATTCGCCGAGAGCTATACAATAATATACGATATAAATAATATATAGCATAGCTCGGAATTATCGAGAGCTCGCCACGTGCGGGTGATACGCGCGTTCGCCACGTGCGGCCTTTACACGAGGTACGTGATCACGTTGCGTCGAGGTATCGATATTAGTGGGGAAAACGCGGAGAAGAAATTTTCCGACGGGATCGACGCGCGGCAAGCACGTGGTGGGTGGCGAGTGGCGAGCTGCCGCCAGCATCTCCGTAAATATAGACGGGGAATTTTTCGTCAGAGTTGCGTGAATAAACACGCGCTGTCGTTTAAGGTCGTTTCGACAAATAATCTCGTATAGGCTAACGCCTCGGTGAACGTGATAATACCACGCGAACGACGCGACGTCGTAAACGGCCGTCGACCGAGATAGCGTCGAGGTCGAGATTATGCGCGAGGCCTGTTCGAATACTGTGAGCGATTTGCTTTTTCGACCGCTCGAATAAATCTTGATGTGTAATCGCACGAAGAAATGTAATGAGCGCCCGTTTCCTGCCGCAGATGAGATTTCGGTTCGGATATCGATATCGCAATAATCTTCCGTACGTCGAACGTATCATAGACATCCCTATTTACGTTCCGAGCTTACGCATCGAAATTTCCCTCCGGGTAAAATTGTGTGAAAAAAAGAAAAACGGTGTGCGCCAGCTAAGCCCTAAGGCTTCCCGCGGCACCGCGCCGCGTGACGATGAAACCCACGAAATTGCGGGGAACCTGACGAATCCTGATCCCGACGCGAAGCGGCGCGGCGGAACGAGAATGCTCGTTTCGAGCGAGAGAAGCACTCCGGGTCCGATTCCCACCCTCTCTCCGTTGTCCTTTTATTTCCCCGTTCCTCCCGGCCGTTCGCCATCGTTCGTTCGTTCGCTCGCTCGAGGAATCGGGCAGAGAAAAACGTTTCTACGAACGAATCTTCGGCCCTCGAGGCGTAACGCATTTTTCGAGATAGATGCTTCTCCCGTTTCATCCTTCGAGCCTCATTTAGTCGACGATCGACAAAAGCAATCTAGATTTTGAGAGATCCGTTTAGACGAAAATTTTAAAAATGCTATTGAAAAATTTCGCAGAAAATTTCGAGTTATCGGTCATCGTACCCGATGGATCAAAAGCAGTTCGTGAAAATCTAAAATCTTCGTCTTCTTAATAAACCATTAATCCTGATTATATTCTTGTCGTCCATTGGCAAGCGATCGATGCCGCTCTGAATAATTCCGCGCTTCGACCCGCTTGTCGTTCCTGTCCGGCGTTACCAACGATCGACCGTTACCGTCGCCGTCGCCGTCGCCGTCGTCGTCCTTACGAGTTTTTCTTTCGCGAAATGACTTCGGCCTCCTTCCGTCATCACGATGCGATTGAAACGACAAACGGCGAAGGAATAGGGGCCGTGGGAAAAGCGGTAAAATACGTCGGTAGCGCCCGGCGCGGCGCGGCGAGGCGAGCTCGCGGAACCTTTTGCTCCATCAAGTTCGTCGACCGCCTCGATGCACTCAACACGATCGCGCTGTTTTTCTCACTTCTTCTTTCCCTCATTACTCGGGGTAAATCGCCGGGAAGGTTTCCGCGCGATCTGAAGCCCACGAAAGACAGAGAGATGCGTTAAAATGCAAACAATTCTCAACACTTTATTTGTAACATTCTTAAAGTTAGCTGCGTCATCCCGAGTCGTACGATGCAACGATTTAATTTACCTACGAAGAACACTTTACTAAGAGATAAATAGACTGTCACAGCATAGACTCTAAGCCGTATCGCGTCATGGCGTTCTTATTGACCGTGCACGTCGTCGACTTTGTTTACTAGTAAACTGTGAAAAACAAATTGACGGTAGTCGTTTTTCTCGCGCGTCAATAGGTAGCCTATCACGTCGTTTTTTTTTTAGCATTTTGTTTAAAAATAAATTCTCCCCGCGGGATTGAATCTGCGACGGCGCGGCACGACAGGCCTGTCCGCCATAAAATAAACACGTGACGCAAATGAGGCGCGGGAAGGGTTCGCAATAGGTCACGGGCTCACGTGGGGTGTGAATGGCGAATTATTAATAATAAAAATTGATTGCTTCGAACGAGAGCTTGTTCCAGCCAATCTCCGCGGATGACATAATCGAATCCTCGAAACGTTAATCGAACGATCTCGCGGTGCGGGATTTCGTTCGCCGATGCCGCACAGTTGGATGGAAATATCGTCTTCCGCCAATAATGCGACGCAAAATTTTATCTCCTCTATTATTCAGCGATATCCAATTAGATCTCTGAAGAGCATTTCAAATGTGGTATGCACGCGCGAAATTAGATTTTGAGTTTTTAAGTATTAACGTCTACGGTGTTCAATTTTTAGCTTATCTCTAAATTTAATATCGTTTAAACCAAACATGTATGTTTCGCATATGTTATAATGAAAATTTCTTCGTATTATAAATGTTTCATTCTCTCTCTCTCTCTTTCTCTCTTTCTTTCTTTCCAAACTCTTTCTTGCGTCATTGTACCACGCTTCTGTTTACATAAATCATAGTGCAACCGACAGCGACTCGTAACCGACCAATAAAAAGTTTTTTCTTGCCAAGTTCTTGACATGTTCTGACACGTAAGAAGTAGGTTAATTATTTTTTATCTTGAACATAGCCTCTTATCGATCGCGTGCGGGCCGTGGAAATTTTTATGCGATCGTTTAAAAGTGCCGCTGGCGGTGCAATTCTTCGTCCGTTCATCGTCATTCTATACTGGCGCTCGAAATAAATTCTTACATATGCCGATGCATCGCATCGATGTCGCATAAATGGAATTGCGTCGCTTTCCACGCGTAACGGAAACTCCCGCGATTGAGCGCTACCGTTCTATGGTATATTTATATCGCGAATTTATATCCCAGGATTGCATTGTGTCGATATGTCCTTTACCTGAAATATAATTCTATATTTATTACAAATGAGCCATTGTATCTCCGCATTCTTCACGTCCGCGTTCTTCTTTCCGCGTTCAGCGAATCAAATATTTCGATTTTTCATGCTTAAGATGCAGGTCCGCGTATATATAGGGATGCGAAGAAAAAAAGAGTTAGTGTCTGTTTCTGCGACTGACGGTTGACACACGCTTGCTGTCGAGTGTCGAGCTCGTTAAAGGCGAACGTTAAATCGCCTCGTATCGTCGCTTTCGCAAAGTTCGCTTCGGACGAATACGAGCCAAGGCTGAAGCAATATAACGGCAGCCGCGGTGCCATGCGCCCCGGGAACGATGATTTGTCTCCTCCTGGTAGCCTCAAGAGCTTTCGTACGAGTTGGAAATCATCGCGTTGCGCCCTACCCGCTTATTACTTTAAATACCACCGGCGCCGCGTATCGTTGTACTTTTGCGGATTACATTATTATGTACCGTTCGTGTCCCTCCGATAAAGGATAATTTGCCTCTACGTTCGGCTCGTGCGTATAAGCTCTGTATATATTTTACCTGTAATTTATTACATAGTCTTTATAATTGGATGAAATGACCATTGTCCAATTATAAGAAAAAGGAAAGCAAAAAGAGGGACAAGATTTATCATCTTCCCCGTGAAAGGATTCCTTGGAATAAAAATATACACAATTTCGCTTTACAAGGAAAGATAATTGGAAAATAGATTCTTGCGAGAGAGAGAGAGAGACATTGTTGAGTACCGATTCGACTCGCTCTCGTGCACATCACGTTATTGCAACACTTTTAATATTCGCGGAGAACGGATTATTATCACCGTTATCCATCCTGATAACGGGGCCTCGTCCTCTCGAACGGACAGCGCGGCGGTGATTTTTTACCCGCAGCTCCTTCGGAGAACGAGCGCGTTCTCTCGTGCTCTCTGGCCTCTTCTAATTGGTCACGTTCTTGAAAATTTTGCAGACGAAAATTAATTTTCCTTCCGTACGAGAGATATTCGACGGTAGACAAGGCGAGCATTTCTCGTCGCTGCATATTTCTCGCGTTTATATTTGTTTTTAGCAGTTTATTTAGAAAAATGTTCTACGTGCTAGGAGAGACGCGTGACATATTGAAGATTATGAAAAATATATACAAGAGATTTTCTGGTTTGCGTGTGCAAAATATGGTTAAAAAGGAAATGTTTGTACATTTCGATAATTTTGGAAATTCCACGAATCAACAAAATGTCCTTTTCAAAATTCTTGACAACATTTTCCAGATCGAACTGTCATGCACGAATAAAACGAAATAGAACGAGCGAGTTTCCAAGAGTTCACGTTTGCGGCAATTCGCTCGCCGCTATTTCTACTTATAAGTGTATGGATGAGGAGAGAAAGTCTCGTATCAAAGTATATATACGTCTGCGATTCCACGGGACACTTGATTGGTCTTCACGTTTTAGCCGATTGTATCGAGCAATGCCGTGATACTCTGAGCGCGCGTCGCATAGAAACGGGCGATTAATTTTGTCGGGTAAGCGCTCGACATATCGAAACGGGAAACGTCGCATTGGTCGAAGTGTACCCGTCCGTTAAAATATGTTTTTCATAATTGCGACACGTGTATTTTGTTAGCATCTATGTTTATATTTAATGTATTTTATGAGAGATATTATACAATTTTATAACACGTATACGAATCTTTTAAATTAATTATACGGAAGTTTATTAGGCCGTTTAGCACTTAATTTAAAAATCTGGAACGCATCCGTCCGCGCTTGTTAACGAAAATTCTGCCGTGCGCGCGCAAAAAAAAGGACATTTTATACGATGCCAACTTTTCGCTACTTTTTCAGTCTTTAGCACGACGGAGATTATATTGTTAAACCAGCTGTGAGAGAACCGGCGCGCGGCGCCGGCATTTATGATACGTCGCGAATGCAGTCACTCGCGATAAACGTCGTTCTTAAACTTATGTAAATGGAGATGAATACCTTGCCGGATAATTTTTCCCCATCTGAATTTTCCTACAGAACGATATGACATACTGTTAATTTCACAACAATGATGTTTACCGTTGAAGAGGTCGAATTCGCGCTGAGCAGTGGCCATGATCAAGAATGATTTATGACTCAAGCGGACAAGTATCGTTTTTCCGAGCGCGGTTTTGCGGATCGAAGGCCACTATTCGCAAAAAGGCGCGTCGTTATTTCAGAGATCGGCCGGGCGGACACGGAGCAGGGAGAGAGAGAAAGAGAGAGAGAGGAGAGGCCAGAGGGAGGCAAGGGATTTATGATCGAACAGGCGTCCGATTCATTATTGCAAAGTTTGCGATATCGGCGGTCGCAGACTTTACGCTGCGAATACATGACGGCGACTGAGCATCGTTTGCGATCGGAGTATAGAGAGGAGGGGAAGAAAAAAAAAGTAGAACGACGAGTTTCCTTCGGACGATGATAGTTGAGGAGAGAGAGGCAGGGGTAGAGAGAAGGAGAGAGAGAGGAGAGGGAAAGGGATATTCACCGAACAGTTATCCGGCCCTGATGCTGCTCGGAGCTTGGGCTCCTTCGATCGGCGCGGTGGCTGTGGTGGCGGCGGCGGTCGCGGCAGTCGGCAGATCCATTTTCGATCGCTCGAGAGAGATCGGGATCTTGTTTTCTCTTGGGCCCCCAATGCTCTTTGGCCCTTGACTCCGCGAATCTTTATTTTTTTCCAGCTTGAACGCTACGAACGATTGCGAAAAACGAGGGAGATTTTACGAGCGAATTGCAACAATGTGTCAAAAAGTTTACAATTACCAGATGCGAGTTTCAAGCGATAGCGACGAATACGAGAGGGCGAATCAGACTGTTTACGAAACGACATTTCATAATATCCCGGTATTTTTTACACGAGAGAAAAATAATTTTTTTATCTGAACGCAGCGCGCTTAACGATCGTTCGGTTGAAATTAAGCAATCGTTGGTGCGCGTCATGGCGAGCGCAAAAGGAGCGCAGAGGGGCCGAGCCACCCGTCTATATCTCCGATACGGCACCGGTCGACTCCATTTCGATCGGAGCGCGAATTCGTTGACCGTGGATAGAGGTTGAGCACCTCGCGATCTGCCGTTCAAAGAAAAGTAGGATGGTTCTACAAAACAGTTAGATGGCCCTGATGTTAGCAAATCACCGAGCGATCGTGTCTACATTCGCATTCGCCGGCGATATTATATGGCTTTGCAGAAGATTTGAAGCGTTCCGCAATTTCGTTCGTGCTATTCTTCATCACGTATAAAGTACGGAACTCTTGAAAGACATGTCACTCTAATACTCTTTATATATATATATATATATATATCTAATCAGTGCGTAATATTGACTTTCTATTATTATATTTAAAATAATATACATATTTAAACCTTCCGTTTTCTAGTCCAATAATGCTAATAATGCTAATTTCATTGAGTTAACGTTAAACTGTAATTTTTATACTTTCCCGCGACGCAACGTGCAGTTTCCGAGAAAATTTATCGCTGTTCTTAGATACACGGGCTCGCTTATCCTCTCGCTTTTCCACGTTTCGAGCGCTACGTTTCGAGCACGTCCAAGGAATCGGGATTCTCGTTTCTTCCAGGCTCGTCGATCTTTGGCCTCCGTCTGCGTTCCGCCTTCGCTTCGTGCCGCTCCGAGAAGCAGTTCTGATGCACGGCTTCAGATAGAGTTTCTAGGATATTCAAGAAACTCGTAGAGACGGCGCTGTGTCTTGCAGGAAGCGTCTTCAACTCGCAAATTTTCGAATTCTCATGTTAAACGATATGTAGATTCTTCTTCTTCCTTGCGATTTTTATTCCCCATTTTATAAAATTTTAAATAATTTATTCTCGAAAGAGTCCGTAATTCTCTTAATATCGTGTATAAAGATCGACAGAGACATCTTACGGTGAGAGCAACCTAATTAAATGATCTTTTTTATCACCCACACTTCCCACACATATGTTCTTCCACGTGTTTCGAGCCGATATTTTCTCAGGACCGCTAAAGCTGGCGGAGGGCTGGCGTCTTCTAATTCTACGTTTCTCCGAGGGAGCGGTTTTCGGAGAAGAAATAGTTCCAAATTAGACGCTGAGGCTGCAGCCGGTCGATTATATCGCACAGTACGTGAAATGGCCGCCACGACCGTATGCTTTCTACATGAGAGTAACCCTCGTAAAGTAAAGAAGCATAACAGACACGAAGAAGAAGGACGTGCTCGTCTCGCGAGCCTGGTCGCAGTTGTGCGAATCCTTTCGCGTCGAGAAAACTGCCCTCGTCTTTTTCGTTTCGAGCGCGAACCTGTCCGATCGCTGTGCGCGTCTCGAACGTCTCTTATGTCATCGCTCTTATAAGTCTTTTAACCCTCTGTGTGAGTAGTCTAAGAGCCACGTCAAAGTCATATATGCGGAGGATAATACGTTCGAAGTGAAAATAAATCAACTCCGCGAGATCGCGATTTGACTCGCTCAAAGATACATAAATATTTTCTTTTTTATCCTATCTTTATTCCTACAGTATAATTAATACGTCTTTGTACCAAAGTGTTTTTTTTTTTTTATATGATTCTTTCACCTTTAACGGAATGTCACGTCTTTCACACGTGCGATTAATGTCACGTTTCTGATTTCTTGAGAGTTTCTCACGTCCTGGCGAGAAGATGTCCCGTGGAGTGGATCGCAGTGGATTAAACAGGGGTAGCTGACGAGTGCGGGGCGAATGGGCTCTGTAGGGGCTGACGAATTTTCAAGCGGAACTCCTCGCGGGCAGAATGCAGAACGCGCGAGGTCCCCGAACCGGCCCTATTGATTTTAGAGAACCTTCCCGGCGCGCGCGAGAGCGAGAAAGAGAGAGAGAGAGAGAAAGAGAGACCGTCGGCAATTCCGAGCTTCCCTCCGTCCCCCTCGTCAAGTTTTCGAGAAGGGTCACCCCGTAATTTGAATATACGGCACCCTTCTGCGCGTTCGCAACCCCTCCCGGCCACGTGCACGTTCGGCATATTTCGTCCACCGTGTACAGCGCGTTCGTTCTCCTCGCGCTTGAAATACGCGGACGTGGTATTTTGCCGTGGTATCATTATCGCGGATTCGGGGTGCCGAATCGTTTTTCCGTTAATGGAAAGCGCTAAAAATGAAGAATTTATCTTATCGAGGAAATAACGTAATCATTAAACTTGAGTGTTTGTCTACACATGATGCATTCGTATGGCTTTTATACCACCGATAGGGTCGCTAAAATAATCTCGTTGTCAGATAATCTCGCAAGCTGTGGCGTAAATTTGACGGAAGGATTTGAGGAAGGTGAAATTCGCGAAATCTTTGATTCGCGGATTCAGCGTTTCCGTGTTTTTACGCGTCGCACGTATTCGCGAGCGAAACGCACGGAAACGGAAACGGTTAATCGCGCCTGAGGTATATCGCAACCGGAGCGAAAACGGATCGCGCTGTAGACGTCGATTGCACAATTAACCAGTTCCGCGACCGGCGACGCGACGCTTAGCCACCTTTGATCGTGGGACGTAATATTTTCGCCGTTCCGCGCGTCAACGACTTCCTTTGTGCGCAAAAGCGGAGTTTCTCGATAGTTTGGCGGTTTAACTCGCTTAGAACTTGGATTTCGTTGAATTTCCAGAGAACCCGCGTGGCCTCGCCACGACGACGAAGCACGAGAGTTGCGTTCCGTACTTATCGTGACGGCGCGACCGCGCAATTTTTGTCGCGAAAACACACTCGTTCAGCTCGCGCGCCCGCGCCCGCGCCGCGGCGCCGGCGTGAATTCCCGACGTAGGGAAATTCGCGTGCGGTTCGTGAATTTTCGCGGCGTCGACCCCACGATAATCCGGGCTTATCGATCGGCGCTCAGTTGCCAACTTGGCAGTGGCGAACTCCCGGAATTACGAGTGAAATGCTCTACATAGCGACGCGGTTGGCAAATCAGAACCGCTTTCATACCTTTGCAGGAGAGGATACGTCGAATTCCGGCTCACCTTCCGGTGGGCCAGACTTTCGCACGTCGACGCAGACGACGACAATGTCCAATGTCCGCGTCGTATGCCTCTCCTCGTTTAACGCAACGGGACGTGTATCCTTCGAGATATTGTTCCAGATCTCTGATCGAGGTGTAATGATTTTTTTTTTATTTTTTTTTAATAGCAAGCGTATCCACTGTGTGTACCGTACATTGTACAGTATACAAAGGATCGAAATGAGTGGACGAAATGATTTCCCTCTCCCCTTCCATTTCGTTGATTGAAGCGTTTCGAAAGGGTAGAAAACTTGCACGTCAAAGGGTTAAGGGAAGAGAGTACCGCGGGAACGGGGTCGGACTTTTTTTTCCCCAGCCGAGCTCGTTGTTCGAGTTTCGGGCTAAATCCCGGACAGAGTGGTTTTCATCCCCGACAGTCGCCAAGCTCGTCGTCTAGTTAGTTGTACGGTATTGTAACCTACGCGCTTTCTAGCAGTCGGCGTTAGTTCCCTGCTCGCTCATTCCCTCGTTCAGATGTGCATGTCCTTAAAAATCTGTGGGGGTCAGTGGTGCTCACACCTAGACTTACATTGACGCAACCAATTAGGAACATATATAATAGTATAGAATAAAAGCCATGTAACTTTATTTTGACTCTGATGCGGTTGTATGGTGGAATCAAATAAAGTATATTGCCTTGGTTTTGCACAAACTTTACGTGGGATTTCGAGGCTGCGCGACATTGGATAATATCGAGTCGTTTGACGAATATAGTTACTTAGTTATTCTTGTAAATTTGAATTATTAAAAAAAATATTTTTTATGTTCAGAGGGATAGAACGTAGGGACAGATCCGTAAACACGTGGTATAATCTATCTTAAGACTATTGTATTCAATCGATAACGATAATGTGTTCCATCGAGTGTTTTGACTTAAAAAAGTCATCGGTCTATCTTCCAAAACACGAGTGATGATTAGAAAGATGATGTTTTCGAGTACTTTGCGCACCTTTAGGTAGCGCAGGCTCCTTAAATGAAATGACGCCGTCCGTAGAAAAGAAAAATGACAAGGGTCGACCCCGACAGAACAATCAGAAACGCCGGTCTGCCTTTGTTTGCGCGAGCAAAGACAACAAAGTGGCGTTCAATACAGATTGTTCTGCATGCGCGCGATACGCGTGAATTATGTATAAATGTAAGTGGTTAACGTTCGGTTCTCATAGCGAGGCGAGCCCGCGATCTCGCGTCGCCCGGCGATGGCAGCGATACGTATCACGTTGGCTTGGCATTAACGCGCGTTTTGAGAATCGCTGACACCGCGCAGACGAGACGGGACGGGGATCAACGGGGACGACCGACGGCGACGGCGAGGTCTGCGCGTATTCGGGACGCTGCTGCGGTGGTGCGCAACCATCGACGCGCAAAGTCACGTGACAGAGCGTCGCGGTGGGCGCCGTCGGCGCTGGATTGGCCGATGTCGCGATACGAATCCCCCATTCGACGTTATCCGAACAAAGAGACGAGGCTATCCCGTCCACGGTCGCGAGCGCTGCCATTAGAAAGTCGTCGGCAGTCGATGAACGCGGGAACCGGGAACTCCGCGAGAGTTGGATAGAGAGCGAGAGGGAGAGAGATAAAGAGGAGCTGGTCCATCATCGGTTTCGAACGTCGCGAGAAAGTTTTGCGGCCAGCCTGTTGGGACTCGATACGATACGGAAAGAGGGGGAGAGAGAGAGAGAGAGAGAGAGTGGAAGGTTCAGCAGAACACCCCCGATCGTTAGAGATCGACTCGACCATACCCACCGTACGTCGGAGCGTCCGTAGGTCTCGTATCGGCCGAACCGTCGGGATCGATCCGATAAAACGAAGCGTGAGAGAAACGCGCATCTTCCAGCCTTCCAGCCGCGAACGGCGAGCGGCGAGGCGACGCGAATTCGGAGCCAGCGAGGAGGCGAGCGCGGAGAAACGACGCGTAGACACGCTCGCCCGAAAGATAGATCATCCCCCGCGTGCATCTGCAACTGTGCGCCGGGTTGCATCCTCATCGGCGAAGATCCTCGAGGGACGCTCCGGCGGTTTAGCCCAGCGCACTGGAGGGTCGACGACGTACAACCAGCGCTGTAGAGTGCTACGCAGCGACGTGGCGACGACGCCATTTTGTGCTCCCTGGTACCGTGCGCTTCTTTCGGAATCAGCGTCGAGCCTACTCATCGCCCCGCCGTGACCCGTGACACGCGGGTATCTCCGATCGCGTTCGTCAATAAGTGTAAAACGACGTAGAGCGCTTTTCAGCTCCTCCGGAGTATTGGAGCGCGAGAGCCAGCGACGGAGAGAAAGAGAGATAGAAGACAGTGCTCGTGTACCCAAGCAAGTGCGTCATCGGCGTGATTCTCATCCGCGCACCGTCAATCCCACCGCGATAAAGAAAGAGAAAGAGAGCGAGAGAGAACGCGTGAGCGAAGAAGAGGGAGAGAAAGAGGGTTCTATTCAATTTTCATAATCGTCGATATCTTCGCCCTGGGTCACCATCGACCATGAGACTGGAAATCGTGTCGGCGGCGGATTTTCTGGTGCACCTGCTGCGCTTGCAGGCGGGTCAGCTGTCGGAACGGCAATTGGAGATGTTCAAATCATCGCTGACGGAGGTGTTGCGCCACCGTTACCGGGACCACTGGTTCCCGGATCGGCCAAATCGCGGCTCCGGTTATCGTTGCATACGCATCAACGGTAAAATGGATCCGGTGATCGCGCAGGCCGGCGCAAACGTCGGCCTGCTGCCGACCGTTCTGCACAGCCTGTTCCCCAGCGAGCTCACCATGTGGATCGACCCGTCGGAAGTGTCGTATAGGATCGGCGAGAACGGCTCCATTTGCGTGCTGTACGAGCGCCCCGAGGCCGAGACCGCGGATGAGATCTCCCAGCAGCTGCACCAGCATCAGCAGCACCCGCATCAGCCGCATCTGCATCAACATCAGCATCAACATACGCACCATCATGCGCAGCATCACCAGCAAGCCGCTATGCCGCCGCCGCCGCTGCCCCTGCCGCTCCCGCAGCAGCAACAACAGCAGCAGCAATTCGAAAGCTGCAAAGACTCTCTGCTTCTGGAGCACACGCAATTCAGCGAGCAGATCGCCGCGTACGTCTCCAGCTGAATCGCCGGGCTCGCCGCCGCGCTCGCGTCCACGCTCTCGAAATGATCTACTAAGCGCACGTGCATCTCGTGATATGTGATATCCCGTGTATCGCGTCGGACCGAGCAGGTCCGCGCGCTCAACCCTTTCGTGGACTCCAAACGTGCGTGCACCCTTCCCTCCCTCCCTCCCGCTCTCCCCCTCTCTTTCTCTCTCTCTCTCTCTCTCTCCTTGCGTTTTAATCTTCTCTCTTCTCCTTTTCTTTCCATTTTTTTCCCTTCTCGGTGAGCACCGAGAGTCTCGAGCGAAGAGTCGGTTCTCCTTTATCGCCGTCTCCTTCCTTTCCCCTCTCTGTTTCTCTCTCTCTCTCTCTCTCTCTCGTTTTTTACGAGAAAAGAAAAGTAAAATATAAATGGAGCACCATCAGTCACATCCGTCGATGATCCGCAGCGTCGTGACCTCGACGCGCCTCGTCCCTCCGAGCGAGTTCCTGCTACACGGGGAGAGTCCATCCTTCGGGAGACGCGAGCTCGTCCACGCGCGTCGGTCGACTCGAACTCGACTCTAGTCTAGTCTCGCGCTTCCCGATCCTTCTCTCGTGCTCGAAGAATCTCGAGAGTGAGTAAGAAAACGGCACCTTCGACAAGAGATATGTGTTCCCGAGCGACTAGTCTGTGCGTGATTTAAACGCGCTCGATCGAAAAAAAAAAAAAACAACAACGGAACGAGGGAAAATCCACCTGTGTCGCGATGGAAGAGCGAAAAGAGGGACGGAAGCGGATCGAAGCGCGCAGACCAGTCGATTCTCGTTGATCCAACGCTGCTCACCCGAATTGTCATCGTCATTGGGTCGCCCTACTATCGGAGCGAGCCTCTTTTTCGCCGGAGAAGGATCTCGCGGCCGTCGCAGCGAGAAAGAACGGAGCGAGCTCGGAGCTCTCTCAGCAGCCGACTAATTGATCTCAGCACCTCCTCTATCCGCGTAACCTCCGAGTGTCTCTCGTGACGACAGCAGCCACGCGAGAGAGGAACAACGAAGACCAGCCAGCCTCATCGCCCTTCCTACGTTCTCGAGGGAGTAAAGGAATTGTACTCATTACATTTATACACGAGAAACATACGCACACGTACATATATATATACATACATGGATTTCTCTGTCTCTCGCATCCTCCCGAACGACCAGCGTCTTTCTTCCACGCACTTTTTCGTTACCGTCGGATCTCGAATTAAGGTTCGTACACACCGATGAGTATTTACGATGCGGAAACACGGATACTTATTCTTTTTCTGAAATTAAATCCCGAATGATACAATCCCGCTGGTTGTTCAGTCGTTTAGAGTACAGTTCAAGAGAGAGAGTGAGCGTGATTAGTATTCGGAAGTCATTTACGATTAGAGATTCAATAATTCTTGCAATGTATATAAACGAATTTTTCCATTTCCATATTTTCCATCTCGCGTCGGTTTGTACGATCGTGAAATTGAGAACCGCAAAGGAAAGGGATGAGAGTCGATCGTTCTCCATTCTCATCGTCGATAATTTTCTCGAACCTCGCACTGTCAATGCAGATTACCACCGAGCCACACACACGTACACAAATTTTCATAATACATTCATACAAAATTAAAGACGCGCCTACCGATGATTTTTGAACAAACGATCGCGATGGATCTCACCAGCTATCGTGAGTTGTCAAAGATCGCCGGTGTTAATTCATCGAATTTACTCTTCGTTAACGTCGCTTTCCACGAGCATCTGTAACGATAAAAATACGTTACATTTACAACGTCGTTTTCTCACGTGTATCCTACTAATTTGTCGACTGATTTAGATTTTCTGGAAAAATCGAGTGTAGAAATTTCGCGAAACGCCGCAACACGATAACAAAGTTTCAAATTCGATGTAAAGTTGCGACTTGTATTTTTCGAGAACGGTTTTCAATAAGTACGAATCTTAAAAGCGTTTCAATTATTCGACAGCGATTCTCGACAATACAAATCGCAAGCGGTAGTCTGAATGTGCATACACACAAAAACACTCGCAGACACACACGTACAAATTTCACGAAAGCGCGTGAGTTATATATGTACATATATACATACATATATAGATATATAAAAGCGTTATATATGTAGAGCACCGTGTACACGCGCGGGGGCGAAGCAGGGGGAGTTGGAGAGTTGGGCGAAGTCGCCTCCGGGCGTGTACATACATAACTGACGAATTGTATATTATATCCTTCGCGTGAGAGGAGATGGAAGAAAGCGGGAGAAAACACGACGGTGTATAAAATTGCTGTGATTTTATTCACGGGAAGGCACCCAGGCGTGTTTTTACTATGGAGAGTCGGTCTTGGGTAGTGAATCGCTCGATGCACGGTGTGCGATCGCGAATGTTTTGGGAGTGACCGCGGGAATGATTCCGTGAGAGAAAGAGAAAGAGGGAGAGAGAAAATGATCGAACGCATATGTACATGTACGGCGCTCACCCGATATACGTAACGCTCGCCCGCTCCGGCAATAATAATAGAGTTCGCTCGATTAATCACGCGTCTGCTTCGTGCTCGCGGCACATCGAGATCTGTTCAATTACCGTTACTTGACGAACCGATAGGTTCGCGTTAATAATGAGAACAATATTCACGTCGTCGACGGATTATTACGAATGCGCGATTTCAGTTTTTTGCCTATCAATTCAAATTGGATTTTATATCATCGTTACACGTGGAAATTTTTATTAGTTTTTCCGGATGCGTGGGAACGGAGGTGAGAGTTCGCGATGTAAAAGAGTGTATGTGTGTACGTGGGTGGCGTGTGCGATATATGTATGTACGTACGAAAGATCGAACGGTTAATGGAGGGAGGGGAAGGAAAGGAAGAGAACCTATCGTGTTCGGCGTCGAACGAGAAAAGGCTCTGTTGTACGTAGCAATTATAGAAACCATGTCTGTGATTATACTAAGAATAGAGCGACAATATAAGCAATTTCCGTATATAACGACCTAAACACGAGCGGCGTGTGCGCTTACTATACATACCGGTATGTAAATGGTACATATACTATGTCACATATTATACGTGCAAGAATTTTATCCGCGGGAACGCGCGCGTTTCGCGCTTTTAATCGGGTCGTCGCTTCGATCCAAGTTGAAAAATCTCTCGCGCCTTTGTATTCCGACCGGTCGACACGTTCGTCCTTTAATTGTGTGGCTATCGGTATCGCATTTTCGAAAATAAGTAGTAGCGTTCCATCGGAAGAAATCGATGTATTCTCGTGAGAACATCGCCATCGAGAGCGAACGATGCAAATCCGCTTCAAGTGTCGAAACTTAAGACGACTCGTTTAAAATCGCTGAACGCGCTCGTGAACGGCGGAAGGACGAAATAATCTCGCTCATCATAATAAGCTTCTCGGTCCTCTTCGGCTTGACGTCATACTACGGAGTAATCGGAAACTCGTATCATAACACGTACGTGCTAACGCTGCGTGTATTCATTAACACCACCGCGAATCGATCAATCCGAAAAAAGGCTTTTGTTGTTGCGAACCACTGTGTGTGACGTCAGAACGGGGGGACTGTGCTATACGCGATGTCGGCGAGGACAAAAATGGAATAGAGATTATCGTTTCCTTCATTTTTTTTACATATCGGGGAAATACACGCTCCGATCATCCATATCGGTGGCTGTAGAACACCAGCGATCTCGAATATATAATCTGTGGAAAGTAGTGCGGGATGAAGCCGGAGAGAAAGTGTGAGAGCCGTGCGGTGAGATCTCCGTTGCGTCCTTCGATGATTATTTTGCTGCTGAAGGCTGACAAAACACGTTCCTTTCCCTTTGTTTTTGGTTTCCATCGGAAAACGCGGGGTCGAAAAGAGCGCGCTCGTCTGCGAGAATTATCCTATGACCTATATATATCTCTCTACATTATTCCGTTCCCACAAGCATGCATAAAAACCTATAAATATCGACGAATACAAAAGGAAAAGACAAATACTAAGGGAGAGCAACAGAGCGAGAGAAAATAAGATGGTGCGTTAAAATGAAAAATGGGGAGGAAAGAGACAGAGAGAGAAAGGGGGCTGCGCGAAAGAGGAGGAAATGCGAGCATATTTACACATTTACTTCGCGAATAAATTGTAATTATATATATATGCGTATATATATATACATAATTATATACATATATATATATATATATATACACATCTTGTAATTATACATATATATATATATATATAGAAAGAGAGAGAGAGAGAAACAGAGACCTTCAGGAGGAATTTGTACAAATCTGCTGGGATAAATCACCAGCAAGTCTGTGATTTTAGCTTGGTTACTAATTCAGTATTTTTTTAAATAAAACGAGACAAAATCAAGATAAATCATAAAAAAAGAAACATGATTCGGCCCGCGAGAGAGAGAGAGAGAGAGAGAGAGAGAGAGAGAGAGGAGGGAGGAGAAAGTTTATGAAAGAGAGAGCGTGTGTGGTCAGACTGAATGAGAGAAATAGAGAGAGTGCGCGTGTGGTTGAAGTAAGGGAGCAAGAAATAGAGCCGGGGAAGGGGAATTTTAGAATTAGAAGTTTGCAATAAAATTATTTGAAATGTCTTGAAAAAAGTTTCTCCAAGCAATTTCGCGATTCTTTGACTTGTTTTACAAAAAAAACATGATGAATAGCTCTTACTTACTTTACGATCGTTTTGCTTTTGTTCAAGAAAACGTGCAATTTGTGAGATTATAATTACTCAAATCGCAATGATGTCATATCAATGTGCCGACGTGCTCGAACGAGTGAAAAGAGCGTGACGTACCTCGCGTTAAAAACATCGTCGCGATAAAGAAGACGGGAATCATTTCTCTATCTCTTAGAGCCGGTGTCACTAACGTCAGTTAACATTAATCGTAATTAACCATTTTCTTTTTTCATCTTTATCATTATGCCCAGTGATGCAATAGAGAAGAAGACAACGAAGAATGTTAAATCACAGTCTGAGCCGATTACCGTTGGTATAACTGGCTTGTTTTCATCGTTATTATGAAATTATTCTCGTTGCATCAGCTTTGAATTTACTTCGTTGGATTAAATCACGGTGAATCACGATTGATACTTTCTGGGTAATTTCAAGTCCGTCTCGAAAAATGAACGTGTCGAATGTCACGCTTCTCAAATCGTCGTCACGTTGACGCGTTGTCAGCATCAATGACCTTTGTGCTTCGATTTTCTGGATTTTTCTTCCTTGGCTACGCATGAGAAAGAATTACGAATAGCGAAAAAAAAACGGAACTCTAGGGCCGGCTCTTCGTCGAGTGCTTTCCCTTTCTTTGGAGAAGTCATTTTTCGTTTATGCAGACACTAGAAATGAGAAAGAGAAAGATGGAGGGAATAAGAGGAAGACGATAGATTCTTGGTGAAGTAAAATTGCAACGGGGATTGGTATCGAAAGAAGGAAGAAAATAAAAAATGTGAAGAACAAAGAGAGAGGGGGGGAATGAATGAATGAGTGGATGAGTGAGGAATGAAAGAGAAAGAATGTGAGGGGCCAGCAGGGAGGTTCAATTCGATCGATATGAGCCACGAGTCTACTGTCTTACGATAATACGATTGTGATGACAGATTACTTATGCGAATACTGATTAGCGAACTTGTAGCGGTTTCGTTTAGCATATTCGTTTAGCATTGTAGGGAGAGAGTGAGATAACAACTACTCGTGGCTCTGCGAGATCCGAATTCGACGGCCCTGTCCAGCCAATGCATCGTTCGGAGAGAACGAAGGGAGAGCGCGAATAAAAAGATCCACTCGTTTCTGCGCGTTGTGACTGCGAGCGAGACGTCACTCAATGAATTCTGTATAAAATTCGCTTTACAAGTCTACATGCATGTCCATGAGTATATACACACACAAATACACATGTCACACTCGACACGAACATATACGTATAGGTACATGAGTCGCGAATACTCGAGACACGATACTTACATGTGCGATACTCGATACATTACACACATACTCGAATCTGTAGACTCGTAGATTTACTATTAATTATAATGAATTATAATTATTATATCTATTATATCAATGTATAATTATATTTAGTTTTTAGGTTTATGATTATATTGGCTAATTATTTCCCGCTTGTACATACGCCGTGAAGCTCCAGAGAAAAAATTAAATCTTTAACAAAGAAAATCTATAATTTTTTCGACTGTTTTTGTACAGATATAATAAAAACAAAAGGCCTCGTGCTTATGAAATTTCATGAATATAAAAAAAAAACACATGTGTCGATCAATCTCGCCGTCCATTATCCCGATCACCTTACCAAGCGTATACTGTTTCATGCTGTTTATAGTATAAGGTAGAAATATAAGAATTTGCATGAATTTATGCATCAGCATAATCGACCGTAAACATCGTAAGATTCGACGTTTTCAGACGAACTCTGAGTAAATCAATTTTAGCGTTTCCAAATTTGCTTCGCATTATTGACAGACGTGCAATAAGCTCAACAAATAAGCGAATACTTATGAAGCAATGCCATTTACCAGAGATAATTGCGAAATTCTTCGAATTATTTAAGACATTAGCGCGTCGTATCTTATGTTTGTCAAATAAATTTCGTAAAAACGACGATTTCTCTCGTGAGTGAAATTGTTTACTTGATAGAGGCGAGGCTGAATATCGATGATTTATCGACACGTCGATTTTGGTGAAGCGAGTCCATTTACATCGCGCTATCGCGAAACGATAAATAGTGCGTAATTTTTTTTTTTACGTGTCGACGAACGCGAACGGGAAATCGAGAATTACTTTTCAGCCACGCTCACGTCCCCGGGATTCTCGATAAAGCTTTTTCTCGGAAATGTTTCGCTCGAGATAATTCGAGAGAACACTTGCAGAATCAAAATTGGACGTGTTATTGGCCAGAAATGTTTCTTGTCATAGAGATACTGTTGTTAAACTTTCTAAAAACGAATCTTAAATAAGAGCTATTGAAATTGTATGTATTTGTTTTATATAGCGGATGGAGAAACAGTTACAATGTAACAATTAGTTAAAAATGAAAAGGGTCAAAACAAAAAGAAACTTTGAAAGATTTTTAATTAGATTGTCGATAAATTAGTGAGAGACGATAAGTAACGACATTCATTTGAAGTTTGTTTTATTTATTCACGAGACGCGCGCGTGGATATTCGTCTTTGAGAAATCTGTGAAATTTCATTATTCGAGTTTTAATATGGAGAGACATGAATGTTCAAACAGTCAAAAATACAGAACAGAAAGAATGAATTATAGTGCAATTTTGAATCTATCGTTTTGATCACGAATAAATAGAATGAGAAAAGCAGGGAGATACTTTTTCTCTGCACGATCTCTCATACATTTATTTCAAGTTTTCTTACTCAGATTATGACATTGTTGTTTTCACGTTCTTTCAAGTCTCCTCTTGTGGAATGTTTAATTACAGAGCTGACTTATTGCGATGAACGTACTAAGGCAACATTTATCGTTTCGCAACAAGATACTTAAGAAAAAATGAGAATTAACCGTGAAATAAATTAGTGTTACTCTCGACGGTTGATCGTCGATAGTCTAATCAAGTCGCAAATTCTATGACGCTAGCAAAAGCTAGAAAAAGATCGAGGTCTGTGTTGTTGCGACGTAACTAAAGAGGAGGGAATCAAGTGAATAAATTCGATACGCGAGATTCATAGACTGCGCATTTTAAAGTTATGGGCATCGGACAAAACATCAGGGAAGAACAAGGATGAAGTATACAAATGAAGCGGGGGGGGGGGGGGGGCAGTGCCATAATGCTAAATCGCAGAAGCTGCGTTTCCTACTGCGTGTGCTCGAGTTATTCGCGACTATCAGCCACTGATACGAATCCTGTTACAGCGTAACGACTGATGATTTCGCTGTTCTGATTTGAATATCGATTTCGCGTTGAAGCTACCGTTCTGCGCTTACGAACTTTCCGTATACTCCACGGAATGGGAAAGGTTAATAGATTGCTTAAAGGGCGCGCGTTACATTATCGTCATAGCTGCGTTCTCCATGTTTGAGCGACTTGGTTCAACAACCTGGTCGGGCATTCTTAAGATTTCTCGAGGTCTCTAGCTTTTCGTCACGATGTGGAACAAATAGGAAACGGCCTCGAACGGCGAAGAAGTTGAGGCGTATGAAATGACGGCGAATTATTGCTCCTAAGAAAGAGGAAATCCCCAGAAAGCAATAAGAAACCGTTGTCGTCGTCGTCGTCGTCGCCGCCGACGCCGCCGCCGACGCCGCCGCCACCGCAGTCACCGATGATGGTTGTCGTGGAGGTCAACGTCGGTTGTTGCTCCGGCCCCCCTGACGTCGCTTGGCCCGCTCGTCGGTTAGTGGCCCCCTTGTAAGTTAGAATTGCTGATTCTGTTCAGCACGAAGTTCCCTTCCTCCTCGACTTCACCCCTCCCGCTCTCTTGCTCTCTTTCTCTCTTTACCGCCCTGGGTATCCTCCTCTGCCAATCTCTTCCGCGCGACCTCCTCGCCGAGTTTGTTTCTCGCCGAGGCTGCGTATCACACTTTGTTGCCTGCCAACTGCACGCCATTCGGCAATGTTGCATAATGCCTCGAAGAGATCGTCGGGTTGCACGACCGGCTTGACCGAGCTAGCTCTACCAGCCGATACTCACGACGACGAACGTCGTGATCCTCTGATCAGCGGGGAAACCGCGCGATTGTGGGAAGAAGATGATATCCCGCAATCTTGATTACGCGCGGACATCTAGAATGCGTAAGCCAGTGTAAGCAGATAGACCGTAAAAATGTAATAAGCAAACCTTTTCTCTAATATCTGTCATCATTTCGAGAGCCACTCAAATCTTCAATGCGGTTGCGAGTCGTGAACGAGGAACGGACGCTGATGGGTGAACGAAAAGCCGATGATACTCCACGGCAAAAGGTCCTTTCCTCCTTCTCTCTCCTCTGTCATTAGCGGAGACTCTCGTTCTCGCTGTTTCGTTTATTTCAAAGGCGAGTCTTAATTGCGCTTATCGATTGCCGCGGCCACGGCGCGGCGCGGCGAAGGGAACAAGGTTCTCCTTTCTTGTCATTCCATCCACCTCTCTCTCCCCCTACCACCCCTCCTTTCTCTTACGCTCGCTCAATCACACGCTCCCCGCCTCTTTATCACTGAACAACGACGAGCCTCTTCCACCGTCGCCGCCGTCGTTGCTTTTTTTCTCTTTCCTCGCTGCATATCCTTCTGCCTTGGGAGTCTTGGGACGCGGCGCATTGTTCCACGGTGAAGTGCACTCTATATACTCGGAGCTGCAACGTCGTTCTTGCGCGACTTGTTGGAAAGCGCCGCTCGGCAAATTGGCGAGTCCAACGCATTTCAGGCATTTCAGCTCCACTCCAGACGAATCTCTTCGGGATTGTTCGTCGGGCTGGACCAACAATCCCGTTAAAGTGAGTGCGAGAGAATCCTACGGGCGAAGGTTTATTTATGCGTAATCGCATATATGGCAGACATAATTTATTTACACTTTTCTTTCGCTACCGCGAATCTACAATGGTTAACGTGTTTTAAGAAGATACCGAGTCTCTCTCTCTCTCTCTCTCTCTCTCTCTCTCTCTCTCTTTCTCTCTCTTTACAGCTTAAGCTCCTCCCTACAGCGAAGCTGGCGGCGCGAAATTGGGAAGTTTTAATTACCCCGCGACCGTACTTACGGGTTAATCGGCCCGGAGAACACCAGCGGCTTTATAGTGCTCGGGAAGTTTGGTTCGTCCGCGGACATTAAACGCGGCGTTTCCAATTACGCCGCATGCATCTCGCGTCTCGTCAGTGTGCGCGGTCGACGTGCACGCGCGTGCAAACCTCTCTCGTTGATCCGCTCGGAGTTTCGCAAGCCTGGCGGTCATTAACCTTACGCGAAAATGGATAAGACGGTTCGGTTCTGGCAACGTCGCCGCTGTACCTATAGAAACGCGCCGGCATATATACCAGGGCATACGTATAAGTGCCATTAAAAAGTGCCGCGCGGTACAGGGCGTTCCAGACGTCGCGTATTTTACGTCGAGTGCGCGGAAATTGGAGACAAGGAAACGCGGTCCTTTACGACGCGCGTGTTCCGAAACAATAGTAACTCGTACGAGCTCAGAAGGGATATTTGTATCCCAGCAATCCCAGCTGGGTAAACGGTAATGGCTCACGCGCGTAACACGTTAATAATAATCAATAAACACTTTACAGTGTCGTTTAAACTTTAGCGTATGCGCGAGATGCGTTACGCCAACCGCACCTATCACCTTCTAAGCTCCGACATGTGACGAAGCGTGTATAATAAAATAACCGGCCTTGTAATGAGATTATCACTGTGTGCGACGCGCTACTGGCTCTTTTAAGGTAGCTCTCGATGGCGACAGAAGACAATTATCTTTTAAACGCGCACGATCGTCACGACGGTTAGGCTAACGGTAAAAGATACGTTCTATTACTAGCCAACGAGTGGAAAATAACACCGCTATCGGTTATAAGTTACAGCTTGCTCCAGTTTAAAGTCGTTATTAAAGACCTCCTTACGGTTCGTAACGAGACGCGACAGATAAAACTAGGTGTGTGATAAAACACGACGAACACTCGTCAATTATTGCGTTCTATTATTAATTTTCGAAATGTAATTACATTATAATCTATGCCGATCGTCATCGTGCTCGTATTAATCCTCCCCGTCTTTTTTTTGCGTCGTACGTTATCTCGCAATCAGAATGTCGTTAAGTGATTCGCGATAATCCTTCGGTTAGCATCGACATGCGGTATCAATAGTCTCAAATGAGATACGGTGATTTATTAAAGGCGATTTAAATGTCGATAGTATTTGCGTATCTTGAATTATGAATTATAGCGAGGGAATAAACGAACATGATGAAATAAACGAGACTCTATTCAGAAAAGATTCACTCTATGCGGAATCACGCCCCAATTTTATTGCGCGCAACTGAAGATCGCATACAGCACACAATTTTTCATTCACATTGCGACATATTATGCGATGAACATTTCTACAAAACTTGTACTCGCGATCGTTCCGCGTGGAATCATTGATTTGAGCGGAAGTTAGAAAAAAGCTTGGTCCCAGAACGTTTACGCACCTCTGACGTGAGAATTTTTGGCAATCGACGCGCCTCCTTTCAACTGATTTGCATCTCGATGCTAACGCGCTCATTAACGACTCTTTCGAAAGTTCGCGGTCGCAGTTCTCTTTTTATTACCGGCATAAATGACTTCATTCGCGTGACTCATCGTCTCGCGTCTAGCGTACGGAGTATACCATAAGCGCATACTATAGCCGCATGACGGTCACTGGAAAACCGCACAACGTGGAACAGCCGATTTCGCGAGTTCTCGAAGCGCGACCAATCGGTAGAGTGTCGCTTTCCAAGCATCGGACGCTCGACTCGAACCCTCCAGATGCTACTCCGACTGTCAGGTCTGACAGTTTTAAGCGTTCGATTGCACAAGAACCACTTTACGAGCGTATTTTTACATTATCACTCGAGGGACAGCGCGACAGGCTTGACGAGTCTATAAAATTCAACAGGTTATTCGTCAATAACCAGTATAAATAGACGTGGCCCCGCGTTTAATAAAAATTAATTTTTCTACCTGTGTTATCTAATATAATATTTTTATTCGTAGCGTTTGAAAACATCTGACGAAATTCGACTGATCGATACGTCATCGAGAGAACGAACGCTTTTTTTCCAATAAGATATTTCGTAACCAATTAATCGAATCTCACTCGCCACACCACTCACGAGAGACATTTGTTCGTCAGAGTGTAATAGCGCGCGTCACTTTACGATGAGTAATAGCGTAACGCAATTCTATAACTCGGTATCATCGGCGAACAAGGTTCACGATTCACGATAACTGTATACACGAGTAATATTTTTCTCTTTATGAATATCAAGTGATTCGTTGAATTGTACTTTTATGTGCAATTCTACTGTAAGTCTCTTTTCTTTGTCGAGGGACAACGATGTACGTACGTTCGTATTATATCTCAACGTTTGTCACGTGGTCGACGTTCCTCGCAATTACGTGGTCATTGGCAGCGGGTAATTACATCACTAGAGACAGAAAGGCTTCGTATGTATCTAAAAGGCGAGGCGGTTTCTAGTGTGAGAAATTCGTATTCTTGAATAAGGAGTTTACGTAACTCAAAGCAGGTAAGGCTAGTAAAACAAACGGCGGCGCGCGGCTATTTTACACAAATTCGTTTCGCGAATCTAGCACGGGAGAAAGTGTTGCCTCCGCTGACCGTTTCATTAGCATTGTACATGTGTGACGACATGTCAGCGAGGACTGTATGACTGCGTTTCCAATTTACGCCAAGACAATAGCCAAAACAAAGACTATAAGTACTCGCGGTCGCGTCATCTATTTTCGTGGTTTGATATTTAAGGGAAAAAACGTGTATTTCTGATCTGCCGATCGACTCGATGTCATTGATCAGGACGCGATCCTGATAGGGTTAAGGCCAAACCCTCGGCGATAGGTCTTCCGTGAAGGCTAATATCGACGGCGCGCGGCGGCGACAACGGTGACCGATCGCGATCTCCGAAGCGTTGCGAAATACCATCGCGCAATCTTGATAGCGGATCGAAATCGATCGGTCGGCTTTTGAATTTCCACGGTTACACGGCAATATGAAATGCCGTAGCGGCCTTTGCTCGGCTTTCACCGGCTACCGGAGGCGAGCGATTTTTCTTCGACGATCGCCGCTACCGGTCAGCAAAGTCGAGCTTAAGGAAATGTCATGGCTGCGCAAATCTTGACCGACTTGATATCTCGCACGGTCGCGTGTTACGTCAGCGTGGATATACATCTAACAAAGATATCGAATTGCGTCGCAAAAACTTTTCCGATTCGTCGATCGAGGCAATGAATTCTATCATGTGCGGCAATCTCTCAGTCTAGAACTATAGATATTTCTAGATTTCTAGAGTTCCTAGATGGACAAATTTCGTTATTATTTCTGTATACAAGCCATAAATTTTAAAAATCCAATGGACACTGAAGATTTCAAATTTCTTTTGTCTTTCTTTATTGCTCTCTATATTTTCTTTCCAAACGTTTATTCAATCATGTTAACAATCATGTGGTGAATATTCTAAGAGATTGACAAAAAAAGTCTCTAAAATTTTCAAAATTACCGAAAATTGCGGAAAATATTGACTAAACATTTTTTTGTTTGCTTACAGATTTGACGATACGTTGATGAGAAATAGTACATCCGAAACCCATCATGTTTTTCTTAGAAACGACGCCTGCTTCCGCCGGAGATCCGAGGGAAGAATCATCGTTCGATCCCGAGACGAGTTTACCCCTTACGGCTCTTGCTGTAGAAGATGCGATTTATAGAGGAGAAGGAAACGCCAATGTCGTTATCGCGCTGCCACACGTAAGTCGTTAATCACATATTTTTTTCTATTTTGTATATTGCATTTCGGGTCGTTTATGTTGCTTAAAAGTATTTTATGAACATGATTTGACTCATCGATTGAGAAATATTCGAAATATTCAAAGAGCAAGAAGTCTCAGCTAACATTCTCTTTCTTTTATTCGCTCACCGCTCTTTTACGCTTCGCGAGTCTTGTCGATGAACCCTCGAGAATCATTCTCTTGAAGATCTCCACGATTCCGCGACCAAGTAAGACAAAGCCTGGATAAACTCGGATTTCTACTTTGCTCTCGCGGATTCCGCCGTATCGCGATGTGTGTAGTGTGTATGGTCTCTTCTTGATCCCATTCTTCAACTACTGCCGTTCGCAACTTTGTTAGTCGATTCTTTTCTCGGTGTCCTCGTTGATTTACAATTCAACTCCTTTTGTTCGTTTTTCAATATAAGTCTAATTTTCTAGATCGCGTTCAATACACGAATAAAAGTATTAACGGTGTTTTTTACTTTTACACCACGTACACATAAATATGTTACACGCTTCTAAATGGAATAATTTTCTTAGGAAGCTTTATAAATGCGTAAGTATAGTGTCGGAGAGAAAAACGGAGAAGCCCGTCTTATAATACCTGTGCGACTGCTAAATGCTGTTTATAGCGAATAGCGAATTACATAAATGCATTATAATTAAGATGCAAATGCGCAAAAACACGCGAATCTACTCGTCCGCAACGCAAAAATGCCGATCGCATCAAGTAAAAGAGGGAAGGAGGGCGTTTCGAGCCTCTCCCACGATAATCGATCGTACGAGTTGTCCCGTCAACAGATAAGAACACACGCAATTTTTTCGCGTGGGCTTCGCACAAAATTCCCAGGTTATCGTCGCGCGATAATAACTTCGCAAGAACGGCCTCGAATACAGTTCGAGGAAAAACACGTTGATTGTTAATAACGCAATTATTGTAAAAAAAGATGATTGAGATTCTCGCGTTCGTGTTGTTGCGTGATTCCGCATCGCGAACATTTCCGACGAGGAAAAATCTATTGCAACACGAAGAAATAAGAAATCTGTAGACAATGAGATACGCAAGAAACACGGAACAGTCTGTACGAAACACCCTAATTTCTACACGCGTGGTGCGCGTGGTGCTTTTCTGACACACCCTGTAATTAGCGAATAATTAATAACTGCGTGACCAATCGGGAAATGTGTTTTAATAATTGTACGTATACGAAACAATTGTGCCTCTTATACGTGGCAGGAAGGGACGATCTCGCGTGGGCGTAGCCGCGTGTTTCTTCAGGACGCGGACAAACGATCCATAAGCATAAATAATTTTGTTTAATTGCCCACGACGCGACGCGACGTCCACGCCGACCGCGCTCTCTTATCTCGGCCGTTTATTTATGCTGATTGCGTCGTCGTCGTCGTCGTCGTCGCAGGAAATGAATTTTTTTCCATTTTGCGCGTCTCCTCAGGTGCGCATTTCGAGGGATCGGATACGGTCGTATCGCGATACGCCGAGCGAACGTGCCCGTCGTTTCCATCCGATGCATCGAGGACTTTATCGCGGATCGATAATAATCGTATAAGCGTGTATGTGTGCAAGTGTGTATATGCTCTCAACTTCTATGACCTGGACTGAATTACCGTTATCGTATGTTGCGATGGACACGCAGAATCTCTCGAAAAATCATAATTACTATATCGGAAAGAGTGCGAGATCATATCGGAAATTATGCCACGGATAGATTACAGTTTATGCGATTCTTATTTTCTCTCATTTGTCTTTACTTACATATATTTATATATCGCAAACCTTTGGTACCCAGATCAAATTTTAAGCAGAAAATTGAGCGTTTTAGCAGCACCTGGGCGGATTAGACGCTCGTATAATGCTGATAACGTACCGATTAAATTTCTACTACATGATTTCTCCTGCCAAACACGAACGATACCTCATCTCATGTCGCCTCACGCGGTCGCCGCGCACGTCGATGACAGCGTGCACTCGTACTAACAGCGTAACTCCGGATCTTCATTTCGCATCGTCGGCCGTTACCTCGTTGCGCTCGTCGACGAGTTTGTCGAACTTGCATACGGTCAGCTCCGTTCGCGGCTGATAGGGCAGATAAAAAAAAATGGATTGGAGCTGTTCTTTCGGATACTTGTCGATATCTCTAAAGTATATCAACGATATCGGCAGTATCGAGAAAATGTATCAGTATGCTGGTCACGTTGTATTAAAAATTTCAAAGCATGGAATTCTCCACTGAATAAGCATTAAATAAGCATAAGAGCATCGATAATCGCAAATTTGTCTGGTTCGCGGTGGTAGGATGTATACCGACTTCTTCTCCTTCTCCTCCTCCTTTCCTTCCTCTTTGTTTTCTTTCCTCCCTTTCGTCACGTATTTCCTCTTCACGTAGCGACCTTAACCTGCGCGTTGAGTCATCCTCGCCGTGGGTTTATAATTTTATTACGTGACTCGGCTGCATCGACTTCGAGGGACTATCGGCGCTGCGAAGGGAGGACGAACGTCGAATGGAAAAACTTACGATCGCCGTGAGTACGCTTCGAGACTCGAGACTCGAGACTCCGAGACTTCAGTCTTCGGAACGCTTAGCATTCCAATACTGTTTAAAAATAAAAGTTCAATGCGCATTTTTTCGTCTCTTCAATTCTCGATGACTTTCGATTCGATACGTCTATCGACGATCCTTCGGTTCTCGTGATTCTCGGAAGGAGAGTTCTTAGGATACATTTTGTCGTGCTGGCTGTCGCTCGCACGTATTGGTATCGGGCGGAGAGTAAATTAAGTCGTTAACCGCGACACACCAGCTGCGCGGGAGCAAAACGTCGTTACCCCGTTGATATACCCGCGAACGTTTCGTTATCTTCCTGTGCGCCGCCGCGCCGCGCCACGTTTATCGGCATCAACGGCTTTACGACGGACTCTAACGAGTCCGTGTGTTTGAATCGTTCTTCTTCCAACCCAACCTAGCACAATGTTAGTAACCTGGTTTCGAGATGGCGATAACCGTTCTGCTCGATACCCGACCGCGATACGTGCCACGTACGACCAGTTTTCCTATAGTAATGGCGAAGGATTTCTCCCCCAGCGTGTCTCTCGTTGAACTATGCGAGGAGGGGATTCAGGGCGCAAAGCGCGAATGTATGATTGAAATTTAGACGAGGCTTTTGAGGCAGCCTCGGCAAGAGCATTACGAAAGCTCATTCATCATCGTGAGGCGACTCATCGTTGGTGACGTTGGCAGACTGCGAGTTTCGAGAACTTTCGAGAGTTTTGATCACGCGAGGTACGCGACTTCAATCCGATCCGATGCGATGCCCTTCTCCCGCACGATGCCGTTCGACGTTCGTTGAATCACATCTCGATTATCTCAGATATTCTTCGTGATCACAGGGATTACGCTATTTTCTAAGTACATGCCGATAGCGACGTCTCATTGATGGTTATACGCACGGCCAATGATATATCCTGGACGACTAGCATGGGCCTTGACGTTACCACAATCGGTATTTGTTTCGCGAAACGCTGTTTTCTGTCTGCATAATCGCGTACGCAATCGTCGTAGCCTCTAATCAACCAGAAATTGCAGTTCGATACGGCTGCGTGCGTATGACGAATTATCGTCGCGCCATTAACGATGTAGAACCAAATGGAAGTAGATGGAAGGATTATTCAATTCGAGCTTTACTGTCAGCTGAAGGAAACTATAGGTAACGGCAGCGGAGGGTCGGGCAATGTTTGATATTCAACCGTCGCGATGTGATCGGGGATCGGGGTCGATAGGACGTATCGATCGGACCACTCGCGAGCCGCGAGTCCTGCTCTTCCCATCCGCTCGTAATAACCGTTCGGCCTGTCACCCGCAGCCGTTCCCCGCGTCTCGCTCTTCAAGGTACGGATAATTGCGCGCGGCCTATCTCTGCCTAATCAGTCATAGATCGCGGGCCGATGCGCGCGTGCACACGGCTCCGCAGTCCGCACCAGCGATCGTCACGCTGCGCCATTGGACGTCTTGCAGCTCGCCCGGAGGGAAGACGGGAAGAGGATTCGGGGGTGGGAGCGAGCAAAAGGATAGAAAGGGAAGAAAAGGGTGTACAGGCGGAAGAGGGAGCGAGTGGGACGCGGTAGTGAGTAACCGCGAAGCGGAGTCTCCTCGCGCGCGCGAGAGGGAGATAGAGAGAAAGAGAAGAGAGGCGCTTATGGGAGAGCGGGTCAAAGAGAGAGAAAGAGGGACCATTAACCGTTGGCCGTTGACCCCCCGGTTGACGCGGCGGGGATGTACGGGCGGGTGGCGGGTGGTGGAAGAAAGGAGGGCACTGAAGTGGGGACCGGCCGACCGATCGATCCTCCGCGCGCCTCAGAACTCAGAACTGTGCTGGCGATCGCCAGGTGATGAATGGTCGGACGTCGATCGATGGATGGCTTCGGAGCGATTTGCAATTAATACGCTTCCACGGTTCTTCCGAGAGTTCCGGGGGTCGTCGACCCTTACCTATCTATGTGTCCACTGGACAGTCGCGGTATGAAACTCTCCGAGAAGATTAATCGTTTATTTTCGTCCTCTCTTTGTTCCAGTGGGATCTTTCTCGATAATAAACATCGCCGTTCAATCTTTGTTATTACCTTCTCTTGATGTCGTTGCTTCATGCGAGAACGCAGGATGAAATCACTCTTCATCCGTGCTAAACGCTCTACCGTTTAGAAAAACGAGACGATATCGAGATATCGTTGCTGAAATACGGTCTCGATTTATTCACGGGGAGATTGGTAACCGGGACCGCCGATATTACCCGCGTTTAACCGCGAAACTCGTCGCGGCGCGACATTTTCGGCGGGGAATTAACGCGCTCGCGCGCATTATGCGGTGTAGCTCCAGGCGCGACGTCGTTCCAGCGTTGTTGAGGTTTCCGCGTGATTCCGTGTCCGATCTGTCGCGAGCGGGCGGGAACGGGTCATGTTGAATTTAATGAGATCGCGCGCTGGACACGGTTCGCCGAAGCGGGCATCCGGTCTCTCCTTCTCCCTTTCTCCCTTCCAACCTTTCTCTCTTTCTCTCTCTCTCTCTCTCGCGTTGCGTTGAATCGAAACGAATCGGCGTCGATATCGATTTCCTGCTCTGTTTCTATGTTTGGACCACCCTTTTCGTTCGTGTGCTCCAACGAGTGCGCGAGTTCCGATCTAATCTGGACTCTCGCGACAGCAGTTACGTCACTTTTACAATGTGTTTGTGCAGTACCGCGTTTGTACAACGGGAGATAGTTGACAAGGGTATCCTCAGAAAGCGCTGAAAGCCGCGCATTGAGAGCGTATCGAATGCGATACACTGTGTATACATTTACAGGCTTGACCCGATAGTACGGCGCGTTATCCTTATCGGACTCATACATGGTTATTCGACTTATTGGTCACATTGCGTTGCGTAAAAAAAAGATGTTATTTAGTCTCGGGGTCACTCGTACGTAGATTAACTATTAAAAACTACTCGCGTAGAAACATTACAACAGTAGGCAGCTTAATGTAAGCGGCAGTCACGTCGAGCGTTTCAACGAGGTCGAAACGCGCCTCGTGATCTTCTGTTTAATTTCGCTTACGCAACTGTAGAAGCGATTAGCATTTTTTGCTGTGCTTCGTCCCGGTCGAGATGTTGTTCTACTATAGGCAATTAATTTAATTCGCGTTACGGATCGTTTGCTATTCAATCTTTATATAGCGCCGTGCGTCGTGAATCTATCACTGGCAAGGATAAGCCGTCAATTATTGTCAAAAAACCGAAACTGCAAGAAATCAATATCACATTTCTTCTCGATATTTTTCTGTTCTATTTTTGAATACACGGTCATTAACATTAATAGCAATGTGTGACATTATAAAACAAATTGCATTCTAACACGATTAGCCTCTGGCACGATTTAAATTTATATAATTTTATTATTTGAACGAATTTCAATTTAAATATTAATTCATCCAGTATTTTTAGATATGCCGTAATCGCATGTATTTTCTCCGCGTGGAGATACTTTTGTTGGCAGACCTCGCACGAAAAAAAACGACGCACGCAGGCAGGTATATACAGCCGCATTAATAGACGTGACGCATGACAAACTTGCAGCCACGTCAGCCGGCTTAGCCTATATATCGATTGGCGGTTCACGTTGGGTCACATGCTCTTGATTTTAACTTTAACGCATGTAAATTATGACGGCGAATGTCGTTATAAAACAATGCCGCATGTAATATGCAGCATGCGCGCATGTTAAAAAGCTTAAGCGTTGCTCTGTTTAACATGCTTTCCTGACAGTCATATATTAACGGCGTTGCCTATCCTATAAGATCCTTCACCCAGTAAGCAAGAAACGTCAAGAAACATTTCAACTACATTGCATTAATGTTAAAACGTTGCTGTAATGTAAGTAGTTAAAATGTTTCTTGGTGTTTCTTGCTTACTGGGCATCGACTTAGATTAATTAAATACGTATATTATTCCTACGTAATTTATGTGCGTATAGCGTTCGTGTTTTCCTCATATTTCCTCGCAACAACTGCTACTTGCTGAATGTTACTGAACGATTGAAACTCGATAGAAGATGGCTCAATAATTTCGTATATTCCGAGAATTCTCGATTTTCTGATGTTCCGTTATCTCTCTAAAAATTATTATTATTTTTACTTTAATATTTATAGAAGAGATAATCATTTTTATCACAACTTATATTTACCTTTATATTGCATTATGTCATACATAAATGTCTTCTGACAGATATTGTGCTATAATTGAAATTCATAGACTTCAAGATATAAATCTGTCACTAACGGGAGCAACGAACAGTTGACTCTTTCGATGTATTTAACAACTTTTGCAACAGCTCGTCTATATATATTTCCACCCAATATTTACGTCACCGTTTTTTTTCTTTTTTTTGCAATAATTGTACATCGACATGCTCACCTCTGAAGATCGCGGCTGTAATCGAATCATCAATAGTTCGCGCGAATATCGTGGCGAACGGTCAGCAAAGTGGAACGCGTAGCAACTGCCCGTACATCATTATTGGGCCAACGGGCGATCGAGCGTTCATCTCCTGTCTTTTTACATGACAAAACGTCGGCCGGCGAGTAGTACAGCCGGTTTCCTGTAGGTATAGAAGACCGGCGCGCCCTAGTAATTAATGTCGTCGTTTATTGCGATACTTTAAGAGTGATTAGAGCCCGTCCCGAAAATCGCAGCGAGTCACCAAACGAAACATCGATCTGGCCTCAGCCGCTGGACAATCATTTTCAACGTTGGTGGACTGTCCGAAGTAACGTGGATCAATTCGTTCGGGAAAGCGACAAAATCCGATTTTCACGGGTTCGATACTCATCTAGAATCGTAATTAGGACGCGATCGTAGATCGAAATCGTAAAAACGGACGCAAGGTGCCGGAACGATGGCGCTTAGTCATCGCTCGTTTTTTCCATGTAAGACCATGTATTACCAAATTCGACATGGTTCGCGATATTCGTCGATAGTCGTGATCGAGCGTGTCGACCGCCGTGCCGAAAATCACAGCGCATAATGCGCCACGCTTGTTAAATAACGGTTACATTCGCCTGCTTGACCAAACCTTACGAAATTGTTGCGAGTAATGACTGCCTTTCGAAATCCCGAATAAGATTCGATGACGGACGGTTTCGTGTTGTAATAAAAATGTTGCATTTGGAAGGATCTGGCACCGTTGACCTTTTCAGAAATATCAATAACATATGTATTTTATTATTACATTATTAATTGTTTTACGCGTTCCGTCCAAGAGGCTCCGGATTGTCTAAACGTCTAAAGAATACAAAATATTCTCGAATTTCGAATTATCGGCATTTCTCTCATTTGGAGAGTGTGAAAAGATACACATAATGTAGTGGACGAGAGAACGAGAAAAGCTTAAAAAAGGGACGATTACTCAAATATCGTCACTTTAATACTTGTCGTGGTGCAAAAATTAGAGAACCCGCGGGCGAATTAAGTTTCAGAGAGTGTCCTAAAACCTTGGCTTCGTTCATCGATTAATAGCGTTCGTAAAAGCCGTGACGAAGTCGAGCATGCCTGGAAACAACGGACGAGAGCGGCTTGGGCGTTATCTTTAACCCGAGAATTTTTCATAAAGTCGACCTACATACTCGCCGGCTGCGGTGTCGCCAGGTTGGGAGGACGTGATCTGCTCCTGATAACGCGAGGAGCCACCTTACATACTTACAAGCGGGATCGCATAGAAAATGCGGAGTCGTTTAATTTGTTCAGACAGACCGAGACCGCCAACGGAAAGAAAATAGATATACGAACGCGCTATTGTCCACCTTGAATCTTTTTTTTACGCTCATGCGATTTTCTTCCTACGTATGACTTTATAAATAGAATGTAATTTTGCACGCGCAATTGTGTTTACAGCGTAAGGATGTCGAAATTAAATTATTCAATATTACACGCTGTATACTTATAATTAGTATTCCCATTCGATGTTTGTCAAAAGATAAAGCGTTTCAAGATATGCGATCGACGTTGTTTGGCTTTATTGGATTTATTTTTTCGTCTTTCAGGAGCACACGGTAATACGATTCCGGAAGTCGTTACCGGGCGAGGTTTCACCGGATGGCGGCAGAACACGCGTGCAGCGGGAGGTGGGGTACGCCAGGAACGTGGTTTCCTGTTTTTTGGGCTCTTACGTGCAGATCCCCGAAATTGTTCGTTATGACGCGGCCGATATAGCCAAATTGTCGGACGCCGTCCGCCCTCTCCGACCAGGTAAATTGTTTTCCCACACGTCAGAGATATCGCTCTTCATCGCTCCTCGTATTTGCATAAAATATGCAGAGATTCCCACGAAATATATTGGCTTCGAAAATTGAACCGTTTCACGAGCCTTTGTGATTTTGTGTAATTAGCTGCTACTTTCGGTTTTACGCGTCTTGTTTTATTGTTTTTTTTTTTTTGCACGCATCTAATTATCATACACACACATCCTGTATATTATATACTTTCTCCGGCAGAATATAAGTTTTCAATATTTATACGTACGCGTGCTGTTCTTTCTCGGGAAGCAAACGCGAACAGCTGCCGCGTATCGTAACTAGTTTTCGGTCGTGCCATCTTCTCATTTTTATTAAGGTAGGTAGTCGCTGTGTTATTCTTCGTCGGCGCGTACACCTGCCACCTTATTTTTCGATCGCTCCAGCCGAATAACGATCTTTCCGCGTCTGAAGCCTCCCGAGACACCGGGTTTCTCGTGCACACGAGGAGCCTGGAGCTGAAATTTCATCGATTTTGTTGCAATATTGTGAACAACGGGCGATTCGGTTGCACCTTACTCTCGTTCTTTTTTTGTCCATGCCATGCAATCGATCGTATCGGGTTACGATATTACAGATGTACGGAGCGTCTGTAAAAAGAGAACTGTTCATCTCAATTATTCGAATCACGTGGTCGATATCGGACGCTAATGGACAGATCGTCGCTAAGCTCGGCGACTTTAATCAACTTTTGAATTCGCAAATTCAATTGTTCTCGCAAATATAAGCACAGTCAGCGCAACTATTCTCGTCGTTGCAGAATCCACGTCGGACAGCTATTAAGTACAGCAAAAATATTACCCGCGATAAATGTTACAATGCCGTCGTGTTACAGAGATTGTTATAAAAATTTCTTGTTTTTCGATGTATATATTTTTACGCTTATGATAATGCGATGTTCGATTGACGTACGTTTCTCTATATTCGCATTCGAAATCGCGAGATTTTAATAACGTTTTACAGCCGAGATTTAACCTGTTGTATTAAATCGCGAAGAATTAGATATCATTCTCGCCGTTAATAGTCAACGGCGATAATTATATTGATATTTTATCTCGACGGCTTTCTAACTCGAAGTCTCGCTTCGCCGCGAAGCGACCGATGCAGTAGGTAGGTAGGTACACAGAAAACGGTTTCTTCTCCTTCGAGAGCAATCTACGGTTAAATGTGCCATATCCATCGCTTCTGCGTCTATATACTCGTGCGCGACCAACCATATATTTGCCCACGAATCTTTGCGCGTTAATAACATTTACCGTCGTATCGGAACAAAACGATCAGCGCGATGCATTCCATTTCTCGAGAGTTAATTAAGCAAGTTCTCGAGAAGCAACGGACGCGGCTTTCCCACCGAGCGACGCGATACCGGCGTGTCGATCGATAGTAAACTCACTTACAATTAACTTATAAAATTGAGCCAAATGTCGCGGGCTTCGACCGGCGCGGCGCGACGGCGACGGTGACTGGTGCTTTTCGTTCGTGCTGGGAAATAAAGTGCTATGCGCCGCGTCCGCCTCGGCGGACTAAATTTACGACGCGCGGCTCCTGCGGGCTGTCTGCGACTCACACTCTCCGCCTGCAGCTGTGCGCTCTCAAAAAGATGACGTCGCCCGACGAGAAGCGTCCTCGAGGAGACGCTAAAGCCAGCGGTCGTCGAGTACCGTGTCATTGCTTTATCGTTTTTCGCCGCCATCCGTTTTCAAGTTCCTCGTTCCTCCTTGATGTCTCTGAGTCACACGTATCCCGCATAATCCCTGCCACTACTTGAATCACGTTTCTTAATTTAACGTAGAGTTTTACACGTATAGCTCGCAATTTACGGAAAAAAAAATTAGCGTTGCAGCGCATCTCGCTCGATACGCCGCGTTGGCCACGACGGTCATATACGTTTCAAGCGGGACGCACGATCAATCATTCCTACGAAAAGGCCACGACTCCGTGTCCTTCGACATATCGCTCTTTCGGAAAAGCTAAAGTGAGGATTTAAATATCGTTCTCAGCGACGCACCGCGAAATCGGCCGAGAGATCATTGATCTGGACGAAGGACGAGAATCCAAAGTGTGTGTGTGTGTGTGCGCGCGCGTGAACGCGATAAATAGAATTTCATTAACGAGAGACGCGACTGAATTCTTACCCGCTGGTTTTCGCAGTGGACATAATAGTCGTTGTATCGTCGAGTAGGACGTCTGTAACTCTGTAAAACTATTGTATATCTCCGTCCTGTTGATTTCTCACTCGAGAAAACTTAGAATATTATGAACAGAAACTGTAAAGGTGTATTAACGAAGTCTACGCGAGCTTCGTTTCTACCTCGCTATTTTCGATAATATTCTCAATCTTCGAAAAATTCGAATATTATTTGGCAAGATGTAAAAGACAGGTCTTTTCGATAAAGTCGGCGCGTGTACACACAGCGACGGATAACGTCAGAAAGATGCTGGCAACTGCTGCAGAGAAGCAGTTATTATAGTAATTAAAAGGGGGAAACCGTTAATAAATATATAGGTATAAGAGATGGACGTTGCCGCGTCGTGCGATCATGACAGATTAAGCCGCGTGATAGCAAGTAAGCTTTAATCCCTTCATAGCCTTCTTTTAACTTTTTTTAAATCTTTTTTACAGCTGTTTAACTAACAGCAGAAACTGATGGAAATTATTTTTAATTATTTTAAGTTATGCTAAACAGATTCCTCGCTACAATGTTTATCCGTAGCGTGACGATTCTTCGAATAAACACGTACGTGCAACTCCTTCGGTTTACAAGCTTCTAAATCTAAATTATATTTTTAGAGGACGATAAAATATTACGCTTGATTTTTCGCTGATATTTAATGCGTCGAAGGTCCTATCAGGAAAAGATATAAAACAAGATGATATATATTTTTTCTGTTTACGTTTGACTGCATAGCGAGGACTCACAATATTTGCATACATATTATATTCCTGTCTCCGTCCCGTCTTACAGTTTTCTTTCTTGCGCGAAAGGTCAAAATCAGATCATCGATGCACATGCGTATAACATTTGGCGACTGTTTTGACAGCGGTGCTTATGCACTTAAAAACTGCGAGAGATTCCAGAGAGTCACGTTCGATGATTGGCGTCAATAATAAAATAACAAAGTTAATTAAATTGAAGGCATGCCAGAATAAGAAGGAGCGCTTACGTACTTGTTCGACGAGGGGAAACGACCATCTCTATCTCGCCAAGATTTTCCGACTCCCTCTGTCTCCACCTTCATCCTAGAAGAATGCGTTTTGTTCGAGAACATTTATTACACGCGCACACAATGAAAACGCGAGATCGCGCGCGGGGATTTATTTTTGAATAATGCAGCGACGTTTATCATCCGCTATCGGCGAGAAGGAGATCCGCCCATTGTATGCAACGCGCGGTAATTTCGTTCGGTGGAACTACTTCCCTTTTCTCTTTCGGTGCGAACGCGCTCCGGGGCACGTGTCGCTCCGCGCCTTATCGGGATCCGTCGATCACCCGAGCGCCATCTTTACGAGATTATTTTAAAATATTAACCATCAATCCTTCCTTAATACATGGTTTTTGACGTAACATGTGGCGCAATAACGAGGATATACTGGATGAATAGAATATAAGTAATATAACGATAGAGGATAAAAATAAAGAATAAATTCGTGTTTGATTCATTCACGTTCTGTATTTTTCGCGTGGAAACGACAGAGCACGCGCGCGCGTTTGCACGTAAAACGAACACGGACGTGTTGGATAGTTGTTCAATACTCGTTTGCATACGTCCACACGTGGGCGTGGACTGCCGTTGTTTACGCATAGACGTCCAGCGTCGACCGTGTCGGGTGTTTTCCACCGGATATCTGTTGGGCAGACCTTGTGAAACGGGGTCCTGCAAGAAAACCCTCGATAAGGTAGGTGGGCAGGATTTACGCGCGGCTGCATCCAGGGAGGGGCTGCTGGGAAGAGATGTTAATCAGAATACCCCGTGTCCCGTGTCGCATCACGTCGCGATCCCGCATTCGCAAACACGAACGAATTAATTCCGTTCTTATATTACCCCGTATACGTGACGACACGGAAATTAATGTGGCGCGAGAAGACTTTTCTTTGTTACGAGAAAAGTCTTGAGGAAGCTTCAAAGCTCTTTGTGCTGCAGTCGCGTTTGCGTGTGTGTGTGTGTGTGTGAATTGTGATCATGTCATCTTTTTATTCTCATAAGCGTCGTACATAACGGTTCTCGCTCATTGGCGTGCGGTCGGCGTATGCGTGTCAGAACAGTTTACCGAAGTTTACCAGTACAAGTTTATTATACTTACTAAATACCGGGCGGCGAGAGTTCATACTCGGTCACCGTGTCTTTATTTTCTTTTATGCATGTACGTTCCGTTTCTGCTACGTACTTTCGTTCGTTTAATAATGCCATATATTTCTTTTCTCCCTCATATGATTACTTTTATGTGTTTTTACTTTTTACTTTTCTTTTATTTACTTTTCTCACTTATTTCTTCTATTTTCTCCATCTCCGCGTTCTCATATTTGTTGTTTTTTATTTATTTATTTTTTTAATTATTTTGTATTACTGGATCTTTCACGCCCTTACCGTAACTTATGTTCTTCTTAGAAATAGATACGTTAGAACGAAGTAAACTGATATGTTATTATCAAATTCTGTACGTGAGTTCACAGAACGCATATGTTTCCTTTGCGTTTCCACCACCGCGCTCACACTTATCCGGATAAACTTGTATTTATCCGTTTACACACCGGTTTACCGGCGAAAAGTCTATCCGGTCTGGTCTCCCGCGGCTGCAGATGCAACAAGTGGTCGGCCGTGCTCTTCCGCTCATCCGCTGCTTTTCTTTCCGCGGATTCGTCGATATTCTGACACGTTGGCACTTTCTCCGGCGGCTATTGGAAATAGAAGCCACCACCGCGCCCTCCTCTACCGCTGTTGGTCGTTTCGTCGGCAAAAGTTGCTTGATTGCAAAAGGAATATGCGAGTGCGAGGGTGAACGACATCACGGCGCGCGCGCGGCTAGAAAATATATTTCGCGAGAAGCCGCGGCTCCGCGGTAGCCCGCGCCGAGCGTCTGCGCTATTTCGAGAAATATCGTTAAGGAAACGCGGCTACGTACCGCGCTTCCTAACGCATAACATGTAATTTAAATGAGGGAAAAGGTGTCTTTAAAAGGCAAATGTGTGATGTTTAGCGATATAACAGTTTAAACTACAACTCGTATCTAATTTATCCCTTATCGCTCGGGATGTAAAATTCAATATTCCTCGCAATTTCCATTTCGCATATCTACGCACATCTCGAGCGTAAATAATTCAGCTGGAAATATTTTACGCGGTATTTATTCGAGTGTTCTCGATTATCGCATCGAGAATCAATTGTAATCTCCTGACAAAAAATACAGCAGAAAGTTCATCGAGACGTCACACGACATGTCAGGCATTCCTCCGATAACGTAAAAGCTCTCTCGGGGTCTGTTATTCGCCTAAGGTTATCGGGTCCGCGAACGCCTTTGCGCACATTGTGAAATTCTCGCGCGACTGTCGATATTTTTATCCGCGTGCCGTGTTATTCGCAGGCTGGAATTGCGCTGTTATCTCCGACGATATTGCGCACTCGCGCGATACGGCAGTATCGATTTCCCCCTGTAAACGTGCGTCGCTTCGCGGCACGCTCTCGTGCGTGTCATTACCGAAACCGAACGACAAAAATACGATGTCAGCCACGCGCCACGCGCCAATACCGGCACGTTCACCGTCAATTTCGTCGTCGGCGAAATCCGTGCGAAATGCGAAAATCGAATCACGCGTGCGTCGTCATCGTGACACTCCCCGCGGCCGCTTTCATTAAAAGTCTCTCTAATTAACGGCTCATTCGAAGAAAGGCGCTTTCTTGTCTTACCACTCGCGATATGCATGACATATACAGACGATGTAAACAAAATTTTCGAAGAAGGAGATACGCCGTCTGAAAATAACACTAATGTGTACGCATATTGCAACGCGTCCCCTTTCTTCCCTTTCGACGAAGTTAATATAAAAATGTTATGAGTGTCGATGTATATTTTTCGAAACAATGTTGCCTCGCGGAACTCGAAATTCTTACGATTCGATACTTGAGCGGTATAACGCAACATCGCGCCTTTATGGTTCGCGTTAACGCAAGCTGCACCTGCCGCAACCTCGTGAGATTCTCCGCTTTTTTTTTCGCTTCGATCTCGCTCACTTTCTGGAGTAGTCCTCGGTATCGTCTATTTTCGGAGATCGACCCACGTCACGCGGAATATTTTTGCAACTGGACCGCCGCGGCCGTGTCGGACGTTTATTTTGAAAGATTGAAGCGAGGAATGTGTAAACGAAGACTGTGTAAACCTATCACGGCACCGGCTACTCTCTGTATCGGCGTCGCTGCCACGGCGGGGATTATTTCCCTATGCACTCCCTTGCGATAGATCTGACATATCTAATCTAAAAAGTTTTAATTTATATTTTGCGTGCTTTTGCTTAAAGAAAATTAGATGAAACAAAATAAGATTTTAAAAATATACATAGCTCTCTATCTTTCTCCGCTTTTTTCTTTTCCTCCTCTCTCTCTCTCTCTCTCTGCCTCTCTCTTTCTCATTCCAAGTTACGTAACGAGGCATTATTAAGATTCGTAATTGTTTCATTTCCGAGCGCTACCGACCAGTTCGCCTTCCACAATGAAAAATGCAGTTAATGACGCGTTAATGATGCCGGCGCAGAAATACATAACGTTATCTTGGCGTGAGAATATCTCGATACTATGTTTCCGCGTCGAGCGTTGATATAGTATGTTGTAATCAGTCCTCACCCGATACGGTCAACAATACTAACGTAGGCTGGAACGGACGTTAGTATATGAAGTTGAACGAAAATGGCTGGTCGGAGTAATTGACCTCTTTAGCGCGCGCGTAACGTGCACCTTAAAAAGATACAATTCACGTAATGGACGTAATTCGATGCACAAGACCATTGTCAAATGCATTATTGCACAAGCTTGTTAAGTAGACGATTTTAATATCTATATATAATCTAAATAACAAAAAAAACCACTATAAAATTACTCGATACAAATTCGGAGCAGGAGAGATAACGAGTAGCTCCGAAGAAATTATACATTCGCTCGTATTAGCTGTGCATGCAGCTTTCTCTCCGTCGAAGAGAAAAAGGAAAGACGATCGATCCGTAACTTTGTGCATGATGCACGAGATTTAAAGTCACGCGTGCTCGGCATTTAGCAAAATTACCGTACATCATTATCCTTTGACACAGACCTCTCCTTTCGCTCGGCGTTCATCACGCGAAGAGAAATTTGTGCCATCAAGTTTACATGACAGCAAAATAGCTTTGTTCCAACTCTCGGATAGGCAAAAAAAAAGTAGAGACCGACAAGCAAAGAGTACCTGATGATTAAATGCGTAGAATGCTTATACGGTATATTTAATATTTGATTTTAATGACGTTGGGAGAAAAAATTAATTTTCCACGTTGATTTTTCTCACAACTCGTTCCTTTCTCTTCGTTTTATTTTTTCCCGACGACCAACGAGTGTTGCAAAGCGGCATTAATTATCATTAAAGTCAAATGCATGTCGCGTCGCAATCGTATAATGTTTTTCTTAACGGGCTTATGACGCTTTCTCGTGAAACTCATAACGTCATAACTACACGGTTTGTATCCGGTCGTTAACGATTTTGAGAGATACGAGTGACTAATGGAGTACATCCACGTTGGGATACCCGTTCGGATATTCCGACGAGGGATAAGCAAGATAACGAGGTAACTTCTGTTTGACGCGTTTAATTGTGGCAATATCTTACGGCCGCGTGTGTTCGACGGAGGCAAATGCGCGGAGGGAAAGTTCAGGCGTCCGCGTCCGCTCGTTAATTTATGCTACCCCCCCGATAAACGATCGTCTCGCAATCGTCGTCGGTGAGAGATTACGACGGCGCTGTTTAGACTCGTGTCGCAGAGCGCGCGCCGTAACTCCTATCTCGGGTCTTGACACCTATCGAGTACTTTTTTTCTCTAATATTAAGTGCGAACGCGACAGTTTCCCTGTAGTGTTTTTTTTTCTCGGAATGCATTGTCGCATAGAACATTTATAGTATGATTTATAGTTGGCGTTATTCTCTCATTGCCATTATTGTACGCTATCTATACATGTAATCTGTGAAAGTTCCTACGAGAGATAACGGTATGTGGGAGAAGGTGGGCGGTGTTTGAATTCCTCATTCTTCTTTTTATAACATTTGGATATCTTTTAATTGCCGAGAAAGTCATATTTGGCCGTGTTATTTGCCGTTAGTCACCTATCTGCCATTCATAAATCGCACTTGTTGCGATGCAAGGTCTTTAAATTACCCCGTTCTCGCGAACGAAGCGCGTTTTGTTGCGAGTGACGTAATAAGAGTCACGAATCTCTTTTCGGCATCTACATCGCTATATATTACTATATTTATGCGATTTGGTCTACTATTCGCTAAAAGCACTCTCGACACCGCGGCGCAGCGCGGCGGCTCGCGTGACTTTCTTCCATTTCAGAATCACGTGAATCGCAAGTGTTTCGCGCCTACGCGTTGTCTGCGGTACCATGGCACCCTCCGCCGCCACAATTCCGGTGAAGGAATTTTATTTTAGAACAGTCGTTATTTTAGGACCGTACTTATATGCGCGTATGTTATCGTTACTATTATACAACAATGTTGACGTTAGCAGTCAGATAAAATTAAATTTGTTGAAAATAAGCGAAGAAAATAGTACATGGGATATTTATCGTGATCGATCTTACATTGTTGCAGAGGAACGACGGCATAAGGAAATCACGGACACATACGCCACAAAGTTTCCAGATTATACGTTTTTGGATTTGCACTTGGAATTCGATCAAACCGTCTTCCGAAGCCGTTCGACTTTCTGCGTGGAGATAAAGCCGAAGCAGGGATACTTACCAAAGGCGGAGCAGAGGTTTCCTGGATGTCCGTATTGTCTCAATCAGTACGCCAAGGTATTTAATAAACATTGATTTTTAACTTTATTTTCACAAATAATAATATACAACCCAAATGTTAGATAGATGATATACTAAAAGAAAATAATTTTTTAGCTGCGGAGGAAGAGCATCACCGCTCGCAGTAATTATTGCCCGTTTGATCTGTTCTCCGGGGTGGAGACGCGTATGAAAGCTGCAATAGAAGAACTTTTGAAAGCACCGCAGAACAACTTGAAAATCTTCAAAGATGGCTTCGTCGTCTACGATCAGACGTCCTCGCCAAATGATCTAGAGAACGTGCTGGACGAGTGGTTTCGGAGTGAAGCAACGGAGAGCGGCGGACAAGCTCGCCGCGTCGACGAGTTCTGCACGTTGGTTTGTGCCGTCCTTACGCGACCTATCGCCCAAGAGCAGCTGAAACTGCCGCCCATCTCCCTTTCACGTAATTTTCTCTTTCTCGCGAATCATGTTTCAACGACATTTTGCGCCGCACCAGGCGCGGTCGCGAGAGCCGAATGGTGCCTTCGTCTCGCGGAAAAGGTAAGTGCTTGCATTGAAAATCATTATTTATTGAAAATAATAATCGTCGCCCTCTAACTAACTTTTATCTTTTTTATCTTGCAGAAATGCACGTTTGATGGCAGCGACTTGCCGAAGAACTCGGTGCTGGAGCGAATGTGGAATATGCAGCGCGTGTCTTACGTTAATACTACGTACATTCACAGCATTTATTCCAAGCTCGCACCGGTACTAAATGACGATATGATATACTCTGGCTTGACAAAATTAAATAAAACTTGTAATATTTTTCACGCTTTACTTGATCAACCTACGGTATGTATTTTCATACAAATGCACGTACAAAAGAAGGACGTTTTGTTGAATGGATGAATACATTAGGGAATATTTCCCTCTCTCTGTTCCAGAATGCAGTCCAGAAAATGGAGACCATGAAAGAAATAGACTTTCAAACGCTTCTTAAGAGCACACGTGCACAAGAACATGATGACGATTTTAATGGAAATAGTAATGCCAGATCAGAATGTATCTTATCTGCCGACAGAACGTTTGTAAACGGCGGTCTTGTATCGCAAACAGAACGTAGTTCCAACCTAGATTCGCGCCAACCATTTTATGGAAACGAGAGTCATCCGTATGATCAAAGAACTAGCAACGATGACGACGAGCGAAAGGCAAATATGCAGATTACCGCCGAACATTTGTCAGCGTTACAAATGTACCTTTTATTTGTCACGGCCAGAGATTGTTCGATATTAATGACCTTTCGCGAACTGCATCCGTAAGTGTATTGTTCGAAACAATAGCCTTTATTTTCACTGCATGTTTAAAGTGCCGAGAATAATGTATAAATCTTACAACAAAGGCAAAGTTGATGATAAAATTGATTTAATGCAATGATTCTATGAGAGGAAATGCGCTTTCTACGTATTCTCTATAGCCATTGTCCAAATAATATAATAGTTGCCCAATGCAGCACTTGCAGCGGATACTTTATTTATCTAATTATGATTATTTGATCGTGGATTTAATGTAATTTAATTACGTCATAAAATCTACAATTCATAAATGTATAATGTGAATCATTATTTATCAGCGCCAAATGTGCAACATATGAATGATTATTATTACTTATATTAAATGCATTTCAGATAATTAGATGTGTTGTAAATAGTTGTAAAAACGTATCATTTTTCTCTTTTTACAGGAATAATGCATCAAGAATGCCTGTGGAAAATACGATAAAACTTTCGGAGCAACATTATTTTTTAAGCAGTGTCAGAGTCTCGGATTTGGACCCGAAAAGCGTTCATTCCATCGAAAAGCATCGACAACGAGACGTGGATATTTTTGATTCTGTAATTTCTTTATTGGAAGAAGATATTCTTTTTACAAATAGATAATTATCTGAAAGAGAAAAGCGAAGCTAGTAGATATAGTATTTAATATATACATTAAAGAATCTATTTAGAATAGAGGAAGTGTGTGCACTTACGTAAATAGACAAAGATAAGAGAATTAAAAAAAAAGAGACGTCTTCAAACGTGCCTGATTATCCGAGTATCTTATGATAGTATATTGATACATGTGATACGGGTGATTGTTGTGATATATTAGTTTAAACAGTAAAAGGTGAATGTTTTAGTTATCTTTATTTCATATATGACATTATTATATTTGTGTCTTTCAACGTTGATTGTATAAACATGTTGTGTTCGTACTTAATAAATATCTATATGAAAAATAACGAGGGTGCATACGTGCATGATATTATAGTTAATAAAAATGATTATTATGTATAACGTCGACCAAGATCGTAGAGATTATGACTTTGTAATATACTGACCAACAGAGTCGAGCACAGTAAAAGGCAACCACGTTGTAACATCGCACTAACGTGATCGACGTTTCGTACGAGCACGGGTCCCGGGTACAAGGCCGCGTCGGCGTCGGCGTCGGCGTCGGCGTCGCACAGTTATGAATGACGTGGTTGCAAGGTGGGGTGATGGTGCACCAGCGTTGACCGAACCAGGGATGTACGAAGCCATCATCCCCTGTAGTCTCTCAAATGTTTTAACGTTTAACGTCAAATAAGCAAATAATCCTAAGAAAGATGCAATAAAGAACGGAGGAACGTATTGACACGTAAAAATAATATCGCATTTGAAAATGTTCACGTGTTCCTCTTCCTTTTTTCATTTTGGAAAAAAGTAAAAACTGTTTTCCCTTTACGTAGAATACGTTCGAGTCCTTCGGTTTCGCGCGACACTCCTGAGCACGTAACGCGCGATCGGCGCGATTGGCGCGTCGGCGAGGCGGTCGTGCACCTTCGGCCGCGCTCGATCATCTTCGCTGTCCCACCGCCGCAAGTGCCCCTCCCCAACGGGGGCGATTGGCGATTCGCAGGTCCGCGATCCTGCGCGATCCGCGGTGCCGTGCCGCGGTGATGGTGCCGATGGTGGGTGTCGTGGGTGATGGCCCGTGATGGTCGTTCAGTCGTTCAGTCAACGTTCATAAATGATGACGTAAGGTCGCGGCTCGTAGCGAGCTGGCGCGTCGTGGTACGTGGTAACGGCCTGTCAGTGAACCTCGGACAGAGATGGGGACGCAAAAGCCCGGGGAATGGGCGACGTTGGTGCTCGCGCGTTTCGAGGCTCAGGTGCGCGATTGGCGATGCTCCGACCTCCGACGCGAGAAGCGTGTCGATCTCCCTTGTCTCCGTTTCGTTTCATGCTCGCCCTCTCCTTCCCTCTCACGGCTCACGGCTCGCCACCCTCTTCCGGTGTGTGCAACGGCCACGGCTACGGTACTTGACCGTTTTGTTCGTCGACGCCGCGCCGTGCCGCGCCGTGCCGTGCCGTCGTCCTCGTCAACGCCTTTCATGGGCGCGTCTTGGGGGCACACCGGTACCGTCGACCTCGTTCCCGCCATACTTGGCGCCCCGTTCTCCGGCTCCGGCACCGGGTACATTTTTTTCGGCCAGCTACTCCTGGATCAACGACTGCGACGAGGACGAGGATATGCGACTACCCACGAGAGTCGGTCAAAGTCGACTCGTAATGTCGTAATACCTACGTGCCGACGTTGAACATGAGACGTGTCAGAGATGTGTATGATACTTGAAGCGAGCTCGACATGAGAAACATACGCGTCGAGGACCTCGACGTCGACGGTTAATCCATCATCCGATGTCCGCGTAGGAGCGCGCTCACAAACTTCTAAATATAGGACAAAGATTCATGCATACCATTATTTTATACGTTCCATTTCTACAGCAGATTTTCCGAAAGATGTGACAAAAACGGACGTTTATAAGAAACGTGATCAGAGATTTGCTTAAATTTTTTACAGTTGCTAGGGCTTTGAAATCGTTGTTCGTTCTTATAACGCGCGCGAAGGGTGGCATATCAAAACCTTACATTTAAGAAATAACATGATAGAGTCTCAACCTATGTACGCAAGATGTACGTAAACTTATTTAATTCTTTCACGTTGACACGGTTGCGAGATAATGTACGTGCTTGATTTTTTACTACTAACGTATCATATGATTACGCGCGCTCCCAAATGTGGCTGAGAGGATCGAGCTAGAAAGGGTTTCGAACAGCTACAGCTACACGCGTTATTTTTCTCGAAAAAAATCGGACCTCTGTACGCGCGTAAGACGAAGACGGTCGTACGTTTCGAGTGTGTATCGATAAAGTGGGAGGAGGGCCACCCGCCGTGCCCGAGAATACGATGTCGTTCCTTCCCTCCTTTTGATTCGTTCATTCATGAAAAGATGTATTCTTGCAAAGATGGCCCCTCCTCTCCCGGCTCCCGGCTCCCCTCGTGCGGTTTGACCTTCGCCCCCTCCGCCATCCGCCTCCAGTCAACCTCGCCGGGCTCGCCGTGAGAGCAGCTCACGCAAGGTGTATATGCAGTAACGTATCTATTATATATAGGGGTGCGAGGTGTAAATATCGATAAACTTGCGCGATGACTCCATGACTCACGAATGTTCGTTCGCACGATTTTCACCACCCACGCTCGGCGTGATACGTAGGGCGATGCTTTTGTTTTAATTAAACTGTATACTATTCACCCGCGATATATAACGTCGCGTGGAACGTGATGATTGCAAGACCAATAAGAAAATGACGGTATTCCTCGACGGTCTCAACAACGCTCCGGATAACACGGACGTGAATAAATCAGGACGAGATTCCGCGCTCGTGTCCACCCCCGTGCCCATGAAAATGGCGATAAAAAAGAATGACGTCTTTTACAATTGGCGCGTTTGATGCGAGCCCGCGGAATGGGATGGGTCCATCCAAGAATGAAAGTCGCATTCCCTTTACGCACAGCGTACAGCTCGACCGCGCGGCGCGCTGCCGCTGCCCGCGATACACCCGAACAAAAGGGAATAAAACCGAGGCACGTTGTCGCCACCATTATTTCAAAGACTGCCTCATTTCATCCTTGATGCCTCCTCCTCCTTCATCCTAATATATAGTCCCCGTATCTGCAAGGAGACGAAAATGGATCATCCATTCATTCATCAATGTTACTTCATTGCGCACACTTTGTACTTTATTTAAATATTTTTGTCACATTGTACCTTTTATTTATATATATATATATATATATATCTCTCTTTCCCTAAGAGATCGCTTTTTTGAACGCAGCTGCCGTGTCGATCCGGTCCCGAGAGTCCTCATTCTCGAGTGAACGAGAAGAGGTGCAAGAAATGCCTGATAGAGATATCTCGATACCGCTTCTCCTTCGTTATATCTGGTCTTACGAAGATGCTGCAACGGGTCAACGAGCTGACACCGAGCACGAGCAGTCAGCGGCCGTTCCAACCCAAGGATCAAGATCGACAGGAGTCAATCATCATCGTTCTGGACACGCTGGAGAAGTGCCTGGCGAACACACCGAAGGACACAACGAAATTCGAGGAGGCGATGAATGTGAAGCTGCTGCTGCGGGAGATATGTCAGTTCATAGGTGAGCGGAACAACTCGGCGAGGAAACGTGTTGAGATCGCGAGTCAAGGTGAAAGTAGAAAATCTTCAAGGATTACGTGTACGTTGCAGGCATGCCCTACGACAGCCCGCAGACGAAAATGATAAGGACGTTAGCGAGCAAAGTGCTGTTCGCTCTAAGCCTAACGTTCTTCAACGCGGTCTTCAACCGGATATCGGCCAGGCTTCAGGAACTGTCCAACAGCGGGGACGAGAATCCAGACTGCAGCGACATCGAGCTGATGCAGTATATCAATGTCGATGTCTACAGATTGACCAGGCTTCTGAACGGTAGGCGGTGATTATTAAAACGTGGCGCGCGTGCATAAATGAAGCCAATAATATTTAATGCCGTGTACACTTACGCGCGCGTTCACTCGTTCGTGTTGCAGAAACTATACAGAAAATCCGGCAACTAGTCGGCAAGAAGTCGGCGTATCTCGTGCTTATGAATCCTCTGGAGAAGGCGATCTGGAACTGGATGGACACGTATCCGCATGAGTTCGCCGACGTGCAAAAGCAGCCTAATGAGGATCTTAGTAAGGCCTGCGAAGAGTTGTTCGACATTCTCGACACGTTTGTCGTTGAGAAGAAGAGCCGCGCGGCCTCTGTTTGGCCGTTGCAGATAATGCTGCTGGTACTCTCGCCCAAGGTCCTGGAGATCGTCAACACCGACACTAGGCCACCCGCGTCGCCACGATATTCGAGAAAGAAGCAGTTCATCGATAGCGTAAAGCGTAGTCTGCGAATGCACGGCAGCTCCTCTAGTCGCCAACTGTCCGAGGCCGCGGCGATCACGTGCGTCAATCTCATTAAGGCGGCCACGTATGTCAACAACGCCGAATCTAGCAACGTCGTCCTAACTCTAGCAAAGCAGCTGATGGATGATCTGATGAGCCTTCTTTTCAATCCCTCGAAGCCATTTTCACGCGGGCAGACGTACAGCGCGCAGGACGTCGATCTGATGATCGACTTCTTCGTTAGCTCTTTCCGTATCAATCCGCATAACAACGAAGTTTTTAAGTTTTGCCTGAATGTCACGTACCCGTCAACGTACCAGTTCGTCTTGGTCAGCTCATTATACAAGCAAGTGTCAAAAATATTTTCTTCTTGCAGCACGCGCATAAGACGCTCGCAAGTTGTTGGCAAGTCTGACCGGTTTCGATGCTCCATATTTCAGAATCTTCACGCAACCGAGATTACCGTGGTGGCCAGAGCGTAGTCTTGTATATTCGTACGGCACAAAACTCAGGAATATGTTTACCGATACTCTGAACAAAGTGACACAGAACTGCATGTGGAATACGCCGCTGCGCATGATTCACAACTTTGCCCTCAAGCCTAAAGAGGAGATAGCTAATTCTAAGAACCTATTGTTGGTGATGGTGCGACTCATTCACGTGGACCCTATGTTAATGTTGCACGTATGTTTTTTATAAATAAATATGGATCACGTATGAATATAAGTGTTAACGGTAAAATATGAAAAGTATAAATAAAGCATTTGCTACTCATGTGTAACTTAACTTAATTTAAAAAAAAATACATATAATCGAGATATAGAATATATATATATAGACTAAATATGGATAAGATGTCTAAAGCCTCCATATTACGTTGACACGTTGCAGAGTTACGGCACAGCTGGCCATGAAATACAAAGGTCCACTTTAGAGTTGATTAATGGACTTGTCTCATTAGTCCATCAGCCCACGATGCCGGACATCGCCCACGAAGCGATGGAGGCTTTGTTAGTGCTACACCACCCAGACAAGGTCAAAGCATGGAATCCAGAAGCGCCGCTCGACACTTTCTGGGATGCCAGTTCGCAAGTCGTTTTCTCAATCTCCCAGAAATTGATTCAACATCAAATTTTCAACTACACGACTATACTTAAATGGCTTCGTGAGATACTGAGTTGTAGGAATGCTTTTCTTTCTCAGTACAAAGATTATGGAAATGTGGACAGCCATATTGCAATCAGTAAACAAGCGCATATTAAACTTGAGGTACAAACTTTTAACCATTACAAAATTATGGCTGGTTACACGTAATTCGAGGACGTTAACGTGTTCAGGTCGTGTGCTTGATGTATTTATGGAGTATAGACATGGAGGCTGTTTTAGTATCCATGTCTTGTTTTGCACTATTATGCGAAGAAGCGGAAATTCTCTGTGGCAGCGACGAGGTAGCGGTGACCTGTTTGCTTCCGAATTATCACGTGTATTTAGACGTGGCGCAAGCTTCGACCGTGTTGATCTCTGGTAAGTTTTATTTTTCTAACGAGATTTCATGAGAACACTCAGAGCACAGATGGAGAGATATGTTCTTCTGGATTCAAAGACTCACTTGTGAATCTTTGACGTTATTTCTCTATTTCACGTAATAAAATTCTTATTCGTCTGTAGTAGAGTATTAAAGATCTTGTTATCGTAATAGCCCACGGGGAGAGTAGACTATGTTATCAGGAGTATAATCACGGTGAGTGATCCACGTTTATTCATTATCTTCTTTAATGACGAAACTATTGATAGCAGCAGTTTGAAGTGTCTTTTATATTTCAGGGCGTGCTACGTTACAAAAAAGAATATTATTCTTGTTGAGAAAGATTGAACATTGTGTGAATGGTATACAACCAGTACGTATATTAACATTTATTTTTTGTATATGTATTTATATGTAATATGAACTCTATCACCATGCATAAAACACGATAAAATATTAGTTAATATTTAATCAATATCAATCGAACATGAACATCATCATAGTCTTTTTAAAAACTGACAGACGTTTACATTCGTATTTTTAGGCTTGGGAGGAAACATTTAGAAATTGGGAAGCGACTTCGCGGCAATTGGCTAGTTATCCTAAAAGCAAGACTGAGGATGTGCAGGTAGAGCCGTTTTGTCGCGGAAACGTAAAACGGAGAGCAGCACACCAGAATTCGGAGCACGAAGTGGAAGAGCAAATTAACGAGTGGGCCAACATGACAGGGTTTCTTTGCGCTTTGGGCGGAGTATGCTTGCAACGTCGTTCACCTAGTAGACCACCGTATGACGTATTCCCTTTTAATCCCGAGCATAAAAGGGGTTTGACGAAACAGCAGGATTCCGTCTTGGGCTTAACAAATTCGAATCAAGAAGCGCAATATTGCCCAGTGACACAATTCGTATTCAACTTATTACGATTATTAATTTGCAACAACGAGAAACTTGGCAATCAAATACAGAAGCACGTGAAGGAGTTAGTCGCACATGAGATGAGTCCTGCCGTATATCCAATATTGTTCGATCAGATAAAAAATTTCGTCGAGAAATCCTTCGACCCACGTGGACACGTAGTGGTATCGGATTTAAACACGCAGTTCATTGAACACACCATATTTATAATGAAAAATATTCTGGACTCAAAAACGGATCAACCATCGGAATACCTCGGAGTGACCAGTATTGAAGGCATGATGTTGGCAATCGTTAGGTATGTCAGGCATTTAGACATGACGGTACATTCGATTTGCATCAAAACCAAATTATGCCAGCTGGTTGAAGCTATGATGAAGAGACGAGACGATCTGGCATTTAGACAGGAGTTGAAATTTCGCAACAAACTAGTTGAATATTTGACCGAGTGGGTAATGTGCAGGCATCCTTTTTTTTCAACAACTGCCAACGATATTACAGCTTACACAAGGTAAAATATTTTCTCTCACTTTATATATAAATATGTCCAACTTATATGTTAAAAACTAAAAATAAATAGGTATAATTATCGAATATGTCTTTAACTTTCTCTAGAGATTTGGATCAAGCTTGCATGGAGGCAGTAGGAGCATTATTGCGCGGACTTCCTCTTCAGCCTGAAGATTCTGATCGTGTTGAGTTGATGGAAGCAAAGTCTGAACTATTTTCGAAATATTTCATACTCTTTATGAATTTAATAAATTACTGCAACGACCCATCATCATCATCATCGGAGGACAAGGATCTTGAGTCTCAGCAATCGCCTACTTTAACGACTAACAAGCTAGCCACTTTGCGCAACACTACCATTCAAGCTACGAGTAATCTTCTCAGTGCAAATATAGACAGCGGCTTGAGACATTCAATACGTACGCAAAAAATCACGTTATATGCTTTTAATTCAAGAGTTTTCTGGAGGAACGGATTAAGTCCCAAAGACATATTTCTTGCTTTTATTTTTATTTGCCATTTTATTTCTTCCAGAGACGTCTTCAATTATCCATAACTATCAGTAACTAATGGCTCTATCACTAAATCTTTAACTTTTTTCTTACTTAGATTTAGGCTATAACGCGGATCTTCAGACGCGAGTCGCATTTATGGAAGTGTTGACTAAAATCCTTCAGCAGGGAACGGAGTTCGATACCCTTGCTGAGACTGTCCTAGCAGACAGATACGAGCAATTAGTGCAACTCGTTACAATGATCAGTGATAAAGGTGAATTGCCTATCGCCATGGCATTGGCCAATGTAGTGACGACAAATCAAATGGATGAGTTGGCGCGTGTCTTCGTGACACTGTTTGACGCAAAGCATTTATTGTCACCTCTATTGTGGAATATGCTTTATCGAGAGGTCGAGCTAACTGATTGCATACAGACTCTCTTTCGCGGTAATACTCTGGGAAGTAAGATAATGTCATTCTGCTTTAAAATTTATGGTACCAGCTATTTGCAAGGCTTGCTTGAACCTCTGATCAAACCTTTACTGGACGAGCCAACAATTAGTTTTGAAGTAGACAGCGCAAGGATTGATCCTAACGAAAGTATTGAACAAAACGGTGACAACTTAATCACATTGACACAAAAAGTGTTCAATGCTATCGTATCATCATCAGATACGTAAGTCATCATTTATTATAACTTGTTAAATAAAATAAAATCACATAAGTCATATCCGCTCAAGTCCGAAATATCTTTTCAGGTTTCCTCCGCAGCTGCGCTCGATGTGTCACTGCCTGTATCAAGTATTATGCAAGAGATTTCCGCAATCTCCGCAGAGCAACATTGTGGCCGTAGGAACGGTGATATTTCTACGTTTCATTAATCCTGCCATTGTCTCACCCCAAGAGATGGGTATCGTGAACAAACCGGTACCGTATGAAGTCAAGCGAGGCCTCATGCTTATGTCAAAGATATTGCAGAATATTGCAAATCACGTAGAGTTCAGCAAGGAGCAACATATGTTGCCTTTCAACGATTTTTTGAGAACGAATTTCGAGATCGGTCGACGATTCATCATACAGATAGCATCGGATTGCGAAACGGTCGATCAAACCAGCCATCCTATGTCATTTGTTTCGGATGCCAATGTCTTAGCATTGCACAGGTTGTTGTGGAATCATCAGGAAAAAATTGGAGACTATCTTAGTAGTAGTAGAGACCACAAAGCTGTCGGAAGGAGACCATTTGACAAGATGGCTACGTTATTAGCGTATCTTGGTCCACCTGAGCACAAGCCGGTGGATTCTCAGTGAGTTTTCGACCTGTTTGCTTTGACTACGTTATCATCGCTAATATGAATCACGAATTGATTCTATGTTTGAATTTCAGCTCGCTCTTTTCGACTACTTACATGCCTATGTCACGATGGGCGAGCAAAGACATGTCGTCGACTAATTTTGAAGAGATCATGATGAAGCATAATATGCATGAGACAGAGGAATTTAAAAGCATCCAGAGTATGAATATCTTTTATCAAGCGGGCACCAGCAAGCAAGGCTATCCAGTATTTTACTACATTGCACGACGATTCAAGTATGCGCAAATCGTTTATATAAGATAGCGGTGAATATACATATACATATAGCGAAGAGTATACTATTTAAACTTTTATTTTCAGACTTGGCGAAACGAACGGCGATCTGCTGATATATCACGTTATTCTAACATTAAAACCCTTCCATCACTCTCCGTACGACGTAGTCGTCGATTTCACTCACACGTGTGTAGATAATCGGTTTAGGGTAGAATTTTTGCAAAAGTGGTTTTGCGTTCTACCTGTGGCAACCTATGAAAATCTCCACGCAGTTTACATTTACAATTGTAATTCGTGGGTACGCGAATTCACAAAGTATTATGATAGTATCGTGGCGCCGTTGAAAGGTAATCGAAAGATTGTCTTCATCGACGGCCAAGGGAAATTAAGTGACGTGATCGATGTCGAGCAACTGAAATTACCCGGAGCGACATTATCCCTGGACGAAGACTTGAAAGTGTTCACCGGCGCCTTGAAACTAGCTCACAAAGAGCTGAGAGTATCTGTGAAGATCGGACCAACGACGTTCCAAGTAATGCATACTGATAGAGCTAAAGTGTTATCGCATTGGGTTCTCTTAAATGACATCTATTATGCGTCCGAAATAGAAGATGTTTGTCTGTTGGACGACAATTCATTTGTGCTGACCATTTCCATCGAATCGGTACCTCTGACTTTTGCCCACAACGATTGCGACAGCATTGTGCAGAATATAATTCACATCAGGAATCGTTGGGTGCTGTCGCAGCCGGACTCTGTGTCCGTTCACTCGAAAATCAGGCCTAAGGATGTGCCCGGTACCCTTTTGAACATGGCCTTACTGAATCTCGGTAGTCCGGACCCCAATCTTCGGACTGCCGCGTATAACCACCTGTGCGCGCTCACAGCGACATTTGGCTTGAAAATAGAGGGTCAACTGTTGGAAACATCTGGTATTTGCATACCATCGAATAACACCATATTCATAAAGCATTTGAGTGAGACCTTGGCGGCGAACGATCCGCATCTCACGCTCGAATTTCTTAAGGAATGCTTACAAGGCTTCAGGGCGTCGACTATCGAGCTGAAGCATTTATGCCTTGAATATATGACACCGTGGCTCAGCAATCTCGTGCGATTTTACAAACCGCGCGATGAAGGCGGTAAGCGGCAGAAGCAAGTTATAGATATCCTGGACGATTTGATTACGTTGACTGTCCAGGAGACTGCAATGTATCCGAGTATACAGGCGAAGATCTGGAGTACGATTGGTATGTTGCCGGAACTGATTGACGTTGTTCTCGATATTTTTCTTCAACGCAGCGCGCGATATGGCTTAGGCTCGCCGGAAACGGCGAGATCCGCCGAGATCATGGCGGATACTGCAGTCGCTCTGGCGTCCGGTAACGTGCAATTGGTCGCCAAGAAACTAATAAATAAGGTATGTCGAATAGTGGACAAGACATGCATGTCGCCGACGTCGCAGCTGGAGCAGCATGTAAGGTGGAGTGATATAGCAATCCTGGCGAGATATCTCCTGATGTTGTCCTTTAATAACTGTCTGGATGTAGGAAAACACTTGCCGTACATTTTTCACACGGTGACGTTGCTCGTATGCTCCGGCAGTTTGACCATGCGAGCTTCCACTCATGGTTTGGTGATCAACAGTATTCACTCGTTGTGCACATGCAGTTCGCCTTCGTTCTCCGAAGATACACATAGAATACTACGGATGAGCCTAGACGAATTCTCATTGCCCAAGTTTTACCTACTGTTTGGCATCAGCAAGGTGAAATCCGCCGCTGGCACGGCTTTCTACGAACATTCAAAATCCAGCTGTAAACACGCGAATGGGGGTGAAAAGTGGCTCAGTAGCGAGAGAAGCGCGCACGGGACACAGGACAAGGAGAGACTTTATTTAACCAGTTTGGAAGTCATAACTGACGCTCTTCTGGAGATCATGGAGGCTTGCATGCGAGACATTCCTAAGTGCGATTGGTTAAAAACGTGGACATTGTTAGCGAAGAACTTTGCCTTCTGCTTAAATCCGGCTTTGCAGCCAAGAGCTCTCATCGTCTTCGGTTGTATCAGCAAAAGTATAACGGATCAAGACATGAGGCAACTACTGAAGATACTGATGAAGGCGCTCGAAAGTTTCAACGATATTAATCTTATAGAGGCTATTGTTATGTGCTTAACCCGATTGCAACCTCTTCTGAGACCCGTAAGTTTCCGTTTAGAGCTTTAGAAATCGTTCAACTTCAATATTCAGTACTAAATCCGTTTTACCGTTTTCTGTTAAGGAATCGCCAATACACAGGCATTTATTCTGGATTGCCACGTCCGTTCTCGAATTAGATGAAGCATCGTTATACGCATCCGGCCTAGCCCTTCTCGAGCAGAACTTGCACACACTTGACTCACAAGGCACTTTCGACGAAAAGGTCTGCACTCTTCAAGAGTCTTCTTCTCGAGAGAATCTTGATTAATCTTTAAATATCTCTTAATATGAAGATTAATAGAGACTAAATCATTACCACTATTCTTTCCAGACATTAGAATACGTAATGATGACAACGCGTGAACCTTTGGAATATCAGTTTAAACAATTAGATCATGCTGTGGGTTTGTCCTTTAAGTCTAACTTTCATTTCGCGCTGGTCGGTCATCTTCTGAAAGGCTACAGGCATCGTACGCCGACTACAGTCACCAGGACGGTCAGAGTATTGACTATGTTACTGGCAATCGTAGCTAAACCTTCCAAAAGGGATAAATTTGAAGTAACGCCTGAAAGTATCCCTTACTTGACCGGTAACGTTCACGTTAGTTTGAAATAATATTAAGATTAAAAAAAAATCTATTCTGAATTTCATTCTTTGCAGCGTTAGTGGCTGTGTCAGAAGAGGTTCGTAGCAGATGTCACATCCGACACTCGCTCGACAAAAGCTTGCACGATTCATCAGGCAGTTCGGACGTTCTCGATACTCTGCCATCGCGCAATACGGTGACTATCTTTTTTTCTATTTGTTATTATAGTATTATACATAGATTACATAAAACATAATACATATGACATTAATGAGATTATCGTGTACACGTCGCCAGGATATGCCTGGAGCTTCTAATCCTACGAGTAGAAGACAGAAGACCTGGGATTTACTGGATCAATCGGCGCTTACTCAAGCGAAACAACAAAAACAATCTGCGCAGGTATAAATTATATAATTACGAGCGCGCGCGTTGTTCAAAAATTTCTCCTTTACGAGCTATAGCAATAATTATAACGGCGTAGTTAACTTGTGCGTTTGAAATATTGTAGGAACACCAACTTTTGCGCCCCTAAAAATCTTACCTTTTAAAATTATTACTTATGTAGAGAATATCGAAATGTAGCACCATTCTCGCACACACAATTACTTATTTAGCAAGTTAAAAAGAAATCATTCTCGAGCATACAGAGTGCATGAAGTTACTTTGGAACAATGCACTGCATGATCCCAAAAGTATCAAGAGAAGTGCTCGCACGAAATAAAATTATCCAGAGCTTACTCGAACAAAATATGAACTTCTTTCTCATAAAATAAAATATTCATATGTAATTTGCGCGATAAATTATGTATATTGCTTCTATTACTATCGCTTTGCTCATCTTATTGTCTCTACGAATTGTTTGATCAAGTCTTTTACTTTTGCCAAGGAATATCTGTTTATCAAATCCGCCTGTTATCTGAGAACTTGTGTGTGTGTGTGTGTGTGTGTGTGTGTTTTATCTACAAAAATATAGTAAAACGTATCTATTATCCATGTATCTATTTGGAATTATATTCCATATCTTTTGGGTATATGTATCTATCTAATTTTATTTACTATATTCTTGGTATGAAGCTTTTCAGTTACATTTTATTGCTGAATTTATTGACACTCATGAAAAAGAATCTCAAGTTCTCAAAGCCTCAGCTTTTAAGCACGTTGAACGAAAATTGATTTCGCGTGATGGTTTTGTCTATCGTTTGCCATACTTTTCAATCCGATTCCCAGTTGATACCAGTAGACCTGTTGCGCATAGCATATAACATCATTTTATTCCTTTGTGCATCTCTGTTTACTCTCTCGGTGTGTGCCCGCGCCTGCCTGTGCCTGTCTGGATTATATAAAACATCATGCAACTTGTCACTAACAAGACTGGCCGGCTTTTATTTAAATCGCAGCGATCCTTGAGCGTGCCGAGCGCAAAGGACGACAAGTCAGCGGACAACGCGGAGCAACAGGTACTTGTCATTTCAACAATAATTGTGGTATAATTCTTGTATTTTTTTTCCTCTCTTTTCGAATTGAAACGCGGTTTTCTTTGACTATTCATCTAGGAAATATGAATTGAGAACGTCTACGTCCGCGACTGTAATATTTAATTTCTTAATCTTATCGTGAGTCGAGGAAACTAATGTGTTTGTATTTTTACACAGAGAGATCGTAGCACCAGAGTGAGCCTAAGCAACGAAAATAACGTCTTACTCGATCCGGAAGTATTAACGGATTTTTCAACGCAGACTTTGGTGCTGACCATGCTGGCCACGCTAGTCAAGTATTCCACCAATGAAAACGAAACGCGGATTCTTTATGAATACCTGGCAGAAGCAACAGTAGTTTTCCCTAAAGTTTTTCCAGTCGTGTAAGTTTTTTCAAACGAGAATATCTGAGACTAATCTATCTTCAAATTTTTGCAACTTGCCGAATATTCTTGCAGACATAACTTACTCGACGCAAAGATCAATAGCGTATTGTCTTCTTGTCATGACCAAGCGATACTGAATGCCGTTCAAACTATTATACAGAACATGATAGCCTGCGAAGATACGAACCAGCAACATCATTTGCAACACTATTTGCAAAGCTGCGGATTCCGCGGTCTTTGGAGGTTCGCAGGGCCTTACCCAGACTCAGACGTAAGTTTTGGATTCTAGCATTTAATTATTTCTTTAGTGATTTGATTTTGATATGGACTGGATTTAAAGAGCTAGGAGTCTTTCTGTCCGTAACGCAATTGACAAAATGTTTACAGTCAACACAAATGGTGTCAAACTGTACGCCCGAGAGTGCTGAATTGTTTGTGAATTGTCTGAGGGCAATGGTGGAAATGTGTTTGATGATGCAAGAATCGAATAGTAAAGAAACAGTTATCGGGAAGAGTAAACGCGCCGGCAGCTGTCAATCGGATTTTGCGTCGAAAACAAGACCACCTGCTGGAATTGTCCAAGAACAATCTCGTGTATCAACAGAGATCGACGCTTCTTCCGTTCATGTAAAGTGAGTCTCATTTTACTCGCAGAGCGTTTGCCGTTTAAATGTCATTTTGCGTACCGTGTCGTACGTATGCAAAAACGCAATGCATATCGGACAAATTGAATGTTTCAGTCATGGTACGGATAGCAAGCGAAGCAACTCGGTTGATGGGAATCAAACTGAGAATATGGGTGGTGGTGATGGTGGCGGCGGTTCACAACCTTAGCAATTAATTTGTGATACTGGCAGGCAATGCGATAAAAGTGTGCGTAAGAAACAAAATAATCGAAAGTTGCAACGGCAAATGAGATGTGTGAACTCTAAATAATCGCTTTGTAAATATAGGTGAGACACTACGTATTCCATTAGAAGGCACTATTATTTTTTAATTTGGTATTAATTCAATCACATTATGAAAGAAATTTACCGGCTAATATTTTATTTTACAGAACCTCGCACACGTTTATTCCGTGTTATTGCTGTAACATGTTCAGTCAGTTTAGTACAATGCCGTCCACATCATGATAATGAGCCTACAGAAGTGGAAGTCGATGAAAGCTATGTTTTTGAAGAACGTTATTTTATTTCTATTAGCGATATTGCGATATTGACGTTCTTTTTAAACTTGTGATCATTTTATTAATTAATCGTACAAACGTTGCTGTCTCAATGTGACAATTTTATTACGACAGTTTCATTACGAGATTCAAATGCATGAATATTATATATAGCATATATGTTGCTAACGCTTTTACAACGAACTTGGAAAACTTGCGTTGTAAACATGAATTTCCTCGCTATATACCGTAAAATTGGATTTTAGCGAATTAGAACATTTAGTGCATTTCGTCGTGATTCAGCGTTCATAAACATAGAAAATGACTTACGGTATATGGTATATATCAGTTTTTTTCATCAACAACGAGTATTACATATGTTCGATATTTTCTTCATAATTGCACGTATAATTTATTGACTGATTCTATTATGGTCGCAATACGATACATATACAGTGAAGAATCTCAATGGTCCATAGAGAATCAACCGCGAGAAGTAGAATAGATAGATAAAAATTTATTAAGGATCGTTCGCAATTTTTTCATTATATAGAAATTTTAACTATAAGGCGCTTCTACTGCAAGAGAATATATCGGATATATCGTCTACGATTTATTTTTAAGCGATCAGTTGTAAAACACCGCAAACAATTTTATTATTCTACTTACGAAAGAATCTCTGTTGGTCCTCTAAGGCCCAAGAAATGCGGTTGCGCTAGATATAACTTTCTACGCAAAAACCGCTCGCTCCTTCTCATATGCCGTTGCATATAGATCTCAACAATGCAAAGATGACTTGGACCAGTGACGCCTGTCGTTCTCAAGGCGTTCGAAGCCCCAGGACGAATAATTTCTAGACTCAACTCATAAAAAGGAACACCAATGTAAAAGTGTATATTGTCTACTACTTATTAAAGTACAAAGTGAGACCAAGCGATATCTTGTCCGTACTGTAACGTAAGCCGGGACATTTTAGTAATAAGGAGAAAGGAATAGGAGAATAGCGCGTAAATTGATAGATCTCGCACTTGTGTTAGCAGCAATGAATACCAAGTGCCAGGGATCGTATTGAAATAGTATTTTGTAGGATGTATCGCGAAGATTACTCGCCCATTTTTATTTAAATTTCATTTATTTATTTAGATGAAACTTCTTTTGACGCGCCATAGCAAGTGTGACATATATGTATAAATAGCGACATGTCAGATTGAGAAACGTGGAAATGATATTTTTGTGCGGCTATGCAGAATGAATAGCAGCTTCTCAACGGCACTAGAGTGATTGTTAGGAGTTTGAGAGATGTATTTGTACATAGTGCGTTGTATAATGTTTACACAATTGTGGCGACTTTGTAAGTTGATTTTGTTCGTCTGTATTTTTAGACAAATTTTTAGAGACGCCCGACGCGTCGTAGGAAATGGACAAATTTCCGAATTAATGCGCTGATTTCAACGTATAGAGCTTCTTTCGAGCTTGTACTTAACATGAATAAATGTACGTTCAAGTCATTAATTACTATTATATGAGCTTTGATCTTATTAAGGCTACGTTCCGATATTTACTGGCAATACTGAAAATCTATAGTATACGACTATATGTGACGTAAAATATAGAAAAATATAGATTTTCAGTACTGACAGTGAATATTGGAATGCAGCCTTTACGTTTACGTGCGCTAGTCATATTTGAAAACATTGAAAAGCTCTCGCGAAGTAATTTTTTTATAATGTTTTTTTTTTACATATAGTCTGTATTCCTACTGAATTTTTGTTAACTTTGTCAGTCTGATAATCACCGTGAGATGTATAAGCTGATTTTAAATTAATCATTTCTTCATTAATGAGTACTGATTCATTCATATTCGCTAATTTTAATTCGCGCAGTTCGGGTTTGTTAAGCACATCCGTAACTGCCGTATTATCACACGCTTTTTGTTGTCTTTTACCAAAGGTGTAAATCTGTAAATCGTCTCTAGGCTGCGTTAGGTAAGGCGATTAATTTATTAACAGTTACAATTAAGAAAAATTGTGCACACATGAAGTGTACAATTAAGAAAAATAGACCATAATCGTAATCGCTTAACATGTATATGTATGCGTCGTATTCGGATTTGTCATCAGTTCGGCATTTTCCTTTCGGACCTCGAGTTTCCGCGATACTTCTATATAGAGCGTGTTATTACGATAAATTTGTAAATACCATAAAATTCTAGCGTGTAAAGATTGATGAACGAGTAGTTGTACGTCGGACTAGCGAGCATTCGTCTATAAATTTAAAAAGATAATGTATACGCATATTTTTTTAGCTTACACACGGCGCGATTTATGGATATGAAAAAATAAGGGAGGGTTGTTGATTTTTTAAATCACGCATAAATTTCGAATCAATTGTTTTTTTTTTACTGCACGTTGTATTGTATCAGCAATTTAATTTCGAAGCAACATTATATCGATATTAATCGAGTATACATCTTTTCACATGTTTTGATTATGTTCGATTTGCCATGCTGTTAAAAACTTTTGTACTGCATACATACAGAAGTTAGTGTATATGACGCTATTAAAGTAGAGTGCACGAGCGTCCGACAGTACTGTATGCACGTGTGCGAGTAAAGGCCAAAGAGTGCGTGTATATGTAAGAACATAAAATGTAATAATGTTTAACGGATCGTGATACGCGCACAAGATAGTTAAATGTACGATAGCTCCGGCGAACCTTCGATTCGCGCGGTCGGCATTAAGCGTTATTTTTCTCTTCGATCGAATCTCTTCACGACGTGATTATCTGGCCTTTCTACGAATGCAATGAGATAATTTTTTGTGTAAATATATCCACGAGATTAAAACGCTGTTTGTTAAACTATAACTATGCATTATTGATCTCTGGACCCTCGAATACTCGTGTCTCTCGCTTTCGAATCTCGACATTACGTTTTGCTTCCTCATAGAGGAAGCTTTGTTTTCATAAACTTTGTACATGGACCTTTGATCACATATAAAGCTAAGTCTAATCAACCGAATTTAAAAGAATTATATATGAAATAGGTTGAATTTGTGATATGTTGTAGTTCTTGCGTTCCTGATAAAAAGTCTCAAATTTCACCAACTTTCTTTGATTAGTTTCTGGAAAAGAACAAATTATATAGGCATTCAAAAATGTTCATAAATCAAGGGTCCTTTCTATCTAACTTCTCCCTTTCACATATTTCCTTCTGCGTATTTTGCTCTTAAATTCTCGAGAGAGCATACCTTGCACTAAAGCACCCACAATGTGAACATATTTCTTGCGATTCGTTCAGAATCATTCGTGGCATTTCGGAGTTTCTATTTTCCCGTCGCGGAGCGTCGCGCGACGCTATTCACAGTTCTTTTTTTCTTGCTGGCTAGCATTATGCAACAACATTCTAAACCCTTTTATCGTCTAATTACATTCGAAAAAGCATGCCTCGCATTAAAGGACACATAACAATATTGAAACGAATGTATTTGTCGAGATTCGTTTAGTCGTTCGTTGCATTTCAGAACTTACGGACTTTCTCACCGAGCGACGACGGCATTCGTCGCTATCTTTTTCCCATTGTCTAGCATTATGCAGCAGCATTCTAAAACTCTTTATCGTTTAATATTGTTTGAGAGAGCATTCCTTGTATTAAAGGACACATAGCAATGTTAACATGAATGCAGTATTTCTTGAGATTCAGTCGGTGTCACGTATCGTATTTCGGAGCTCCGAACTTGTCGTCAAACGCCGCGTCGACATTAGCCAGTTACCTTTTATATCGTTGTCTAACATTATACAACAGCATTTTAAAACCATTTAGCGTCTAATTACATCTGAGAATGTATGCTTCGCATTAAAGGACACATAGCATTGATAAAATAATAAACGTATTTCTCGAGATATATCCAATGTTGTTTGTCGCATTTCAGAACTTATAATACCTTTCAACCGAGCACGAGCACACTGCATTTGCAGTTTGAGTTATTCATGCATATATGTATATAAAAGAAAAAGTAATTAATAAATACATTACTAATTTAATAGACAATACATATTAATATTAAATTATTATTAAGTAATAGCGAGAAATATATTATGCATTCGTTAAGACACTTGAAAGAGCATAAAAATTATGAAAAGAATAATTTTAAAATTTAGATTATGAAGAAAGTAAATTTCAAGATTACAGTCATGCGCAATTCCCCAAAAATTGCTCCTATTACGCGGGAAAAAGGTTGAGCGAGGAGGTTGCAGTAAATATTCGAGCAGCGGCACGCCTACCCCACTTATTACCCATCGCCATCTGAACGGCTCGCGGCTCGTGGTAATAAACACTAATTATTAATTTATCAAACAAATCTGTAGTTTTGCAAACTAATTTAAGATATATTAAGTAATTTGCTATTATTCTAAAAAAAAACTATTTATACAGCATATTTCAATTTGTCGTTTTTAGCGAATTAGTGAAATAATTTACGCAAGTAGTTATTAAACGTTTAAACATAATATACATATGTGTGTGTACATATACATATACGTATAATTAATAAATATAGTAATAATTAAATAAATTGGTTATTTTAATCTTTAACTATAATTAAAAAATAGCAAGAATTTAATTATGCATCAGCGAAGACGTTAGAAGATAATAAAAATTAATAGAAGAATTAATTCGGATGATAAAGTAGGCGAAACTCAGATTTCGCACCGCGAAATCACGGAAATTTACTCCTGATATATCAGCAAAGCATGATGAGCAGGAGGTGGCAGTAGGTATTCCGAGCGCGCCGCGCCGCGCGGGTGTTGCCTCCCCACACCCCACATTGCTTCCTCGTAATCACGCTGTTATTGGTCAGAGCGCGGGAGCCTACTGCCCCTCCTATGCATACCTGCCAGCGCTCTGATTGGCCGTAGGCTGAGGATCCTCGTCGCGTGCCAGGCGCGCCGCGCCGTTCCAATGGCGATGGGTAATAGTCGGGGCTAGGCGTGCCGCCGCTCGAATATCTCCTGCAACCTCTTTGCTCAACATGCTTCCCGCGTAACAAGAGCGATTCCTCGAGAGCGAGATTCTCGCTTTCCTCATAACCTAAAATTCTTTTCATAATTTTTATGATCTTTCAAGCGTCTTAACGAATGTATAATACGTTCTTTGTTATTACTTATTAATAATTTAATATTAATATGCGTTTATTAAATTAAATTAGTAATGTAATTATATTAATTACTTCTTTTTAAATGTATATGTATATATGAATAAACTGCAAATGTCTCCAGTTCTCGTGCTTGTCGCCGCGGAAAGGTAAATGCTCTAAAATGCGACAAACGACCAAACGACACGGATATATCTCGAGAAATACGTTTATTTTAACATTGTAAAACGTATTCTTTAATGCGAGGCATGGTCTCTCGAACAATATTAGACACTTAAGAGTTTTTAAATGCTGCTGCATAATGTTAGAAAACGAGAAAAAGGTATAGCCGCGAATGCCGACGGGCGGCGTTGGACGACAAAGTCGGAGCTTCGAAATACGATAACTAATTGTAAATGAATCGCGAGAAATACGTTTGTTTTAATATTGTTATGTATTCTTTAATGCGAGGCATGCTCTCTCGAATGTGATTAGACGATAAATAATTATAAAATGCTGTTACATAATGCTAGCCAAAGAGAAAAAGGTAGCCGCGAATGCCGACGGGCGGCGTTGGACGACAAAATCTGAGATCCGAAATACGTACGATACGTGAGACCATAACTAAATCTTGAGAAATACGTTCATTTTAACATTGTTATGTGTCTTTTAATGCGAGGCATGCTCTCTCGAATGTGATTAGACGATAAATAATTATAAAATGTTGTTACATATTAGTTAATGAGAAAAAATAGAAGCTGCGTATGCCTTTGCTCGGCGGAACGTATAAGTTCTGAAATGCGACGAACGACTGCAGGACATATTTCTAGAAATACATTTATTTTAACGTTGTTATGTGTTCTTTAATGCAAATTAAGGTGTCTCGAACAAGATTCAACGATAAAGAGTTATAGAATACTGAACATAATTCGCGTTGAAGATATAAACGTTTAATGAAAATGATGAATGCGGCGAGGCGCGCGATTCTTATTTGGCTAGCTCGCGCTTTATTGCTTTAATAAACTAAAGTACATACGTGCGAGTAATATTATACGTGAGTAATACCAAGAGGGCAAAGTATAATAAAGTACAAAGTCTTTCTTTAATCATCTTTCTATCATTTACGGTTGCTGAGATATAAGCGTTTTAATAAAGTCAGAAATAATTTGGCGTCCGATCTTTACGGCACGCGCGCGCTTTATCATGTTAAATAAACGGAAGGATGTACGTGTTAGTAATAAAATCGAGATATTCCAATAGCGCAGAGTATAAACTAAACAGTCCTTTTTGAATCATCTCTATATCTTCGGTGGTTGCTCAGATATTTGCGATAAACGATAGGGAGAACTTCTTTTTCTCGCGCCAAGCCAGCAACACATATGGCCTTGACCCCCTACTTGAGCGGCGGGGGGAGGGGGCGGTTGTCACGAACAGCTGTACATTATCGATCCACTTTCTAAATTGGCCTTGACCTTGATCGCCGAATCCGGGAATGCCGGCGCGCGGCGCGATATTTTGATGTTTTTGCTGATTTTTAAAGGTTTATTTTAAGTAGCGAATGGCCTGCTTCCAAAGCAGCGTCGTTTACGCTGTCACAGCTTCCTCCTTAATGTGAGATGTATTATTGATGATATTGCAACCACATAGATGTCATACATCCATGCATTAGCGCTAGTTACAAAATAAATAATTGCCGATAATAAAAGTGTAGCAGTTCTGATAGAATAGAGCACGATCTAAAAAGTGCTTTTTGAATCATCTTTCTATCGTTTGCGGTTGCCGAGATATAAACGTTTAATGAAAATGATGAATGGCGAGGCGCACGATTTTTTTTTGGCCAGCTCGCGCTTTATTGCTTTAATAAACGAAAGTACATACGTGCGAGTAATACACGTGAGTAATACCAATAGGGCAAAGTATAAAGTACAAATTAAGTCTTTCTTTAATCATCTTTCTATCATTTACGGTTGCCGAGATATAAGCGTTTTATGAAAGTCAAAAATCATTATATTAATAGAAGCTCTGAAATGCGACGAATGACACCGGTTAAATCTCAAGAGATATATCTTTATTCTAACATTCTTATGTGTTCTATAACGCAAATTATGCTCTCTTGAATAAAATTACACGATAAAGAGTTTATTGTATTTCGGAGTTTTCTACCTTTCCGACATTCGCATTTATCTCTCTCTCGTTATAGCATTATGCAACAGGTTTTGTTACGGGAGTTAATATTCAAGCGTTCCGAATTAAATATTTCTCGGTAATAGTTAGTTAGAGCGACACCGACGGCGCGATGAGCGTTAGTTACTAGTTACTAGTTTCCGGTCCTACCTCATGTTCTCGTAGAGAATCAGAATCTGAGTAGAGACACATTGTAACGGTCGCAAGAAATTTACGTGTGTACGAATAAAGAATTTTGTAATCCGCAATACATGGTTACATTCTTTAAATCAGCAACAGGTTTCTATAACTCTTTATCGTTTAATCTTATTCGAGAGAGCCTAATTCGCATTAAAGGACACATAACAATGTTGGAATAAACGTATTTCTCAACACGGAGAAAATTTTATAGTAAATATTACTATGGTGTCGCACTAGCTGCGGACCATCAAGGAATTTTAAGTTAAAATACTATAATTATTGTTTTAAAAACGATAAAATAACGTAATTTTTACCATAAACATAGTAATTTAACTTAAAATTCCTCGATGGTCCGCAGCTAATGCGACACCATAGTAATATTTACCATAAAATTTTCTCCGTGAAGATTTAGTTGGTTTCACGCATCGTATTTTGGATCTCCGAATTTGTCGTCCAACGCCGCCCGTCGGCATTCGCGGCTACCTTTTTCTCTTTGGCTAGCATTATGCAACAGCATTTTATAATTATTTATCGTCTAATCACATTCGAGAGAGCATGCCTTGCATTAAAGAATACATAACAATATTAAAATAAACGTATTTCTCGCGATTCATTTTAGTTATCGTATTTCAGAGCTCCGACTTTGTCGTCCAACGCCGTCCGTCGGCATTCGCAGCTACCTCTCTCTCATTGGCTAGCATTATGCAACAGCTTTCTATGACTCTTTATCGTTTAATCTTATTCGAGAAAGCCTAATTCGCATTAAAGAACACATAACAATGTTAGAATAAACGTATTTCTTGAGATTTATTTGGTGTCGCGTGTGGCATTTCGGAGCTCCGACTTTGTCGTCCAACGCCGCCCGTCGGCATTCGCGGCTACCTTTTTCTTGTTATCTAACATTATGCAGCAACATTTTGAAACTCTTTAGCGTCTAATTACATCTGAGAGAACAAGAATCGCATTAAAACATACATAACAATGTTAAAATAAATATATTTCTCGAGATATGACCCAGTGTCGTTCAGCGCATTTCGCATTTCAAAACACCCGCGGAATACCTACTGCAATCCGGACAACCTCCTCGCTCAACATGCTTTCCTGATATATCAGGAGTAAATTTTCGAGATTTTGCGGTGCGAAATCTGAGTTTCGCTTACTTTATTATCCGAATTAATTCTTCTATTAACCTTTATTGTCTTCTAACGTCTCTACTGATGCATAATTAAAATCTTGCTATTTTTTAATTATTAATTGTGTTCTTTTAAATAATTTATGCAAACGCGAAATCCGGCAGAAAGTTTCGCATACTGAAATGTAAAACCTCTTTATTGTCAAATCTCGTTTGAGAGAGCATGATTTGCATTAACGGATACATTACATAACAATGTTAAAATGAATTTATTTCTCGAGATATGAGCCAGTGTCGTTCAGCGCATTTCGCATTTCAAAATACCCGCGGAATACCTATTGGAATCCGGACAACCTCCTCGCTCAGCATGCTTTCCTGATATATCAGGAGTAAATTTCCGAGAATTTCGCGGTGAGAAACCTGAGTTTCGCCTACTTTATCATCCGAATTAATTCTTCTATTAATTTTTATTATCTTCTAACGTCTTCGCTGATGCATAATTAAATTCTTGCTATTTTTTAATTATAGTTTAAGATTAAAATAACCAATTTATTTAATTATTACTATATTTATTGATTATACGTATATGTATATATGTACATACACATATGTATATTATGTTTAAACGTTTAATAACTATCTTGCGTAAATTATTTCATTAATTCGCTAAAAACGACAAATTGAAATATGCTGTATAAATAGTTATTTTTTTTAGAACAATAACAATTTACTTAATATTATATATCTCTTAATTAGGACTCTACTCTTAATACATCGCGAGCCATAATCAACGTGCCGATACGCTGATTGGCTCGTGCGCACTGCTCGATTCAAATATGTAAGCGCACTTATTATTCCTTTTGACATCCTCGTGATTCCGTTATTGCTTTAATTGTTTTTTAATAGGTTTTTGCAAGGCTGTAATTATGTAATATTTGTATCAATTTAATATTTATCTCATGTTATAGATCTTATATGATAAAAATGGTAGAAATTCCTGTTTTACAATCCTTTGTTAGGGCCAATTTCACCAACCACAGTTAGTTTAACCGATGGTTAAAGTTAACAGAATTGACCAATAGAAATGAATCCACTCTGCTTTCTATTAGTCAATCCTGCTAACTTTAAAGGTGCCTTTTCATGCTGACGCTCGACGCTCATTTTCAGCGGCAAGAAGGTCGCATGACCACAATTGACGCCGGCGTCAATTGAAATTCATGAAAAGGAAAACAGCGTCAAAATTTCGGCGTCTTCGCGCTGCTTTGGCTTTGACGCTTGAAGTTGGAAAAATCCAACTTCTCTTTCTTGACGCTGGCATCATAGTGATGTCACGTGACGTCGCTCAACGCTGTTTTTCAGCGTCCCATGAATTGGCACCTTAACCGTCGGTTAAGCTAACTGTGGTTGGTGAAATTGGCCCTTCTACGAGAAAGGATTTCTTCAGACATGCCGTAACACGTTTGACAAATAAGAATAGGAAATACACTCGTCGAACGGCGAGAAGTTTCGACGGTGAAGCATCTTGCACAATAGGCGATAGCGATAGCGATAGCGACAGCGACAAAGTTGCCGACCAACTACATAGCTTTGTCGGCAACTTTGTCGCTGTCGCTATCGCTATCGCTATCGCCATCGCCTATTGTGCAAGGGGCTTTACAGTTTAAATCGAGGATGGAATGCGCTGTTCGAGGAGCACCTTCGCTTACTATTGGCCGAAATCGATAAGTCGTAACGCGCATGTCGAACATGTGTTCTTCTTTTTCCGGTTCCGTTTCGCGCCTAAAATTGTTGTTGGCGTACGAAGAATACAGTAGTCGGTGGTCAATAGGATATATCGGTTTGTCGGCTTTCGCGAACCACCAACATGGATATTTGTGCGATGTTTGAGAAGCTTGATGCGCAAGAAGGTTGCCGCGATCGTTCTCCCCCGAAAATGAAGAGCAAGGAAGCCGTGCGAGAAAAGATGCACGTTATTAAGCGCAGTAAGTTACGGGTTAACCGTTTCTTTATGCTCGATTATGGATGTGTAATCGTTTAACGTTCCCACGAATGATGCGTCAATTCTTTTATATAATGTTAATATAATTATTGCAACACCGGGAGACTGCAAAATTACAAAATAATTCACAATAAAATGATGATCAGACTACTGTTAGCGATACTATGTTGATATTATGAATACTATGCATTTATTAAATTACAAATCATTATCAGATATGAAAGGGAAAGATTGAAATTGAACCCCATTATTTTCACTTATAGATGGGCGTAAGGAGAATGTCCATTTTAATAAGATCACTTCAAGAATTACCAAACAGTGCTATAACTTAGATACGAAGTATGTGGATCCAGTAAGTATCTTTTTATTTTTTATATAAGTTTGCAATATGATGATATGTGAAGAAATGGGGTGTATAAGTATAGTATCTTTAAAAGTTTTATAAAATTGTGTGTATATATATATATATATATATATTAGATTTAAAAAAATGGATATAAATTAATATTACATATGCAAATAAAAATTTACAAATTTAGTAATATCAATTTGTATAATCAAAAATTTATTGTAGGCTGCTGTGGCGCTTCAAGTGATACGTGGTTTATATTCTGGAGTAACTACAGTTATACTTGATAATCTTGCGGCGGAAACTGCAGCTACAATGGCAACTAACCATCCTGACTATGCTATATTAGCGGCAAGAATTGATGTGTCTAACCTGCACAAGGAAACCAAGAAGTGCTTCAGCGGTACAGCATCTTGCGTTTACTTATTTGAGTCAATTTCTGTCATAAAATTCTTAATAATTCTTGATTTTTTATGTTTAATTAACATGAGATTTAAAATTAAAATCAATGTTTAATTTTTGTACTTTACAGAGGTTATGCATGACTTATATTACGCCAAGAATCCCATCACGAATGAACATATTCCTATAATCAGCGAACATTATTATAATATTATTAAGAATAACGCAGAGAGACTGGATTCTGCTATAATATACGATCGAGATTTCAGCTATAATTATATTGGTTTTAAAACGCTTGAGAGAAGCTATCTGCTGAAAATCAATGGGAAGATAGTGGAGAGGCCTCAACACATGTTGATGAGAGTGGCTGTTGGTATTCACGAAAATGACGTTGACAAAGCCATAGAAACGTATAATTATTTGTCTGAACGATATTTTACGCATGCTTCACCAACGCTATTCAACTCTTGTACTAACAATCAGCAGATGTCTAGGTAATCTTGAAAGAGTTTGATTAGTTTAATAATATTGAAGCATTAATGTTTTAATAAGACGTATTTTCTTGCAGCTGCTTCCTCCTAACCCTCGAAGATGATAGTATAAAGGGTATTTACGGTATGCTGAAAAAGTGCTCTCTTATTAGCAAATACGCTGGAGGAATAGGACTTAATGTACATTGCATTCGTGCCAAAAGCGCGGAAGATACGAATACAACTAACGGCTTGATTTCTGTTCTAAAATTATATAACGAAATAGCTATTTATGTTGATCAAGGAGGAAACAAAAGACCTGGAGCGTTTGCTATTTATTTAGAGCCATGGCATGCTGATATCTTCGATTTTCTGGAACTTAAGAGGAACATCGGTAATTTTTTTTTATTGTTTTTTAATGTAGAAGTATAGATTAGATGGATGAGACGTTTATCCGTTTATTTTGTTGTTGTTTATAATTATAATGTATCGTATGCTTTTGAACAGGTGATGGAAACATGCGAGCTAGAGATTTATTTTATGGCCTTTGGATACCAGATCTTTTTATGAAACGTGTGTATAATGATGAGATGTGGAGTTTGATGTGTCCATATGAATCTCCTGGTTTAGCTGATGTTTGGGGCGATAAATTTGAAGACGTGTATACTAGGTATATATTAGCAGTCACGTTCTCTTTCTATTAATTATTTAACTATCTGGTAACTTATATTTTTCATCCTCTAACTTTTGTAAACGTTGCATAACGTTGTATGGAACACTTCTAGATATGAAAAGGAAGGTCGCTACAGAAAGCAAGTGCAGGCCAGAGCTGTATGGCTCGCCATTCTCAGATCACAAGTAGAAACTGGAACACCTTATATGCTTTACAAAGATCACTGTAATCGAAAATCGAATCACCAGCATGTAGGAACTATTAAATGCAGCAATTTGTGCACCGAGGTTCTTCAATACTCCGGCCCTGGAGAAGTCGCTGTATGCAATTTAGCGTCTATCGCTGTCAACATGTTCGTCAATACAGACACCAAAACTTTCGATTTTGATAAACTTAAAACAGTCACAAAAATCGTCACCCGTAATCTAGATAAAGTCATTGACGTCAATTTTTATCCTATCCAAGAGACGAGAACATCTAATCAAAAACATAGACCTATTGGTGAGATTATGACATTCAGTCTCAATCGATTTTGTCATTAATTTTATATAATTAATTATACTATAAAACTGAACATTGTGTCTTAGGTATCGGTATACAAGGTTTAGCAGATGCATTCCTATTAATGCGATATCCTTTCGAAAGCAAAGAAGCGAAGGAACTCAACATTAAGATCTTCGAGACGCTTTATTACGGTGCGTTAGAAGCTAGTTGCGAATTAGCTGCGGAAAAAGGAACTTATGAGACATATCAAGGTAGTCCGGTCAGCAAAGGCGTAAGTATTTTAAAATTTTAATCGCGGAACATCCTATCTGTACATTATAGTCGTATAATCTTGTTTTTTTTTTTTTTTCCCCCCCCAGATCCTCCAATACGATATGTGGAACGTTAAGCCGACAGATTTATGGAATTGGGATGAATTGAAAGCGAAGATCGCGAAGCACGGAGTAAGAAATTCGCTTTTAATAGCACCTATGCCAACAGCCTCGACGGCACAGATTTTAGGGAATAACGAGTCCATTGAACCATACACGAGTAATATCTACGTGAGGCGCGTATTGTCTGGAGAATTTGTCATTGTCAATCCCCATCTACTGCGAGACTTGACCGATAGAGGTTTATGGGACGAAGCTATGCAAAACGAGATACTCGCGAATTTTGGATCTGTTCAAGTAAATCCCTTTAAATATCTCCTAAACGTTCCTGTCGCTCGAATTATTTTAGCGCGATTCTAAGATAGTGTATATGTGTACTTTGCAGAACATTGAACGTATTCCCGATGATTTGAAAGCGCTTTATAAGACTGTATGGGAGATACCGCAGAAAGTGATTCTCGAAATGGCTGCTGATCGAGGAGCTTTCATCGATCAGTCGCAATCCTTGAATGTTCATATAGGGGATCCGACGACTGAGAAGCTTACATCGATGCATTTCTTCGGTTGGGAAAAAGTAAGCGATCTATTTCGGGATTTTTTTTTAACTTTTACACTATTTAAGTAACACGTTCCCTTGAATTCTTCCAACATCTTGTCATTACACAAAATAAAGAATCTAATGAAATTGTACGAGCCATCATTTCATATGAAAATATGTTGTCGTTTACAGGGCTTAAAGACTGGCATGTACTACCTGAGAACAAAACCAGCCGCAAATCCTATACAATTCACAGTGGACAAATCAAAATTACAAAGTCGCGATTCGAGTACTTCCAATGGCAGCACCTCTGCTATCAACAGCTCTGTCAACAACACTATCAACAGCCTTATCAACAGCACTCCTATCAAGTCACCCAACAAAAGTGTTAACGACAATGATGTCGAAAAAGGAAAACAATTAAGTCAGCAAGCAAGTAAAAATTTGGAAACAATGCTCGCTTGCTCGCGTAAAAATGGGGACGCTTGCACGGCATGCAGCTCCTGAGTTTATTACTTTGGTATTTTAGCTCTTTTATGTCTCGAATACGTAAGCTATTTTTTATCTTTGTAAATTATGTAAACAGAAACGATTTTGGCGTGTATATTCTAAATTTAATTGCATTGTTATAACGGATAAAAGATGTTTTGATTAGTATATATATATATAATACTACAGAACAAAATTTGCAAAATTAAATAAAATTAAAATGATTATATCAAATAATTAAATTAAATTAAATTGATTATAGGAATTCGTAGATCTAAACTACAACTTAGTTTTTCTATGTATAAACGCGTCTGTTTTTTCCAGAATATTATATATTTAAAGAATATTCTAGGAAACTTTGTCTTTTAAAGTAAACTTGAAAGCAAGCACAAAAAAATATATTTTCAAATATGTATGTAATGTATGGTCTTATTTTTATTGAATCATAAAAGAGACCCGTAGTAAAATTAAACGGGTAAAAGAAAAATTTATTAAAAAAATTTTTAAATTTAAATGTCAGCTTTGAAACGTAACGGTTTTTTTAAGAAAAACTCCAGTTCTAATCCGTATGTAAATTAGGATTTACATTTCTGTCGACCATGTGCCGACTTGGAAAGTCGAGGTAATTCAACTTTGGCGTAGCATTCTTTTTTAATCGAACGCGGACAACGCGGCCGGAGCGAATGTCACTAGGATCGAGACACGTGGCATCACTGCCAATCATTGCGGCAGAGGGGTTGATAGGGGGAGACAAGGGGGCAAGGAGGCTCTACGGAGACGACGCAGAACGCAGAACCATATTTATTTTGGTTTGGAAATTAGTCCGCAGGAGCCGTGTGCGTTCGTGCGCGCGCGCGAGCGGCGAGCCCGCGAGTGTGTGCAGTGTGTGTATGTGTGTGTGCGCGTTGCGCGTATCGTCGGGCCGTGCGTTTCGCACCGATTCGGGTGGTCGAATTTTCTAAGTGCTTGCTTATCGGAGATCAAGAACTGAGAAAAAAAAATGACCCGTAAGTCCAGCCGAAACGTCGCCGAGGTCGGGTCGTTCCCTGATCGCGCCGCGACAACTCGACGAGAGAGAGAGAGACGGGGGACACGGCGTGACGGGCGAGTTTGACGGCCCGTAAAACTCTTCCGCGGCTGCCATTGTCGTTAACGTTGAAAATAAGGTCGCCGCGTAACGATCCGCGCGATCACGGGTGACTCTCGCAGAGATTTGTCGCACGCGCGAACAAACGTCCCGGGCGCGAAGTCGCGCGAAACGTCGCTGACTCGTCGAGGAAGAAAGGAGCACACCGCCGCGCCAGACGATGCGCTCCGAGTACCCTCGAGAATTCTCGTTCTGCAGGCTGTTTTCGAAGGAAAGGTCAATATTTTTCGATGATGATAACGCGATAAAAGAAAAAGAATGAAAGAGATAAAAGGGTCCCTACGAGTCTGTCCCGCGAGTCTCGACGATTTCGCGGGATTGAGAAAATCGCGTGTCTTGACAGGTGGAGGAAGAAAAGTCGAACATGGTTTACGAACGGGTAGCCTCCACTTCTCGGAGACACGCGATGGGTCTCGATTCTCGATTTCCGTAAACCTCGTTGTTAACCTCGATGACATGCGGAACCGCGATGGCGGCGCGCGTTCGAGCCGCGATCGCGTGAGATCGAGGTTTCTTTCTATCCACGGTGAATAAATTAATTTCGCCGGATTTGACAGCGATCGATTCCGAGGAGTAAATATGGTGAACAAAAAAATGATTTATGGCGTAGTTGCGTCGCATTTTACTCGTCCGCCATTTTGTGCAAGCGTGACGCCTTTCGAACTCGGAACGAGGAACGACGCGGATGAAGATTGCAGTTAAAGTAATCGGAGCAGTTAAATCGCGGGGCATTGCCGATCGTGGATCGTGTTCATTAATAAATCACGAGTGTTACGTTTAAGAGTTGCGTGCGCGTTCATTTTACATACTAGTTCGGTCGAAAGAACACGATTTTGACTTACGTGCACGTGCGCACGCGCGGATAAGTAGCGCTCTTTTTATGAGCACCTTGGTCGAGTCGAGTAAACGGGGACGAAAATAGAGAAAAAAATAAATAAATAAACCGAAAACTTGCGGAGTGAAAAAAATAAAAATTATATTAAAATTGAAAAAATTCGATACTTCCTTAAAAAAAACGTTAATTAGTTAATTGCGTTACAGGCGGAAATCAACGTGAACTAGCACGAGCCAAGAATTTGAAAAAAACCTCAAAAAAGGCAGCGTCCGAACAAGACAGCAATAAAGGTCTTTCCTTGGAACAACGTAAAGCACGGTAAGTCTCCTCAGGGGGGATATCCGTACCTTTTTCCCATTCGAGAGAATAGAAATAGATTTTTTTATAAAGGAATCTTTCATCTTTTACAGCGACGCGGAACGAATGCGAGAGAAACAGCTTAAGAAACAGCAAGGTGAACCAGGGGATAAGTCGAAGCAGGCAGCGGGATAATTCCACAGAGAAAGTGTGTAAATTTTTACGACAAGAAACGGCTATATCGCATCCAATGGCTATGCTAAAAAGATTCACGATTGTACGGAACACAGGGATCGATGCTTATACCGGGGACGGAGAAAGTAATCACCATGTTTTCGATGTTAGAGAATTTTTCCATTGTCGGCCGTATGCGGGTGTGTCGACCATATGACATGCCTCTGGACCTAGCCTCGATTATCTTGTTATTTACACGTTGCTCACAAAAACAGTTATAATCAGTGTGTACAAAACTTGACGTTACCTACACCTAAATTCAGTCAAAGAGAACACGCGTTTTTGACTGGTTTCTCTAGGTATAAGGATATTAAATAATACGATATATTTGTAGTACTACGTTCCAATTCTGTAAATCCAAACTTATTTAATATGTTGTGTAATTAAATGTGTAACAAGCGAACGATTGTTAGACACACGCATGTGCCACTATCGTCCCCTCTCGCTTGTAATAAACTGTTCAAATTTTAACAATACATGCATAACTCTTAAATCTTTTCGTCTCATCCCGAACGGTATGTCGCTTTACTCGCATCACAATACGTCATAGAAATCGTTTAGTAACAGTTCGACATTCAACAGTTAATACGTCTACAATTAAATACAACGTATTAAACGGTGAAAGAGAAAATGTAGCGTGTACACGTATTTCCCACATTTTTATTGCACTTTCCCAAAAAGAGTACACTTTCTTAACGTACTAATTTTAATCGCGATTTCATACGTTCGCTTTAATCACAAATATTCGTGGATATTAACATTGAATCGAATGAGAAATGGTGTACGGTGTACGTCGATAAATGTCACAACGGTGGAAGACCGAACCTTACGTGCTAATAAACGTGGGGGGAAAGAAAAGAAAAGAATGTACACTATACTAAATGACAAACGTATTGTCGAGCCTCTAAAGACCAAAACCCTCGTGAAACTAGCATTCTCTGCGATCTGCAAAAACTGCCGAACGTCAACTCTTTTATTCGAGTGGCTATTGTTTCGGATTTCCTAGGCTGTACTTTTTTTCGCGTACTATAAAACATCTATAAGCAGGAACGTTCCACTCGTCTTTCCTTTTTTTTCCTTCGTTTGACTGCAAGTTTACAATATGCAAGGAACAGCGCGCTATATTGAGCATTTACTTAATTATAATAGTACACTACTAATATGGGATAGTTGATTTGAAGAATTTACATGTAATACTTTAATATTACGTACATGACATTGGAAATCCATATAACGTAAAAAAATTGTCGATTCCGAATGTATTTCGGCTATTGAATAAAACTAATACGCACGCGCGCGTTGGCATAGATTATATATTTATATAAAATAGAGACATGCGTGATCTTTTGCCGATTTCTTTTCACTCACACAATTAACTTTACAATGTAGTCAATTTATTTCGCGTATTTTTATTAAATATACTTAATAAGATAATAATACGTTGTCCTTTCTTGTAAGTAAAAAATTTATATTAAAATATATGGTCCTGTGTATTTTAATTTATCTCTGTCAAATTCACAATTGAGTTGAAAAAATGCTCGATGCTTTTATTACAAATTCAATTATCTTCGGTATAAAGTTTAATTAACTTAACTCGCCATTACTTAAATTGAGTTTCGGCTGAGCCTTAGAATAGTGTCTCTAGTTCTCGTGATACCTTAATAATAATACAATTATCTAAAAATGGGCGGCAAAATTTTGCTTCTATTTCCTTCATCTTTCTGTTAAACGTGTTAAATGGTCAATGTTTTTACAAAGTTCTCCGTATGCACATGCAATTTTTATGCTAATATATGTAATAATATTACAGTAAATGTTGTCTTATATGTCTATTTCGATGATGCAACGTTTCTTTTTGCATATGAACAAATGTAATATGCAATATTTTCGGGACAGTAGTTTCGAAAATTCTGAAGAAAGATTGTGTAAAATTACATTACGGAAAAATGCCTGATTGAGCTTATCTAGTTTATGTCTGTATGTGTGCGCGTGTATGTATGTACGAATGCGTGTATATATGCGTGTACGTGTGTGTGTGTGTGTGTGTGTGTGTGTGTGTGCGCGTGCGCGCGTGCGTGCGTGCGTGTGTGTTGCGCGACTTATCATTACAACACTATTTTGTAACAATAGCACCATATTCGTATTGTTCATAGGTAAATTATATATTATAGAGATATTGAACAAACTCACGCACACGTAGCATGCTGTTTATCCGTAATGTTTGAAAGAATTACATAAAATCGATTCTCTCTTATGCTAAAATATTATAAAATTGCAAAAAATCTCTTTCTTTTTAAATAAATTTAATAAATCTAATCTGATTATTTTCACATAATTAATTACACAAGTCTGCAAAATTTGACTTTTTCTATGGTGTTGGAAAAAGCGAATAGTTTTCTACAGTTTTTTATGCGCTGAATCCAAATCCGTAAGCAAAAGTGTTCAATCATGTTAGGTTTACGAGAAAAATAAATTAAAGACCCCCTAAAAACGCGTTTTTGACCTTTTTTGAAGATTCATAGCTGAAGAATTAGATGTGCAAAAGACTTTTAAAAAGTCTTTCGTACATCTGGTTCGTCAGCTACGAATTAACTCTATTTAACTCTATTATTTTTCTCGTGAATCTGACAGTTTTGCTTGCGGATTCGGATTTAGCGTTTTACAAAAAAACTATAAGAAACTACTTTTCTTTCCCAGACATAAAAATCATGCAGACTTGTGTTATTTAATTAAATTATAGAAAATTTTTTGTACTTCAGAATTATTTTCCGCTTAATACGCAATAGGGAAAGTGTTCAAAAATCTCCTTAATTACATACATATATGAAAATTCTGAAAATGTATTAAAATTTGCGTAAGCCAATTAGCACAAGATTATAAAAGTTGCATTAAAAAAAAAACGTTAAAAGTCTTTTTGTACATGGTTTGTACACGTAATTAATTTAAACAAATAAAAATACATTTAAGCCAGACTCTTTGCGTTCGAGAAAATAATTAAGTGTATAGTGCCTTTAAACATTTTTAAACTTTATATGTATATATAAAGTTTTTCGAGAACATTTTTGTTATAGCTCATATAACGCAAAATATGTCTCAAGTGCATTTTCTGCTATTTACTAATTTCAAATATACATTTTGCAGCAAGCAAACTAGATCGAATCGTCGTTTATTAAAACGAACGATTAATTACATCATACTTGGAAACTCTGTAGGGAAAGTTTTGTCGTATGTAAATTTAACAAATCACTTACATGCCTAATATCAATCTACACCTATAACAATATATTGCGTGCTAATACCTAAACGGGATGAGTCAAGAGTACGAAACGGGACATATATTTCTTTCGCTTTCCATTTATATATGGAATGTATGCATATTTGTGACGGATCGAGTGAACTTTAATTCGCTCGTTTTTTAGGATGTTTTTTTTTTAAACTAACAAAAGGGTCCTATTCCGTGTAATATTTATGCGAGTACCTCTCTGCAATTTTTCAATGTCTTTGATAAAGGAAAAATAATTATTGCAAATGAAATAATGCGATCTCGTCTTCAGATAATGTAATTGACTCATTTATAAATTCTATTATTTGGACGGCGGAAAACAAAGAGAGATACATAGATCGATTTTGATCTTTCACATTCGCGTATTCGATTAGTCGTTTTGGATTTAGTTTCTCGTGATTCCTATCATAAAACACGGACGAAGCACAAAGATAAAAATAAGTGGAATGAAGGAAGACAGATTCTTCAATAAAATTAACTAGTAGTTACTTGCCTTTATCACGCGGGTTACCTCGATAGACTCGACGACAAAAAAAAAGAAAAAAATACATTCTCCACCGTGAGATGTTGTGGATCTCGAGTCTTTCGAGGAAAAGACTAATCGAAGGAGCGAGAAACGAAGAGATCTGGGGTTCTCGCATAGTTTGCAGACTTCACTTCGGGTCTAAAGATTCCTAAAGATTCAAAGAACATATCGTGCAGGTTTGGGCAACGCAATGCGAATGCAAATGCGACGAGTGCGACGGATGCGACGGCGGCGGTGGTGGAGGTGGCGGCGGAGGCGGCGGGGGTGGCGGTGGGGGCGGCATGTAAAGCCACCCTGTGCCCGTTGGCCAGACCGCGGACGACGATGCTGAGGATGTCGGAAGCAGCGAATTGGTACCGCCTCCGGCATTGACGTGCGACGTCGGTCCACTCTCTACTCACATCACCTTGAACAAGTCGATGGAAACATAGTAGTTTATTACGTTTCACAAATGTAGCTCCGCTGGCTGTAATATTACATCTAACAGGCGGTATAAGTGCACTTGATTATCCTAGGATCCTTCTTGTTCAATGGTTTTCGACTTCTGGTAGTTAAAATTTTTCATAAAAGTGGCTGAAACATACGTATACGTACGCAAACACGAGGAACATTATAATTTGCAAGAATTTTTATCATAGTAATGAATAAATATTGCGACATTTGCAGCTCGCATTTCGCTATTTATACTTTATGCTGAATTAATATAACGTTACGTCATCAGATTGTATAGAGTGTTCCACAAAAAGCTTGTAACTTTATGCCTCCGAATATAAATCTCAGTATTAAGAAATTATGCGGTATATAAAGCACTTAATAATATTTAATTGATAATAATGGCAGTGTTTTAATACAATAATATATATTGATAAATAGAGAGCCACTTTAATAATAAATAATTTCATGCAAAATATTTTCTCGTTTCGCACCAGGTTTTAATATTTGTCTCGCGAATTGAAATCATAACTATAAAAAGCGAAAAGCTCTTAGTTTGCAAACGAGTCCACATGAAATAGTCCACATGAGGCAAAAAAATCTTGGCTCAATTATTCGGTCAATTTCTATTCGTAGCTACGGAGTAATGGTATCACGAATGATCGTAATTACGGGTAATAGCGTAAGATTTCAGGTAAAGTATGACGACTCGAATTACATTGAGAGTCTAGTTTCGTCACGCAATTAAATGCGAGCGCGCCTGACGCGTCTTCAGACTTCAGACAATCAATAAAATCTCGTGGGTTTAATATTAAATGCTAGAATATTAATGCAAGAAAGTTATCAATGAGAGAATATCAAAATATCGATGTAAGATCGATACGACTTTCGTACGTTCGAAGATTACGATTTAAACGCGGTATTAATATCGACAGTTTGAATCTTTGTTCTACCTATACGCTACGTATGTGGACTTGATTTGTATTAGAACGATATTACGATAATCTACGCCTCTGTCGTTAATTGCGCCGACAGGCACGATTTCGCGTTACCGATCGACGTAGGATAGGAATAAACTCACCTGTAATATCTGGCTCGCCTCAAAGGCCGTTCCTGGCAACAATATAACCGGACTACTGACGTGGCCGCTCTCGACGCATATCATGTTGGGAAATTCATCGTCGCCGAAGTCCGGAATGTCGCGCGCCTTTTCCTGCCAGGGATTCCAGACGACCGTGTCGGGAAAGTTGTACTTTTGCACGCGCATCTTCCTACCGGAAACGACATTCGTGATGATATGCTCCGGCTGCGTGTTCTGGTAGACCCGGTCGGTCCATTCGCACACCGTGACGACATCGCGGCCTTCTTGGAAGATTTGGTTCTCCCTAGTCTGTGTGCGTGAATGAAACATTACTCGTGTGAGGCAGGATAATCCGTAATGCGTGTGGTTGCGATAATCACTTGTGCCCCGGACTCCGTGTTAACGAAGCATCGTACGTATACGCTACACACTGCTCCAGGCTGACTCTTTAATGACTCATCTTTAAATGTAATGATAGATCTTTTTGCGCAAGTTTTAAAGTCGACTCTCCACTGAGTTATTAATAATCAGATAGTTACGATTAATTGAAAACAAGCGATTCTTCTCCGTGAGCCTTGCAGTGAAATTTTCAGTGACCAATCTCTCAATCGATTTACATTTACATTTACATTTCAATTGTCAGCTTATATAATTTATAGCATGCAAAAAAGGCTTTCCCTACCTTGTCGAGGAACGTGCATCCGTGCAGTCCCGTGATTTGGCATCTCCTGACATCGGGTACCTTAAAATAAGTATGTAAGAGCAGATTAAAGCTGAAAGTGTCTTCTCTGCTAGGATTGTACACGCCGATATTGAAATGCAACTCCTTTTCACGCAGTATTAGCCTGTACGTTAGCCTGAACTGCGAGTTCCACAGCGATCGCGTGAAGTCGTTGTCCATTATCGAGAATATTGCCTCGATGTCCCCGCTGGGCAATCGCTCCGGCGACTTCTCCACGTTCCAACGCATGATCCTGGCGAAGCCGTGGGGTGGCCCGAACGTCCACGATCCGAATTGTGCTGCGGGGATAACATGCATCGTGTCGGACCGTGCAAATATCGCTGCTGTTTTAGATTTTTTAATTAGACTCGCAGTTAAATTTTTACACGACATTCGAATTGGCTTTCTTTATCAGCAATTTGGATTCGCACGCGTGCGGCGTGAGATTATGCCGTCGCGTTAAACTTTGCTCGAATTATTTCATTTTTTTTTCTATGCGGCCATAAAACACGCTTTGTCTGTTATACTTACGGAAGACGAACGGTATGCCGCCCCTGATCGCTTTCTTTCCGTCGAACACAGCTTGCTTACTGAAACACACCAAGATTCAGCCGTTGGAGACAGAGAGAAAAAAAATGTATGATACTTGTGTATTAATAGGAGTACTCGTTTATAAATTTTATTGCCCATTTGGACATTTTGATCGTAATTTACTATGTTGCACAGCCATTATATTTCCAATCTAGTATTTCTCATTATTTAACGAGACAAATATCTCATGGAAAATCGAAGAGAACATATTATTATTTTAAAAACGTCGCGAGAATTTATTTGTTCGCGCATTTTGTTTTTACGCCCGGATACATCGAAAAGCGTAGGTATTATTATTATTCCCTCCCTGTAAAAAAAAAAAAAAAAAAACACGAAAACTGCGATATTGTCGATAACATCGAAAAATATGCGGACGAATATCCCTTCCTTCTGTTCCTCGCTGCTATTGCTCGTTGTTATTGTAAATTGCGCCCGTATCAAATGTCAGATTAATGAAACCGTCTGTAGGCGTGCATAGGTGATGCATAGTTGTAAATGTTTGTTGAGCGAGCTAACGATTTGCTACCGATAAACAGCAGAGGTCTAACAACGAAGCATCTAATAAAAAAAGGTCTATTTAACGCAACTTTCATTGAAGTTTTGAATTTTGATGACAATTTCAGAGACATATTATGTTAAAAGTGGAAAAAAGCGACATTCTAAGGATCTATTTCAAATAAACAATTCACGTTTATTCCTCTTTTTGCGCTCTTTATATTCTTGCAGGCGCGGTTTGGACTATACGAGAGCTCCATCGGAGTTCCTCGTTTAACTAATTTACGAGGACCGTGCAGAATTTTACGATCGCGTATTCTGTTGAGGATGGAGCGGGCGTCAATGTATAAATAATAATACGAAATAATACGAAAACCTGTTTCATAAATTTTGACGACACAACAATCAAAATGCGTATCGCGATTAATGTTGCAACGTGATTGCCATATTTCGCCTCGCAGAACCCCGGAAATTGACAAAATAGTGTTCATATCAGTATAAGTTATCGCGTTTCGTTGATTCTCAGAGGTAGACGCTAATATACCTATACGAATATACCGTGCTTTCGTCACTTTTGCTTGAAGTTCTCGGAAAGGGAGAGACAATATAGTCAGGTCGATAAACAATGTGCCGGACTATATACCTCACAAGCTAAATTTTTCTACAAGGGAAATAGTTTTATAGCTAACTGCATTGTTTAAGTCCTTTAAGTCAAAGTTGAAAGTGAATTTTCGAAGGTCGACGGAACCAAGTTACAGCCCTTGTAAAAGAAAAAAAAAAGAAAAAGATCGATCTTCTATTCTTCGCCATTTTGTCCCATCGAGGTTTTTTGTAACAATCATTTCGTGGATGAATGAATAATTACGGTATCTTATTATATGACAGAGGCTAAATACTCAATTTGTAGAGCTGACGAGAAAGAATCCATTCGTTTCACCGGGTTGGTTGTGACCGGAGCTATATATATATAAGGAACCGGAGAAAAATCCTCTTATTTAAGTAACAGACAATTAGGTTTTTTGCACAGGTTCCTAATTATCCTAACAACCAACGTTCATAAAATACCACGATATTTCTTCTCGATATTCTGGCAATTTAAAAATTATCTACGCACAAGATATATGAGCCTCAATATATTCTGATTACCGATACCTGTTTCATAGCGCATTACTTAGGATTACGAGATCCGTTGAGATAAATTGTTGTCGAAATACTTTAATAAGAAATAAGTTGACGTAAATTTCTTCAGAATGTCTAAATATTTGTACGATTCGCCGATTCTGAGAGTATTTCGGGCAAGTCAGAAAACTCGTTGATCCCTTTCGTTAGCGAACTAGAATGCTCTCGGAACGGTTGATATCCTCGATCCTAAGGGGAGAGAGACGGAGATGTCGCGTTGCGTGAGCATCGCGGAGAGAGAAAAAGAGAAAGAGACGCGGAGAAGTATAAAGCCGGAGGGCGGATGCAGGATGACCATTAGTCAAGCCTGTCAGGGGCCGCGGAGATGTTCCTAAGAAGGAGCTTGAAGATACACTCGGGATCTAAGACTGCGAGGAGAATGCGCGAAATCGAAACGTATCGATACCTATTGTTAGACCGCGCTTCTTGAACTGTGAGAAGCCGCGTAATTTTCGACTGAAATGCTTGCGCGTCGCGTATCTAAGAAATTCGTGTAAAACGAAAGTAGGTACAAAAATTGATATTGTATTATCTTGAATGCGAACCACGATGAAGAGTTCCGATATGCGCTAAATTGCCCATCTGGCAATTGATAGTTGATCAGGACAATTAGAGCCATCAAGTGAAAATGAATTCCACTTGACGTGGATCGATACCCGATTGTTCCGATATCGCCCTTCGCGCACCAATCAACCCTGACAGCCGATGATGAAGTTAATGACGAAATCTCGATTCCAGAAGCACGCGCGCTTTCGTCACCGGATCCCGCTATTCGTATTCTCTCACAGGCAGCGATACGGTGTAATCCATTTTCCTGGATGCGTAAACCGCGAAGAAGAAGGAGAAGGTAATCCCATCCGTTTGCACGACTCCGAGGCGAACGGAACATGGGAACAGAGATGGAGAGATGGACAGATAGATGGATTGCGACAACCCGAGTGTCACAGCGAAAGGAGAAAGACACAGGGAAGGCGGGAGAGGGACAAAGCGCGGGAGAGAGAAAGAGGGGGAGGAAGGGGGAGAGAATGAGAAAGAGAGACAGAGGGAACTTATGTCCGAGAGAAAGAGAGAGAGAGAGAGGACGAAGAGGGCAGGAAGGGAGGCAAGAAGGGAGGATGAATGCGAGAGTGGGAAGACCAAGGGGTGAGAGGGAGCGAGAGGGTAGAACGATGTACCACCACGAAGTACGACGACGCGGCGGTAGGAACGCGGCTGACGCCGAGCAAAAACGATCGGCGCTGTCTGCCATGCTTTTTGCGGGCATCACAGTTTCCAACCTCTCTCTCTCCTCCTGGTCGTTTCTAGCTGCTGGTATCTCCCGTTGCCGCTCGCTACGCCCGGCACCCAATTCTCGACGCGGTTACGCCCGGCATTCGCGGGATATCGTCGCGCCGCGCGAGTATACAGGGTGCTCGGTAATTGGCGGTGCGCGATCGACGCGCGGGAAGATTTGTACAACCAACTTTTTTTCCCATGAGAGAACGAGAGAGAGAGAGAGAAACCGCTGCCCCTCCGCCTCGGCTGTAATTAGAAATTGAAAACTTGGACGTAATCTCGATGATGCCGGTTCAATCGACGATACTGGTGGCACCGGCCACCGAGAGAAGAATATACCCTTTATAGCGCATCTCTTACAGCACGATAATCACCAGCGATGATCGAATGAACATAGCAATCATTTTCGCAACAGCGGACGCTCGCAGCTTCCGCACCTACGTTTGCGTATCGCGGCACAAACTCGCAATATATTATCCACGATATTTTCGATGACGCGAGAGGGAGATAAGTTACAGCGAATTAACTCTCGCGGCACGTATGCGCGCTTTTTACGGGCGCAATAATTTTCAATCGACTTCTTCTTACCGACTACATCTCGGACTACAGCCACACGAAATTACGCTCGTCTGCCGACGTCGAGTGTCCCTCGATATCCCGGAACGCGAGTCCCAAAGGATCTTTCCGCATTATCTCTCGCGCGCTCATTATCTCTGACCATAAGGAGAGTGCGAGAAGGATTGGACGACGATTCCGACGTTTCTCGCGTTACACGGTGAACGGCTCGAGAGTTCGTGGCACAGGAGGAATATTAATGAGCGGGCAAGTGAAAAATTACCCTTCGGCTTTAATGAGTCGTTAGCAAGTCAGAGATGCTAAACAGCCGGCGAATCATCGATACGCGTTGAAACAGAATAAAAAGAAAGAAACGAATATGGAAGGTGAACTCCCGTGAAAAATTTCCCCGCGATTTTGATGAATGTCCCGTAGTTGAACTCTCGCAAGAAACCAGAAATATTACGCATATGGAGAATATGAGCACAATCTATCCTCCGCGTCAGATTTCGTTGTAACGAGCACTTTGATTTACATCACTGTCGTTCCGATCGAATTAATTTATGTTTGTGATATTGCACTACTACGATATTTAACTTGGCGTATACAAATAACGCGCGCGCCCGTGATGTCTAGTCATAATAAAAACAAGATTTAATACCGGTAAGTTTTGAGAAAACAAGCAACAAGCATTCGTTTGCGAGTATCAGTGGAGTCTTAATTATCTTCTCCCCGGTATCGTTGACTATTTTGTAAAAATTATCCGCATTTTATTCGCTCGCAGTTAGATCACGCGATTCTTCCTCGCGCGAAACAGGCAACGATACGCTTGCGTTCGTACATGTGAAAACTAATTATCGGTACGGCAGAGCGATATACACAGCGTCATGAATCGACAGGATTATAAATAAGGTGTGACTATGCGCTTTTGCAGCCGAAGACAATTACACGGCGACGCGGCGCGGCGCGGCGCTTCTTGCGGTGAAGCTACTATATCTATAATAGAAGCTGCTGCATCTCTCTTTCTCTCCAGAACTGGAACGAATTCGCCGGAATTGTATGGACTTGCATCGTCGTCATATATGTATCTACAATATTGTGCAACCACATGACCACTACAAACTTAATAAAATTATTCGTAATCGTGCATATACGCGAGCTGGACGCATCTTTATTGAAAAAAAAGTGCAGTCTTTTTTTTTTTGTTCTTTGTGTGCAACGACAAATTTTTCGTGGAAAAAAATGCGCGCGGATCGCATAAATTTAATTATGCAAAATATCGTAATTATTAATGCTGGCAACTTCCACGTTGGCATTAGAAAGTGATTACAGTCGAAGAGCGGAGATGCTGGATTTCTCTGAATTATCAAGTGCCAATTAACTCCTCGGAGACATCCGGTCTCTTCAGCGTAACGTCTTTGTAGAATTTTAGAATCGGCTGGAACTAATTTCAAATTATTTCAAATTAACCTTTTACATTAATACATGTGGTTTTTTTTAACGTAATTGTTCATGTGGGGTATATTTTACACCTTAACATTGTATCTCAATTTTTATTGTTCTCTTTAATGATTTACAATTAAATAAAGGTTGATAATATGCTATATATCTTTCAGATAAAGATAAGTACAAAAGTTTTTCTTTAATTACGAAATAATTTGTGCAGCATTTAATTGGTAATAAAGTTTTAATCTGTGAATTTAGTAGATTTCTAAGGCTGGGGTGTAAAATACACCCCACACAAGTAACACAGAGTTAATATACCATCATTAACAGTTGAAAGTTTTTGATGAGTTTTGTGGGCGATTTGTGGCACTTCACCTCGACGCCCTCGAAAGGAGCCCTTCCCCAGTCTTGCAGTCGCAAAGATGCCGCAAAATGCGAGAAGCGGATGCCACGCATTATAAGTGCATTAAGTGCTGGAGAAGCAGCGGCTCGGCCATTTGCTACGGTTGCGATTTACGATCAGTGAAATTCTGACGAGAATTCGTCTCAGGGCCGCGACCGAGAATTATTGCGAAAAACTGGACCCTTTTCGACTGGAGTTCCTATCGCGATAATGCCAATCGTACCTTCGTATCGTGTGGTGCACGAAAAACGCGATGGGGCACCACAATTACATATTGTTTCGAGTTATTTCCCTCATTGCAGTAAGATCGGTACAAACATTTAATGATATACCTAATAAAAAAAGATAAGTTCGATATAAAACATAAGTTCGATCAAATGTTCGTGAAAAAAAATTCAAGATAGTCTAGAAATCTGGAAACGAAAATCTGTCAGTATTCGAAATAACGCTGTCAGTTATTCGCGTAATTTAGAATTTGTATAAAAAAAAGTCACGAATTTCCGTGGTAACAGATATCTACATTCAATCGAAAAATTGTTCGTCCAATTCGCTCGCTACACATTGTTTAAAATTCTATCGTGCAATTTCGTTCTATATATCGAATATCCCGAACGATGGAAACGTTTGGATATTGCGCGTCGAATGCAAGCGCAAATAAAATCGCGCAAGTGCAAGGCCAAAGCGCCGAATGCTGACAGAAGTGAAAGTGCGTAACCGAGTCCGAGTCCACGAGCGCGAGTTCCCTGGCCATTTCTATGAACGTAATAACGAACGTGTTCTTGGTACGCTGGTCTATGGACTTGAACGACGAGGATGAAAAAATAAGGAGCCAAAGGAAAGCATATATAATCTCGGCACATTTATATGTTCTCGTTATCTGGGGCAACGAGTATTCGTGGCAGTGATTTCCCGACACTATGGTCTCACGATGATGATTATCGATGATGCACAAATAGTCCAGTCATTTTAGACGAAAATATGACTTCTGTGCAAAAAAATTAGTAACCACTATTTTTTTTTTAATCGCTTTATTTTGTTGTTTTAAATAACATATTAAAAATCGAGAACGATACCGGGTGTGCTAAAAAAGTTATTCAAGATCAAAGGTCACGAAAATCAGTTTTTTGCGAAAATCTCGTTTTGTATGGCTCGGAGGTCAATTAAGGTGGTTACAAAAAAGAAAGATCATGAAATTCTCTACAAAAATGGTTCTATTCATTTTTCACATACGATGAACCGTTTGCGAAATACAAAGTGACGAATGTGTACGTCGAGCGTTGTATCCATTTCCACACCATCTTTGAGGTAAGATACAAGGCGCATAAATCTAACTTTACACTAAAATTTATTTTGCTAATAATAATTACATTAATGACCAACAAATGATTTGCATAGAGAAAAATTAAGAAAGTAAAAGTAGGGGAGCCAACTTACTGGAGGTATAAAATATGAGTCCCCTGTGTTGCCATATCCTACCTCACTCTTTGATAATTCCGGTATGCGTAAAACAAAAAAATCTGTACTGTATCAATGCCTTCAACCTGTGGATGTTGAGATATTTCCTGACACTTTTACATTTGTCATTGATGGCGGATTTCTCCTTCACCGAGTTATATGGCAGCAACATGATACATTTCTCTGTGTTATTAACAGATATGTTACTTATATACAACAACATTTCGGAGCTAACGTGATTGTTGTGTTTGATGGGTATAACGACAATAATAAGAACGTCAAGGCAATGGAACAGTCACGAAGAACCGCCGCAATTTCTGGATCTCTCGAAGTTCTTTTCGATGAACGTATGCAAGTGCCAATTTCTCAAGAAAAGTTCCTATCAAACCGCTCTAATAAAAAAAAATTGATTTCAATGCTCATGGACACATTCAAAAACGTCAACATCGCAACAAAACAAGCTCGTGATGATGCAGATGTGTTAATTATTGAAACATCAATGGAAGAATCAATCGTTAACACCACTGTCGTAGTAGGCGAGGACATTGATCTTTTGGTTCTTCTCATAGGGCATAGTCATTCACAGCAACAATTATTTTTCATGAAACCAGGCAAGGAAAAGGTCAAGACGCAATTTTATAATTCTTCAAGCTTTGACAAATATCCTCATTGTAAGCAACATATTTTATTGCTACATGCAATAACCGGATGTGATACCACTTCTGCTCTATTTAATAAAGGAAAACTTAAAACAATAAAAATCTTTGAAAATCGTCCTGATTTATATTAAGCTGCAGAAGTTTTTCAACAAGAAAATTGCTCTCAACAATTTATATTTGAGAATGGAGTACGGATAATTTTGGCGATGTATGGAGCTCCTAAGTCGGAAACATCTCTTGATAACTATCGGTACTTGAGTTTTGCGAAATCGACTACGTTCAATACTGCTGTAAAATTACAATCGCTTCCACCTACAACTGCAGCAAATTTTTTTAAATGATGAAGATAGAGATTAAATAAAAAAAATAAAAAAAATTTAAAAAAATTAAAAAACGTAATTTTTTTACATTTGACATGGATTAGGCCTACTGGGGACACCATGTAAAAAAAACGCGCCTTGTATCTTACCTCAAAGGTAGTGCGGAAATAGATACAACGCTCGACGTACACATTCGTTATTATGTATTTTGCAAACGGTTCATCGTACGTGAAAAATGAATAGAACCATTTTTGTAGAGAATTTCATGATCTTTCTTTTTTGTAACTACCTTAATTGACCTCCGAGCCATACAAAACGAGATTTTCGCAAAAAACTGATTTTTGTGACCTTTGACCTTGAATAACTTTTTTAGCACACCCGGTATCGTTCTCGATTTTTAATATGTTATTTAAAACAACGAAATAAAGCGATTAAAAAAAAAAAATAGTAATTACTAATTTTTTTGCACAGAAAACCTAAAATGACTGGACTAAAAACTCGAAACTGCGTTCACTCAGCGCGAGGGGGACAGGAGGAAGGGGGCGAAAGAGCCTCCTCCTCGAAGTAAGCAGATGAAAATGAAGCCGTGACCCGTCGTAAATAAACCCGAGCCGCATACGTTTTTCTTGTCGGACGATATATATTACGTCCTCTCGCTTGTTGGGCAATATCAGAGACCCCGATATCTCGAGACTTTTCTTTATCTTCCGAATTACGCCAGCTCCTTGCAGAGTGCAAACGTAATCCGGAAATTAATCTCGCACGCTTTCGTACACCACGCGGGGTGAGCGCCCGTGCGGGTATTTAACCATGCACCGAGCTCGAGTGAGGACACCCGGTACGTGTCGAAGTTATCCGCTTCGAGCTCCGCCGAAGCAAGCGGTTTTTGCGTTTTCCCCGGATCCCGGCAGGAGCAGCAGCACCACCGGCAACAGCAGCGGCAGCGGCAGCAGCTCAGCAGCAACAGCAGCACCAGCAGGGCGAGGCTCTGCAGGGTTCACGGACTCCTCTCTACCCGCGACCAACCCCCGCGTCGCGTCTCCCCGTGCCCGTCCACCACCACCGTGAAACTTTGTTTAACTAAGGCCGGCAAGAAGCAAACCTATTTATACTAGGTCGGACGCATTCGCGGTGCAGGGCCACGGGCGTTGCTGCTCTTGTCGGAGAGAAGTTGCTTCTAGCCGGAGCGGTCACGGGAACCTAACGGACGCTGATAAACGAGGAAATATGCCCGGCAAAAAAGCCGTCGCGTAATTTTCCGTCGCACCGTGCGCACGTTAAATCGCCGACCGGTACGCTGTGAGTTTGGACGATCCGGAAGCTTGCCTCGCGACTAGCTTCCTCGCGAGCTTCATTACTCAACGGGAGTCCTTTAACCTTTTGCTACACGGTCCCTGGATCCTACCACAAATGTATCTATTAAAGCTCCTAAGTATTGATTGTTATTGATATGACATAGAGTTGGAGAATTGGTCTTTCTTGATATTACTTTTCGTTCTCTTGAATCAAGAACACTAAGCTATGAGGGATGAAGATGAAAACAAGATCCGCCAAAAGCCGAATTGCCGTCGTAATATCTCTTGGCGTCGCGATCGTAAATCCGAGGTGGATGTCATAAATGGATACTTCGGCTGTTAGATATAGCGAGTTGGAGAAAATCTTGATGGAATATAAAGCAAGATCTACTCGTCTATATGTATATAAACGACCAATAGATGTAACAATTTTTCATTTTCTATACTGCAATATATAATAGTATATTTGTTAAATTATATTTACGCATATGTAATCAATTAAAATCAAATTCGGGTCTTTCTTTGTGAATAATTCAAACTTGATTTCATGACATTTGGATAGGTTCTAACAAGCCTGACTTTTATTCAACAAGATACGTAAGAAAGATCAAAGCTGGGAAGATCATTTCCAACCCATTGACACGAAATACAACGTCGTTTCTACTGATTCCACGATGGTAGTAACGTCGTTATCAAAACTTAAACATGGTAGTCGAGGATTATTGCCGCGTTTATTGCCGAGGCGCGATAACGAGCTGATTTGGTAGTTTCTCGCAAGCAGCACGCCCTGGTGGATAAGTCAGCATAAGTGAACGAGTGGGCCGCGGTTGAGCGAATTCTTCGGTGGTGATGCCGTCACCGTTGCTTCTGCAGACGGGATTTTAAATCTCATCGCACAACCGCCGACCGTACATCTGAATTTCGGTCAATGACTGTTAATTGGGCGGCTTTTACGTAAAGGAAATTGAACGACAGCTTTCGATCTTTCGAAACAATTGTCTCGACTGTAGTAATGGCGAACGTAGCGAACTTTTGCTGATTCTGGAGAATTTCGGTGTTACGGGTTACGGGTATCGCAAATAATGCTTTTGCGATACGTTTTTACGCATCACGCGATTTAAGCTGATAAAAGATCAATATAATCGTTGCGAACCGTAGCGACGTTTATGTTTTATGAACTTTATGTAAATAAGAGCCCGGATCCGATGTCCTGCATTTATTTGGTGATAAACGCGAAGCGTGGATACGAGTCTCGCGATCCTCACAAGCGGTAAATGTAACATCGAACGAATTCCTCCGCGTCCGCGAGGAAGATTTGAGCGTAGTACTTCACTTCGCGTCCTGCAAAACACGCAATTATTTTACGGCTTAAGCCGCGCGTTCCGCCTTGAGCGAGTTCTTGTCCGCGTTTGCTCGCGCGGAGCTTTTTCGCCGTCGAGTTCGCTGGTTTGCGCGCACTTCGGTTCCGTTTGCATTCTCTCGAGATAACTTGCAATTAGCATAAAAAGCTTCGCTCTCTTCGCATTAGGCGCAACTGTGTCATTCGCGGCGGCCCGTTAAAAAGATCGACGCGCGTCGCGGCCGTTCGCTCGCGAAAAAGAAAAGGGTTTTTCCACCGACTTGCACGAGATCGCGTACGAGTGATGAAGACCTTGAATCGCTGTTCACTATTCATTAGGTATGTAGAAGTCTCAGTTTTATAACGCAATTTCCTGCACTATCACTACCACTACCACAAATTGCACGATTACCTTGCAATAAATCTGATCTAGATTCATAATTTATGGTACCAATTAACTAAATATAATAACAACATACGTCATGATTAATGCAGCAGAAACAGGTAAGGAAGGTTTGCAGTTTTTTTTCAAAGTACGGAATTGTAAAGAAAAAAATATCTTATACTTTGTATTCATATATAAAATGTTGGAATGACTCGATTTACTATTCGCTTGCGTGATAACACATCAAATGAAAGATTAATGAAATCAATAATTTATAAAGATCTTCTCAATGTAAAGTCTCTGAAAGGAACTTGCGGTGCCAAGAATTCATATCCAAGAAGATGAATAAATGAGACATTGCGTTTGACCCTTATAGCCTCTTTTCTTCCCGTTTTGTTTTATTTGTAGAGCGAAGAACGACTTGCGCTGAATACGAGGCAACAATTGAAAAGAAAAGGTCAAAGTTGATCTTCCACTCGTTTTCGTATGTTTGTCGAGGGGATGAATTCGATATCGGAGTGGGGCGATTTGTATTCGGATTACTTTCCCGAAGGGAATCCCCTTATGTCCCTCGTAAGATCAAATTCCCTCAAGGTGTATCCATAGAGATATAAGAATAAAGTGCGCGAGCGAGCTGAAAAAGCGATATAGGAATAGAAAGAGAAAGCTGCGCAGAATAAAAAGAGAAAGCTGCGCATGGGCCCCTTCTGTCTTTGTTTCGCATGCACACGTAGACAAAGACAGAAAGGGCCTATATGCAGCGTTCTTTTTCTATTCCTATATCGCAGCCTCTTACGTGCTAGCATATGACTCGCGCACTCTATTCTTATATCTCTATGGGTGTATCTTACGATTGAGTCGACGTACATACGTTCATCAGACTTGTAACGTGGATTAAAGACGGTCGATTAAAGATCAAAGATAAGACAGTAAAGTTTCAATCTTTCAAACACGCGTTTCTATCTCCTTGTCGCGCGAAACTCGAAACCGTTTCATCGGAGATACTCAACAGCCGCCAACTTGTTACTTTTTTCCCCACGTTTTCGACATCTCTCGTCGCGTTCGAGGGCGAAATTTCAACGAGTCTCCGCGGCGCGCGGAACGAAAAACAGCGAGCGCGTTTGCTTGCTCGAACTTCTTTCCACCCGGTATAAAGGCAGCGATGGGTTATAGGCTGGGCCGTAGACTAATGATCCCGCTGGCTGCGGTTTTTGCCAGCATTCTACAGCATTCCCATTCAACTGGATTCCGCTCCGGAGCCACCGCGCGCATTATTTTCCGTCCGTCGCGGAGCGCGGTGCCGCGCCGCGTCGCTCGCGGGTTCAAGATCGGGTGTAGTGTCATCCCCGGTGCACAGTGCATCTCGACCGCTGGCATCAGCCACGCCATGGACCGCTTCTTAATTCGCGCGAATTCGCCCCGGATGGATGATGATACCCGTCTCTCGCTCTTCCGATTTCGCGCTGAACGGAACACAATTTCGCGACTCACGAATTCTCAATTTTTAATGTAAGATGCGCGTAGTCTATCACAATCGCTTATATCGTAAAAAAAGTTTTGATTTAATCTGTCACGTGCGTTTTATCAGAAGTTTAATTTAAACCTCACTAATAATATGTGACTGCAAAGAACAATTTGTCAGGCGATGAGAATTTTTTAATTATCAGCCATCGCAAAACTTATCAGCACTATGTCGACCTGTTCACGTAATAAACCATAAATCTTTCTACGTCAAAGTTCTCCGGAGATAGTGACTATCAGCGCCTAATCAATTGCATTTTTCCCCACATCCAGCGAGCAATGTCGCTTTTGCGAGATCGTTTTTATAGACCGGAAATGCATTCTCTCGTCGTACAATCATAAATAATCGAGTCGATGGCAGTCATGCGAGGTCCGTCTCGCGGGTTTGTCACCCCGATGAACTTCACCGGAAGCGTGTCGCCGTATCGGCCTATGTTTTATGTCAAAATGACGCTTTTTATACGTCAGATAAACGCGCGTAGCTATACGTTATCTCCCTCGTAAACGTGCTCGCCACTAGCTGGATGGTCAAAGTTTCGGTTATACTTCGCGGCAATAACGCGATCAGCGTTTACGGATGCTGCAAATAAAATCGTATTATAGATCCTGATGTGTCACTGAACATTTATAATGTCCGTTATTTTTAAGATGATATAAAAAGACAAATCAAATATTAAACAAACACGTTCTTAAAAAAGATTACTATTTCTACCACTACATTGAAAATAACACGAAAAACCTACGATTTGAATAGAGATCACAATTCGGGTTCTACAAATACTCTAAATAGAGACAGGTGAAAATAATCGCGACGTAGGTATCGATTGTCTCGTCTCAACCGTGGCCAATGGTCAAGCTCGTAAAGCTCAACGCGCTACCGAAGCAGATTTTTACGATTAGTTTTCCTCGTCGATGAACGTAACGTAACACAGCAATCCCCCGAATGATGATTATCACACGAATTAAGTGCGCAAACACGGCCGTTGCTGAGGCACTTGCACGAGAACGTTTGTCATCGGTTATCGTCGCGGCTTCGCTTCTTCGACCGTTTAGTCGTATTTCCTCGTGCAAATCTACGCTCCGAATACCGGCAAAAAGTCGAGACGACGGCTGGTGCGGTGTCATTAACGCTCTCTTTCTCTCAAATCTCTCTTCTTCGTTTATCCGCTCTGCTCTTTCCACGATCTATCGTTTATTGTGCTTTTTCCATATCTCTCTTCATCGCGGTTTTGTTTCCGCGAGATCTTCACGTAACAACGCGAAATATATTTGTTTGTTCGTCGCTTCCGTTGGAGTAAACTATAGTGCGCGGTTAATTTCATTCTTCATAAAAAAGGACCAGAAATATTAGATGTTAAAGTATTAAGAATATACCAAATGTTGTTGATAAACGACGAACGGTTTGTTTGATCATAATTTCATTCTTCATAAAAGGACCAGAAATATTAGATGTTAAAGTATTAAGAATATACCAAATGTTGTTGATAAACGACGAACGGTTTGTTTGATCATTAGATTAACGGTACTTTAATGCGCCTTTCATCGATTTGGTATTCGTGGTATCGTTATATTTAACGCTTGAGATTATACGAAATAAAATGTCCGAAGCAAGCTCGCACAGACAGACTTTGTTTTGAGAATACGATGCTAAACTATAGCGTATGCAAAGTAACGCGTGGAATCGTAATGTTTCCATGGTCCGAAGAAAGAATCCCCTAAGTGCCTTTGCATTACCACTAGAAACAGACGTTCTCGCCATATGCCCAGCAACGAACCAATCCTGGACGACAAAGACGTATGTGGTGTCAAATGCACGCGAGTGCGGGACGTTTCTAACGTACGACTGGACCGTTTGACGTTCTCCTTGCTCCTCGTAAGAAGCCCGGCCCGTTCGCTCTTGAAAGAAGGGCGTAATGGCTCGGAATATTTCCCGGTGGCATCTCGATCGTATTTTCAATTAAAAATTATTTAGTTCAACGGTCAAGATTTTACGATTGGAGTTTCGATGGTTTTGATACAATTAACAGATTCGAATATCAGAGTCCTTGTATATCTGAAAGTCTTTATCCGCGCGTGCAGATTATCGCTCATCACGCGAGACTGCACACGTTCGAGCAATTTCAAGAATTGGAGAACGTGCGATTCTCGGGCCCGAATTATATTCCCGTAACACGATGCGTATAGGGAACATGAAGCGATCGCGCGCGAGACGAGCTTCACCAATTCCACGGTTCGAACGAAACCTCTAATCCGAAAGTAGAGTTGAAATTTCATGGTTGAGTCCTGCCGGCAGCCATTAACGGACGCTTTCCTTTTCCATGTTCCTTTCTTTCCCTTCCTCTCTCGCTCTTTCTCGCGAGAATGTGCGCGAAGCATGTGTATATATACGTGACCGTGGCGCGTCTTTAGGCGTGGTGACTGGTGAGGATAGACGAGGGACCCTTAATCATCGTCCCATCCCTTCGTCAAGATGAATCGTGCATTTGTATACCCGCACCCCTTTCGCTCACCCGTAGCCTGTCTTTGTCGTTTTCCTTGATTCGCTCGAGCTATTTGTCTCTGTCCTGCTTCCCTTTCTCTCTCACTCTTCCTCCCCTCGGGGGTCATTCCCGACCGTCATGGGTAGTCTTTGTCTGTTCTCGAACGAAGTAAATAACAGTTAGGTCGCCTTGCTTGTCTTATGTTAGAGTCGAAAGGGGTTGCGTGTAGTAGCTCGCACTAATATGCCTACAATTCTCAGTACAATCACGCCGGACGAACCCTTTCGTGTTTAGTCTATTGCAACAATCCGTCCGTATCTTCTACCAGCTACCTATAAGATTTACAATCTTACGCACATTCCAGAGTCTAACCCTCGTACCGAAGTGAGCAACTGAGCGACCGATGTATCCAGATTTTTACATATTTCGTATTTTCATTATTATGTGTTATCCTACATCTTGATATATAAAAGTTACCTATTCTTATCGTTATTTTGCCGTGACCGCCGCGCCGTACCGGTGAACCGCAGTTTGCCTGATTATTTTATCGCGCTAATGGAATTCCAGCTGTAGCTCGTCGCTTTAACGCGCCGCTTCGTCCCCGATTCTTCATTTCCGTTTTTGGGCCCCGTCGTGGACGCAGATGTTCGACGAGGGCACGTCCACATCCGCGGTCGGATCGTAAGAACTGAGAGATCGACATGCTGCACGTGGTCCTCTCATGTTACCGATGGTGCGCGGGCACAATCGGTCAGCTTCAGAACGGCCGCATTCAATTTCGTCTCACGATTTGATCATCAATGCGTTTAGTAATTTATATAAGACAAGATGCATTTTTTTATATTTATTATATTACACTCAAGGTATACATTTTAATGACGGTTTCTTTTAATCTGCATTCTTTGTAAAATTCTTTGTAAAATTTGTAAAATTTGATGGTAATAAATAATGAAACGTTTCAAGTTAAAATCTCATTAAGGTTAATATAAAATTCGCTACAAATTTTACTACTTGTTATAACTCCGTAAGTAACCGTTGAATGTGTTAAACATTAATATATCCGACATTATTAATTGAAATTAATAGCCACCGTTTCTCCTGGAGACAAACACGCAGTATCTGTCATTAAAATATATGCCTCGTGTGTCGGTGCATCGCGATCAGTATCATGACCGGACATACCGACGTAACTTTTATAGTCGTTTCAAGGGAAATTGGAGTAAATTACGAGCGTGTTTGCCGAGCGTCTTGCGCCGTGTACGTGTATGCTTGCATATGTGTGTTACTCGCAACTGTTAAAATTCCTTAACTCTCCCGGAGTGGCTGCGTTCTGAGTCCTGACAGCAATCGAACGATGACTCGCGATTAGGTATATCCGCAAACCGAATTATATATCGATAAGTAGCACGAGAAGTAATACGTGCGGTTTATGTATTTTTCTTTAAAAAAAAAACATGTATAATCGAGTTCGCGCTTTCTTTCATACAAGTATCTTTTACGAAGACGAAATCGCGAGGTTTGTTTCGTTTGGTGAAAGTACAATCGGTACATGCCGATCGACAAGGCGCGCTTAATGTTGATTTTTCATCACGTTCCACGCTGTCATCATGCATCGTTCCGATAGCCGCGGGTCTATCGCAAAACCCAGTCTCGACAGCGGCTTTACAGTCGGAAGGACCGATGACTGGCAAGCGACGAGGGGCCCTGAACCCCGTGTATAAGGTATGTACTGGTCCAGAGAGCGCCCTTGCCTTCGCTCTCCGTCAGTTTTTTCATCGTCTGCTCTCGGGCTGCCGCTTTTAAAGCGATCGTCACGGGCACCGCGCTTTTACGCGGTTCTTTCTCGGCAGGTGTGCACGCGCGCGCGCGCGCGCGCGAACGCGCGCCTTCTCTCTCGTTGTCTCTTCCTTCTCGTGCTATACGCGTTGCATTGTCGCGAAAGAACGATAATACTACTCGAGAGAAAGAGACATATTCCCTCCAAGAAGATTGCAAAAATTGGAAAAATATATAGAAACAGATTTGCGCGATATTTCCCTCGGTGTAAGTGAATTTTCAAAAGTTCCATGCACAAAGTGAAGTGAACAATGTAATCCGGAAAGGAACGTTACTACCCATCAAAGGGAGATTATGTTTGCGTATGCTGAAGGAAATTGAGAGGAAAAACATTTATCGAAAGCCGTTTGTGCCTTGTGGAGGCATTCAATGCATTGCCATATCGCGTTTGAATCGCAGAGAGTTATGTAGCCTGATGTTCATCTGTGATGAAAAACAATCATCTTTCCCAGTGACGAATCGTAAAACGACGCGCGAGAAAAAGCTGAATTAATAAGTCGATGTTAATACTTCGGTGTAAATGAACTGTGCAAATATACATGCATATTTAACAGGATTGCGAATATACAATTAAATTGAATTAAAAAATTAAAAGATAACTCGTGGAAAACGTGACCGAGCAGACTCGCGTTTGCTCTCTGTTTGCAGTCTGATTGGAATTGCGTATCATTTCGATAGGTTTCGCGCCGCGGACGAGAGCGAGAGCCTTGAATCGGTCACGTACGGCGGTGAAGTGAGTCTGTTTTTGTGAGTCACCGCGAACGAAACAGATTTTGACATTGATCTGTATTCGTAAATATTATAATTTGTTACTTGCTTTAATTCCTATCATAGCGATTGTTAACCGTTGCGACAGTCCAGGTTGAAATCGAGCGCATATCGTTCTCGCGGATGACGATACTTTAATCGTTTCATTCTTGTACTCGACGGTGATCTTTCTTTTTTCTCATCCGACTAGAAGCAATTTGTTGGGCAATCTGTGCGCCTATGGTACACACGAGCAGACTTTGTTCTCACCTAGAAGAACTTATACTCTTAATCTCGAAGAGTAATCTGTGGCTAACGTAGCGCATAATGGCCATAATGCAAGCCTTGCAGTTTCGAACAATAGATCGCAACGTTATAAGCCGCGCGTTGGAGATTTTTAATTACACTTTTCATATGTTTTTAAATTCAAAACTCTAAATTCTTCTTGATCAATTGGCATAAAGATTTCTCGATACGTTAGAGAGAGAATCGTTAGATAATTCGTAATAACGTTGGAAAACTCTTCGACCTGACTTTTCGAATTGAAATTTAAATATTTATTTTAAACCCTCAAATATTGATAAAACACTAAAGTGTAACATTTAAAATTACGAAACGTTAGAAAAAACATTTATTAAATTTTTGCCAGTCTTACGTCGCTTCATAACTCTCTATAATCCTAACTATCCGATCGGTTTGATTTTCCTGCGACAGATCTGCACTCCCGTAAATGTTCTTTCGATATTATAATTTTGCATCGTAATGCGCGATCAAGCTAAATGCATTCTATCTCATCTAAGATGCGTAACCTCGCGCGCAACCTTACGACTTACGTCAACGTTTAACGTTCAACGATTCTACACCGCATTTTACGACCTATACAGGATGATTCACGAAAAATCTGTATCTTTCTGGAGTTCTTATCGTAATTCAAATTAATATATTAAGCGTTGACGCGAGGAAATTTTGAATGCTTTTCATAATCAGATTTAGAGTACATAACATTTAATTATTCATTAAGTTTAGTATTTTTTCTTCCGTATGTCTACTAACCGCAAGATTTTAACCACGTGTCGGATCTCAAGCATTTTATCCAAGTTTTATTTTTCTCTTTAAGACATTAGATAAATTAGGATTCTAAAGAAACCCAACAAAACGTCCCTGATCGAGCAAATATAAAAAGTACGAAAGTTCTCCTCTTCTAAAAAGGAGATGTGAAGTTTATTGTTGCCGCTTTTCCGCGATGCCGATTGGTTCTCTTGCTGCGCTTACTTCATTTGCAGCTGTCATTGTATATTTTGACAGTTGTGTATAATAGGGTTAATAGTGAAATGTTAAAGATAAATAGCGCGCGCGTAGCGCGCGTCTGTAGTGTCTAGTATATTAAAAAGACAATAATATTAATTGGAATCGCGTTACTTTTCGAGAGAAAATTAACGCGGACGTAAGAGGAGGATATTCATGGGGGCTCCGATTTGTCTATCAAAGCGTCGTCATGCGCGTACTCATGCGGAATCTTATACGCGCGTACTTACCTAACGAACAGCTGTTCCTGGTTATTCACCCGCCAGGACACCACGGTGGCTCCTGCAAAATGGAAACGTATGATCAGAATATCGATCGGTGGGATCGCGCGGACGCGCGGAGGGTGCACGCTGGCGATGACACGTGAGGAGGCACCCGGTGGACGTAACGCGTCCACGCATCGTTGCCGGCTGCCGCCGTCGGCCGTCCCTAAATCGCGCCAACAGAAACAGACCGCGAACCGCGAGAGCCTCGATAGCGGAGATGCACATTCGCACGAAACACGCGCGCACGTACCAGAGCGTACGTAGAGCTTCGTCGATCGCGCGTCAGGACGCGGCAGCGACCGACGCGATAAAACCGCGACGCGCGAAAAGCTCGCGGGAACGTTTCGGAGCTTTCAGTCATCTCGCCGCGGTTCTCGGTCGCGTTCCTTCACAGAATTCGCACGCGGCTGCACACGCACGCAGAGCACCCTCATATACATACACACACGCACGCCCGCATTCACACACACACACACACACACACACACACACACACACACACACACACACACACCGTGTAAATTGATGGTGCAGGTGGTGTTGTTGCCCCTGTCGAGCACGACAACGCTGGTAGCCGCTGCCATGTTTGAGTCGCGAATGCGCTGCCGGCCGGTCGCTCGACGCGACCAACCTTTGTCCGACGCCCTCGAGCTCGCCCCACTCGTCCCCACGTCCCCACGTCCCCACCCGCGCGCGCGCGCCCCGCAACGTCGCGGCGTCGGCGTCGTCGTCGTCGTCGTCCTGCGCTGCGCCGGCTGCGCGCGACGCTCCGCGGCCGTCGAGTCAACCCGGAGTAACCGGAGTAACCAGATCGACGAATGGTAGTCTCAAATCTGTACCGTCAGCCGAATTCCAAATATTAGGTAATATATATATATATATTCGATATTCGAAATAACCATGTATCTCGAAGATGGTTGATAATGGAGTATTCTAAATATACGAACGAGCATGAAGTTAGTTGTCGATATGATAATTTGGAGTGATCACACGTTAACTGATAAGTAATGCCCTCTACTTGTCGAAAGAAAACCGAACGCGCAATAATATTCTTTTATATCATACTAAATAGTCTCCAATATAGCGATATAATTACGGGGGAAGCTTCAAGTGTTTGCATGATTGATTTCACGTTTATTTTTAGGCGCGAGTTTTCGGAGTTAAATTATTTCAAAGTAACGACAAATTTACAAACTCGATCTTAATCGAGCAATAGGCGAGTATGTCAAGTGCTCATTTAAAAGTATATTTGACAAATTTCACGGCAAGCTAACGAGACTCGAACTCGAAGACTCGAAGGCAAGGCAGTAGCTCGCTTTGGCTCGCTTACCGCGAGTGCTCCTGCAGAATCAGCATTCAGCCGATTCAGCGGCAAATCGAAATCCGGCGCGACGCGGCGCGCGGCGCGGCGCCATGACAGGCAAGTGGAAACGGCAACGGCGCGCGGGCCGCGAGGGAGCGAGGCCGGAGGCGGAGACGTGGCATCGCCGCGTTGGCCGCGGCGGCGGCGCAGGGCGAAGCAGTGGGACGAACTGGTTGACAGACAGCCTCGCGTTCTTCCGCTACCGCGGTGATGTGTCGTCGTTCACCGCTGTGCAACCGTGCCGTCGCGCCGTGCCGTGCCAGCTCGCCGATTAATACGGAGTACGGTCGCGCGTCAGCGGCGGCGGCGACGACGACGACGTCGACGACGACGACGACGACGACGACGACCGGCGTCGACGACGACGACGACGGTGGCGCGTGCCGCGATTAATAAACGGGCAGTGTGTGGTGCTGTGGGGGAAGGAACGATGACGGCCGGGGGGATAATTTGGGTGGCGACTTGAGGGCAGAAATGTTGAAATTCGGCAGCAAGAGCGATGTGACGGTGGTGCATCGCGCCACTATTCGACTGTTCGACGACAACGAAATTATCTACTGCGACTTTCAGGTAAGAGCGCTACGCGCTACGCGTACACCGCTCGGCGCCGCGCGCCGCGGATATCCGCGCGAGTGCGACTTCTCTCGCGCTACCCCTGTGTGCGGATTTCTTTCTTCCTTTCCCTCTCATTCGCGGGCGCGCTGTCAATTCACCAGTATCGGGTATCGGCATCGAACTGAACAAGATCCGAGAGCGCTGTACTTAATCATTTAAATCCTCGATACTTTGATTTTTTACCCTTCCAGCGTCCAAGTACTCGCCAAGATTTCGGTACTTGGTACTTGCCGGAACAAGAACAGGAACGAGGGTGAAAAGATCCTAACGCGCGTGTCGCAACCGCGACGCGCGCGATTTCGCCGCGATTGCGCGTGCAATTCTGAAAAATTTCAACAGACCGGCTGTTAACAATATTCTATAAAAACTGTCCCACTTTTCACGCATTCTTCCTCAATTACATATTCCTCAATCACGTTGCAGTTTTCTTAGCGAAAATTTCAAGGGAGATCATCACTTATCGCTATTTCGAATCTTTAGCGACATATATTTTTATGATTAAGATTTGTATTAGAATTGTTTTGTATTTAAAAATAGCTGAAAGCTTCCTTTTTCAATTCGTCGTAGCTAAAAAATTACTGATGCCTCGATATTTTTTCGAAGGGAAATTCAAACTGATTGAAGGGAATGTGTCGTTAAAAATAACGTGCGAAAATCGGGATGCGCTTTCAAATATACAATTTAACATAATGTGACAATAAATACGCACGTTGTTATAATTTCTATCTAAAATTACTCCTGGAAATGTGCTCGATCTTTCTTGTTGAAGTGATATATTGAATAAAGCGATGTTTTTCTCCAATGTTTTTTCATGGCCAGCAAATGATAATGTTTTTGGCATAGCGGGTGCTTGGCACATTAATGAAATTTTGATGAATTTAATATATTATTATACAACCCCGCGATAGTATCTTATCATGTTTCGTTATATTATAGTACTGAATTAATGTCGCTTAAAACGACGGGCCTAAGGACATATTTGAATGTATCGTATTTTATTTGATATAAGAGAAAAAGAGCAAAAAAGAGGGAGTGGAAATATGATATGACAAATACGTATTTCTTTTTTTCCGAAACGATGATGTCACGATGATTACCGCATCGTTCGGAAATTCGAAGCGACATTACGATAGACTCACAATAATGCAGATTTATATCTTGAAGATTTACGAAACGCGCGAGAGAAAATAAAAAACGCAACAAACATCATCATCTTTATTGAGATATATTCAAGTACGAGCATTCTGATATTCTTTCATACGGCGCGAACTTTGTTGTTATGACTTGCATTATCTCACCTCTCTGTTTGTCTGTTCTTTATGGATGTACAAATGTATTCTGTATTTTTATGTTCTGTGTTTTTCTGATCCTGATATACCCGCATTTGTTGAAATATACGCTTTTCCCCATTATTGATTATAACGTTCGTTTCGAGATACACACATGACACACATACGTGTCGCTCGTACCTTTCATCGTGTTTCTCCTTCGTGATTGGGGGGGGGGGGGCATGATTTGAGCATCGTTGATGGACGCAGAGGGGTCGAACCGTGACTCCGTATCGAGACTGGGGTCCTTTTGACGTTTAATCGCAGCGACAGTACTCCGGGCTTGGATCGATTCCAGAAAGTCGCCTGTGTAGCACGCGGTCTACCTTGTCAAAAACTCTCTCGAGATGTTCGCGCTCGCAAATCACCTTAGCCCAACGCTCCGCGCACAAAGCCAAAAACGTCAAGATACTGGAGTAGAGATTACTTTGATTCGATTTTTAACTGTTAATATATCGATTAATATTAGGCGTTTCGCATTGTTTTCATGCGCGCGAGATAGCTTTCCTGAAATCTGTAATTTCACCTAAGTAATAATTCTCTATCGATCCACACGTTACGTCTTTCAGGAGCAATCACTATTTAAGTCTTCGCGGTCTGCGGTTACGCAAGTATAGCTGCGGAATATTCCGATAAATTCATATCATTCCCAACATTTCGTGTGTTACTTGTGCGTTGTAACATTTGTTATTCCCTCCCCTCTCTCGTCGTAAACCATAGAATTAGGGCATATCGCGTTTCATTGAAATCCCCAAAGGCGAGTCATCGAAAACCAGATATACAGATGATCCCGCTCTCCTCCCACATCCGCATCCCCCATTCGAGCGAATATTCTCTTCCGGGACTCACGGGATTATCGCTCATTCCAGGATATCCGGAAATAGAGTCGCATCGATGTCGATCGGTTCGTTTCTCTTCATTAGGCGTGCAACGGTGCATTCTTTGCGGGCGCAGAAAACAGGGGATGGTACGTGTTTCAACTTTCAACGATACGTCAAATCGTGAATGTTACGACGGAATAATTGGCAAGCGGCCAAATTGAAACGATACGACGGAGGGTGGGAAGCCATCGGTTCGGATTTAAGCTCTGAACGGATGACGATTGGAGAGACAGGGTTGGCTATTGCGTACATTAAAAGCCAATAAAATCGGGGTTTTGTTGACTATTGACTATTGATACAGCTATTGTTTTAGGTACTAGGTAGCGCAGAGCTATTGCCAGTATATTTTTAAACGGTATACATTCTCACTGATTCGTTTTTCAAGGTTTTATCAACGGCGAGAATAAAGGCAAGAACGAGGAATAATTCGAATATTCGCATGCTCTTTGCGAAAAGTATCTATGCAAAAATTAACGATATAATCATAAAGAGAATATTCTTATTCGATCACTTTTTACGAATAAGAAATTAATCTTTTAAAGGAATATGATTTCTATATATCTTATATGGAATTTGACTATGAAAATGGAAATGCATGATGCAATAAATTCAACGAGAAACGCATGATCTCCATATACCCATTATAACGTTACACGCTACACGATAGTTGCAGCTCGCCAAAAATAAAATTGAAAATATTTGATTAAGTATCTGTGTCGCGGAATATATTTCTTTTTGTTCGTTTTTAATTTTGCATAGTTACTCTCATTTCCATCTCATAAGTGTAACAAAGTGTCTCAGGGTAAAGTCGCTACGCTATTCGTTACTATGTAAGTTCAAATAATGAAAAATGGGATGTGAACTTATAATTTTACGAAGAGTTAAAATTTCCCCTTTATTGCGATTTCTTTGCGCCATTCGATGAAAGTTAGTAAGAGGTATAATCCGATTTGCGAGTGAATTCTAGGTCATTATTTGTTCTCGCTGTATTAGTGCGGTCCATTTGGCTCGCTGATAGCCGTAAATTGTGGTACGGACGACGTCATTTCATGCCTAAAAGTGTCTTAAAAAGCTTCGCTGATATTATGCACGCTCGCCTTGTCGCGTTCAATCTCGCCCACAAAATAAAGCCGATAATAATCTTTAACCTTTTTCAGACGGCAACAATGTGGTCCGTGCCAAAGTAAATGTCGGTATGCGTCATAAATAAGACGAAGAATTGTCGGAGTAACCGCGAGATAAAAGTGTGCGGATTAACTTTTGGGAAAGCTCGCGTCACCCACATATTTTGATTTATATTTATATTACGCAACTTTGCGAAGTCCATGATATTGTCATGTACACGAATGATTTAAATCCTGCGTATACTTTCGTAAAGTTTTATCTCGAAAAATCGGGACTACAGCGCGATTACAATCAAACAACAAGTGAAATATGTTAGGAATCGATGATGCTCATCTGAATATACTTAATTAATGGCAGCGACAGCAGACAAGACGTGGAATTCTATTTAGATTAATTTACTTTTTCAATTTTGCACCTATTCGTGGCGTAATATCCTTGCTTTTGCTCAGTATGATCAGATATGATTCATATAGAATAAACATTCTTCATACGCATGGCAACAATCCTGTTTACCTACACGTTCTACACGATTCATCGATTTTATTCGGACAGTTCATATAGAACGGTTATGGTTCCGCAAAGTCGATCTCGTGGTTGAGATTATACACTCGCAAGTACGAAGTTCAACAGACAGATCTCCCTTCGCAAACAACAATGTCTATAAGAGCCACCGTGTCTGGAGGTATAGGGTCACTAGGCTGCGAATCAATGATTGCCGTTCTCTTATAGTTCTTCCTACTCCCTGTCAACGTGGCGGAGGCACTTGAATTATTACCGATAAATGTAAATTCCCCGGCAATGATGTCGTGCAATTGTTAATCGACTTTGTACTTTGAAACTGGTAACTTTCTAAAGGCCTTTACAGGTTTACAAATTCTCTTATGGAAATATAAAATGGATCCTTACATATTGAACGCGGTATCCAAACAAAAAGAAATCACTACGTTCAAAGAAATATAAAATAAATTTAACGGAAATGTGACCTGATTTATGACGAGTAACCGAGAAAATAAATTTTTAATTAAATAAACAATTTTGAACGGATGGTAGACGAGACTGATAAATGAGTTGAAATTTTCATAATAATGTTATAAATTTAATTATGTAGCACGGACAGTAAAAAACAGCCTTTGACTCTCTATTCATATGCTCATATTTCGTTTACCATTCTTCTTTTGTTATATTTACGCGATAGATATTACAAAGGTGAGTTTGGAAAGTTGCGTAGCTCGGATTAGCTTTGCAAATTAAAGTATGCCTCTCGTTCTCGCGACCAAGCTCAAGGTACGCTCCTCGTGCAGCAGAAATTGCGCATTGAAACTTAAACTTTACTTCGTGCGTCTCAAGCGTGTTCAAGAAAACGCTTATTCATACGTACTTATGTATTTTTCATTCGTCATTTTCCCTCCATATTTTGGCCGAGTCGAATACACGTGTCGATGGAGTTCGATGAGGATCGATAAGAGCTCCCTGCGATTTTTTTTATGTGAGCGCAACGATCTCCAAGGATGCAGGGTCAACACAAGTCGACAGCGCTTCGCACGTTTTTATAATACATACATTAAACTCATCGATATATCCGAAAATAACTAATATAAATAACTTGGAAACAGCAAGCACTTGGATATTCTTTGATATCGATTATCTCGTTCCTTGACACTGCGTATATATTTCCGGCCAATGTATGCAAATCCTTTGATTAAGTGAAATTTGTATACTTCATTCGTATGCACGCGTTCACCGGCATTCTGTATTCCATAATTATGTTTCGCGCTCGTTTATTATTCATAGCTTTAATTTACCGTTTAACTACTCGTATTGCTTTGTCGTAAATCCGTTAATATCCGATAATTATTAGTATCCAAATAACGAGATCGGAAGATCTTTTCTCATCGCAATGCGAAGTACCGCGCCATCGTATTTCACGTCAAGAGCGCTTCACTGGCATTTACCTCGAGAGACTGAAATGATGACTTAATATGATAACTGGATTATAATATAATTGAAATGCTCTATTCGCGCTTATCTATTTCTTTAATATGATTACCAATGTAACTGCAGAGAGAATTAATAAAACTAAAGGTTAGAAGTCATTTGAGAGCTCATGAGGTTCGCCGTGTTGAAATTTGATGGCTGACTCATTCGATCTTGAACTACTGTACGTGGAAAAGTGACCAATTCTACTTATGCTAGGAATTTACTTTGAAATAGTCATAAAATGTAGGTTCTGTTTAAAAGAAGCTAATGTAACCTTGTACCTCTGACTATATTACTTTAGATAATGTCAAGTATAATACAAATTTATCGCAAGTAATTTTCTGCGTTCTATTTCTGTTTCTCTTCAATAATGTACGAAAAATATGACGCTTGTGAATTTCAGTTTTCCTTTTATAAAATTCCAAAAGTATCCAACTTTTAGTGAAAAAAACGCTTTCGTAATTTGAAAATAGTGATTAAAAAAAATAATAATTGTATAAAGTAGATGACATTCTAACGTACATATTCTCTCATCTCACGATATCTCATCGTGATGTATTTCACGCTCGAAATTTGTCGGTTGTAGCATTTTTTTCGGTAATCTTTCTGTAGTGATCCCGATTAATACTCATTTCGTATCACCATTCCGGAATCAAGTCACGCGTACAAGCTCTACAAGCGATTTATGTCTTTGTTGTAAGAGTACTGCATCGTGCGCAGGTATAGCGTGTTGTACGCGTTGCCATATCAATCTTGAGCGAGTAAATAACTCGCGAGGGACTGCCGGAGCTCGCTCTTATTAATATACAATAATGCTACACATCGAGTCCCCTGTCCCTTGTACATTCTCGGTAATTCGCGAAACGCCGCAGACGCTTCCATGTAGAACAAAGAGAGGACCCGCGGCGCACTTCGGACGTGCACGGTTTGTCGCGTGGTCCTTGACACACGTAAGGGCCGTTAAAAATACTCGACGTGCCCGGGATGACTGCCGCGCAAACGACCGCGGCGTCTTCGTCTTCGTGAAACACTCCCGTGCGCCTCCCCCTCGTATTTCTGACCATCTTACAACTTGTAGTAAGACCGTAGTAGCTCAAGCCCAAGTCCAAGCCGTCGTGAATGTTACGCTGAAATATTCAATTTGATTCTCGATACGAGTATAGAGTTATTTCGGGACGTGACATTTCGGCGCCTCGCCTTCACGGGAATGGTTCATTCAATAGTAGCTCGCGAAGAAATTTGCATTTGCAAAAATGTATAGTGCAAGATACCGCATTTCGCGTTCTATTCTACTGCATGCGCTCTACATCGCGACGCAAAGTAGTCACTTTGAATATACCAATGGGTAAAGCGGACGAACGTAAAAGAGATAACTGTAAGAACTGACTGTAAGAAGAATGCATTTTTATCAATTACTCGTGTTAACGACTAATAATAGTAATAATGACTTTGTGCTCGGTCAGTGTCAAAATGGTCGAGACATATCTGTGCTCATCAGTGATTCTCCAAATGCTCCGCGCATAGGACAATTTGTATTCCGAATACAATTAGAATAAGGTAAATTTCTTTTATCGAATTGTAGAAATGCGTTCCAAGAATGATTAAAAATAGTGCCAATTATTTTGACGTTAGTAATACATAGATATAATTCTTTTACGCTCAATGAGGCTTCTTCTAAAATGCAAATAATGCTGTTACATCAAATCTTGTATACAGCTTACGTAAAGACGAGAAAATAATATTTTTTTCCTGTCGTTGGTTTTTTTGTCCGTGACCTTGCATCGGCTGATATTTAACTCGTGATTACGGAGTTATTAAGACTTAATAATTGCAGCGATTTTGTCCATCCTATCCGAGTTTTTGTTGCAGAGAGATCACGACTGAGTATTTTTTTTACATAATCTATAGTGTATATATAATACGTGTAGGAAGCCATCCCGGGGTGTTATCTTTTTCTTGCAATATATCAGCACGATGCTATCGTTAATCGTATTAAAAATGCTTCAAGCGACATATTATTTCATATGTTATTATTTTATTATATGTATTTTCCAATTTGCTTCGTGCATGATAACATATCATGTTTAACGTATCGAAGTAGCAATCCTCTTCGCGGTGTAATAAGAAGTCGCATATATAATAATTTTTTACTGGTTTCTTGGAGTTCAACATCGGATTTGAATATTGTGAAAACTAAAATATGCGTTAATGGATTGACATTTGAAAAAAGACCATTAAAAGTAAGATAACATTTGAAATTGAAGGTTGACGACCCCGGAAAACATTCGTGTGACTTGGTTGCGAAAGCCACGTTAGATCACGTGTTCCGTTTCCGCAAAATAGGAAAGTAGTATGTCACAAAGGCGTCGAGATCCCTGATTTATAGCTTACATTTTTGTAGCATTATCTCAATTGTAAGGTGCTTTATTTATAAAAGTATAAAAAAGACACTATTTGTTTATCATAGATTGTGATAAGAACAGAGTTGAAATTGGTATCGTTTGCATGTGCATGCATAATGCAGTTTGAATATATAATTTTAACACGTAAAAATCGTATATGCTTGCATGGATACTTGTAGACGCATATAGCGTTTCAGATACTCGCGCGGATGTGAAAACGAGAGATTTCCTCAACCGTCTTTTATCGCGGACTTCCGGTATTTCACGCGTTGTACGCGCCACATCTCGTCGTTTTCCCCGTCCAGAATCGCGACAGAATCAAGTAGCGTTGATTCGCATTTGCATAAAAATTAGAAAAAGACGGAGTAAAACCCGTACTACTTTTTTTAAATAGAAATTTTCGTTTCAGAAATACGGAAGTCGCTTGTGGAGAAATTTATTCACACCTTTTGCGTCTCCACGCGATGTGTTAAAATATGGTATCTCTCATTTACATAATTTTGCGTTTAATATTTATATTGGAAATCGTTATTTGTAGAGAGAGAGAGAGAGAGAGAGAGAGAGAGAGAGAGAGAGAGAGAGA